>NW_019172989.1:0-367660 GCF_001831195.1 Colletotrichum orchidophilum | reverse complement strand
CGTATGCCCGGCTGCAACGACATCCACAACCACCACGGTTGGCTCCAGGTCCCGCCCGCCTGCGCGGGTTCTTCTTTACGAACGGCACGCCCCCACACCGCCACAGGCCGCGGCGGCGTGGCGGACCACGCGCTCATCCTCCGCTCCCGCCGCCGACGGGTTACCAACAGCACGGTTCTAGTCACCCTCCCGCCGCAATCGAGCCGCCCCGCCACCCCGGCCCCGCCCCCCCGCCCCCCGTGCGGGGGGCGGCGGCGGGCGGCTGTAGTGGTCTGTGGGGCGGCGTGGTGGCTGGAGGCATTGAGAGAGACGTTTGTGTTGGAGAAAGAGGTGGAGGGAGAAAAGGATGAGTGGGGGGAGTGCGGCAGTGTGTTGGTTTGATGGGGGTGTTGGAATGTGAAGTAGGTGGGGGGTAGTTTGATTGGGGGGGGGGGGGGGGGACCAGCTCAGCCCAGGCCCAGCCCTTCCCGGAGATTGGTCGGTGACAGGTGAGTTGGAGGAAAGATTGGCCCAGACTGTTTGTTGAAGGCTCAAGGTGAGATACCTACCCAGAGAGGCACAGTTGATCCCATTCACAGATCTGTTTGGGTGGGTGATGACCGCTCGTGCAAGTTACATTCGGGGGAGCTGTACCGTGGTCCGAGGCCCCCCGTTTTCAGACTTCAAATCTCGAAGAGGATGGACGATCTACCTACCACGTTCCATCACTACCAATAGCCGGAGGACCAACACAACAACAAAGCCCGGCGTTTGGTAGGTAGGCGTCCAACCGCTGCCGCTTGCTGGAGAGGATACATCTGCAACCCTCCATACCTGGGCTGGCTGCGTGTACATGTAGCTTCATACGGCCTGCCGCTCTGAGTCTAGGGAAATGAAAAAGATGGCTTCAAGGGGGTGCTCCCATATGACGATACTAGTTCAATCGAAAGAGGCTCCGAGGTACGACCGCTTCGCGCCGTAGCCCGTAGGGTACCCCATACTGCAGGGTCGATACGCAACAGCTTTTACATGCGCGCGGGGGGACGGACGACGAACGAGTGAAGGGATACGTCGATACGAAAGGTCTTGCGGGACGTCACGCGCTGCACCCGATCTGGATGGACGCCGTTTCGTTTGGTACCAGCTAAGCTCAGGCAAGCCTAGGGAGCTTGTCACTACCTAAACGTGCCTAGGTAGCTAGACCTATCGCTCGCCCGCGGAAGTCCTTGTCCACACGAGAGAAAGAGAGAGAGAGAAAGAGACATCTGACTTAGCCCAGGAAGTTGCCGTTGACAGCCTGCGGCGCAGGAGGCGGATGGACGTGCTGGGGTGGGGAGGTGGGAGGATGCCCAGGCTTACGCTAGCAGAGCGCTTCAAAGCCCGAGGACCTGATCAGTTCAAAGCCCGATCACGGGACTTGCAGTCCATGTCGTCTGAATAGGTTACCTCTTTCTCGTGCTTCTCCGACGACACGGAACCACGGGAGCAGGGCAAGGGGGAGATCGTCGCCCGCCCGCCCGTCGTGAGGATCTCGACGGAGGGCTCGAGAAACGGGGTGTGAGGCTGGGGTTGTGAGAGCCGGAGCGAGACAGAGAGAGAGACGGGGCCTAAATAATTCCGCTGAAACAAAATACCTTTCCAAGGTTTTATGATTTCATGCGGGTGCTGAGTCGGGAGGCAGACGTTCGTCAAGTCTAGCCAAAGTATCCGTATGAAAAAGATTAAACAAGGAATAAAGGAAAGAAAAAAAAAGGGGACGTGGGTGGCCGCCCGGCCGCCCGGCGATCTGTAGCCGCTGCAAGGCTCACAAACTAAGTACAAACTACTTTATCCAGAAGTTTCTTGCCAGGCTTCATTTCCCATGGTTTCCTCGAGGGCACACTCAGGGCTCAGCCACAAGAACTTGAGGGGTATTACGTAGTTCCGGGGTTGAACCAACAACACGGACGGCCAAGGTACACTGTCATGATGTTGCTGCTCGCACATCACGATCCTCTCCCCACGGGCGGGGGCAACACCAACTGCTGCCGATTGGCGAGTGAACGAGATGTTACACCGATGGGAGATGGAAATTGGGGGGTCATCCCACAACGGTGAGCAACGACGCGCCCGCTGCAGCGGGACTTCCATCCGCAAGCATGGTGCAGGGCAGCAGACTCGTCAGTGAGCAGAGTAGGTGGTAGATGTGTAATGTGTGTGCGGAGTACGGGATAGAGTGTGGACGGCTCATCGTTGCATTGTGTCGGCCAGCGGCCCAGCAATGTGCAAGTGCCAGTCGCAAGCAAGGCGTTGGCAACCACTAAAGGATTCCATGGCGGTTCTGGTGTGAGTCTAGCGTGCTTCGCGACGGAACAGACCACTTGATCGGTGTTAGCACGCGGTATAGCGGTAGCCATGCCATTTCGTTTCTGGTGATGGCTTCGTCTGGGAACATGGGCCATGGACACCGGTGGTGGAAAAAAAGCAAGCAACGGCCGGGCGGTTCCCCCTCCAAGCCACGCAGGCCTCACCAGTCCACTCGTCACATACGGCCCGTCTACGTCTGCTAACATATTGTGGACCGAGGGAGAAAGTCTTCACTGTCGGCTGGCCTTACCTACTAGACACACCAGAAGTGTATGTAACTCTCTGTCTCTGCTTCTTCACGTGCCAGGGCGCTAAAGTCGTTCGCGAAGTTTGACACGGAGACACTAGATGACGCCGTCGCCAGCCATTTTCTCAAGCGAAGTCTGAAGTCTGCACTTTGTCTCAACGGTCCCCCGTTTCCCCGTTTCCCCATTCCCCGAGCCTTGCAAGTGTAGCAAGGCAAGCCGCAAGCCTATCGGGGTCTGGGGAGGGTATTACGTGTTCGTCGTTTCTCCAGGTGCCATGCCAAGTTGCAGTCAGGTCTCAGGGAGGCTCTTCTGTCACAAGGCAGCGCACATGGCAAAATGCAGAGTTGCAGACATGCAAATTGGAAAGGGGATGGAATGCAAATGCTATCAAAAGTCATCGCAGACACAGACACCCACTTCGAAACTCTGGTCAACAGGAACCGCTCACTCCCAATAACTGGTGTCCATGCACACGAGGATGGAGGAAACTGCTGCCATAAGCACGTTAAAGCAGTCGCAAAACATAAGAGCGACCGGAGCTGTCACGGCGGAAGACTTGGGACGACATCGGCGGGACGAGACGTGACGGAGCCTGTCATTTGGTCTTTGGCAAGCAGTAACGGACGAGTCACCGCTTCATCCGATGGCAATCTGTTGCACAATTGTGCCTGAGAAGCTCTCGGGACTTGAGGCCTTCTTCATGCCTTGGCCCCTACCAGGAAGGGATTCCCCAGCCCCCCCTTGAGTCTTGACCCCGGGCCTTTCCCTGGAACTCTGTTGCCGTTCCGTCTGCATCCCATTCCAATTCCCAAACCCTTTTCCTCCCATCTTTCCCGACCCTCGTCTCTAGGTCGATCACGGACCCCTTCCTTTCTCTACCAGGGCAGCAGGAGCCAGAGAGAGGCAGAGGCACCTTGCAGAGGACAGGGTATGTGCGAGACATCATGGCTGGGGCCCGGGGGGGGATCTAATGTTTTGGGAAAGCAAGCACCAGGCCATGACGATGACCACACAGCACACACGCGCACACCCATGGCCCCTTCAAATTCAGAGAGCGAGAATCCGAGCAGAGAGGGCAGAAGCAGAGAAAGAGCCGACGCCAGAGCCAGACTTTCATCTCTTCCTCCCCTGCAACCCTGTCCTTGCAAGGTTCAAGCCACCCTGCGCAAGCGAGGGGGGCTTTCCTGGCGCCCGAGCTAAACTGAAGATCATATTGAAATTAGCCTTTGTTTCCGACTGTCTGTTTCCCTGCCCCCCCTCCCCCCTTTCCACCCCCTTCACACATCTCACATTTCTCACACCCTCATGCCATGCCAATATGGAGTCTTCTCCCCCCCCTCCTCCAAGAAACAGTGTCCCGGCGCCCCTGATGCCCCATTTCCCTATCGATGCCGTGCCGTCTCATTGATGCCGCCGCCGTCCGATCCCCTTTGCAAAAAGCCCACAATCGAGACCGGGGGGAGAAGACAAGATGGAGACATGTCAGAGCACACCAACAGCAGCAAGCAGGGCCTAAAAGAAGAGGCTAAAGAGTCGCTGACAGCTACCTTCAAACTTGACGTGCGTAACCCTTTCGCACGGCCGCCGCTGCATGCGATATCGACGGTGCCGAAGTTAGCGGCAGCGCCAGACCAAGAGCTTTGCGGCGCCTGCGGGAGAGCTTCGCTGGCGGCTTTTCCCTGGGTGCCACAAAGCCAACCGCCACGAGTCGAGTCGGGCTGCAGTGACGAACTCTATCTAGGGGTGCGTTGCGTTGTGTGGAATTGCGATCATATGGGATCACTGGGGCCGGCTTGTCTGGGCTGAACTTACCTTGGACGGCTCTGCTCCGTCCAATTCAGACTGATGCCCGACCCGAATGCCTGGCAGACGGTCAATCATTCACCGAGACTTTCCTGGCTAAAGGGAAATGCCCAAAATGCCACTCTGGGATGCAACTCTGGCACTAAGCAGTTAGTTGGTCGGTATCGCCAAGCGGCAGCTACCTGAAGGCTGCAACGCACACGACACCATTGAGAGTTGTCTGGAGTTGTCAAAATCGTCCAGAGTTAACCGGATGTTGCCGTTGCACAAAACGGCTCTCGCGCAAGTTGACGCAACACAACGCAACGCAACGTCTTGGGTGCGGTTCCTCTCTCTCTCTCTCTCTCTTTCTCTTCATCCCGGCGACTCCGCATGAGATGCCAAGACCAGGCTGTTTTCCAAGCCCGTCGACCCTTTTTGCCATTAAGCTTGTCTTGAGAGTAACGTGATGAGCGTCAATCAAAACAGCATCCGGCCTTAATGCTTGCCGTTCCTGCCTACCAACCCTGCAGTAAATCCGGAATATTGTTGCATTTAATGTCCCATGATCTTGGGAAGGGTTCTTCCGTGCCCCGGTGTCCTCTCCCCCGGATGCGCGGCTGAACTCAACAGAGAAACAACTCATTATGCTGGGAAGAGCTGTTGAGACAAGATTGGGCTCATCTCGCGTCGTCGGCAGATTGAACGAAGCTTGGATCTGACAATCCGCATCATGGACAACTTGCCATTCATCACTTCAGGACGATTCTGGAACAGAGACACCAGTCATCCGAACATGGGACCCAGCACGGCACGGTGAAGCACCGTGTTTCCCCCTCCTCTCTGAAGTCTCTCAGCCTTGGGATGACGTTCTGGCACCTGCACATTGGAGGCAGAAGCGACGAACGGCATAAGATCACCTCGACAATCCGGTCGCAGCACAGGGCTGGCAGGGTATCGATGAAGCTCTTGGGGCCTCACACGCCGCACGCCCCCCGACGTCAGTCAGGCACAGAGTCGTTGCTCGTCTCAAGTGCGTGCGTGTGTGCGGAGCAGTGTGTGTCTGTGGTGCGCTCCCACGGCTGGCATCCCCAGTCCACGAACACCACACGCAACATGAGGAACAACCTCCTGTGGTGCCTCTTGATCTTCTTCGTCTATACTACACCAACCCCCGGGCCTCCGTCCCAAACACACAAGCCTTCATGACAGGACAGGGGTCAGACATCCCAGACTGCCCCGTCCTCGGAACGGGAGCAAGATCCAGATTAGGAAATGGTGGCCCGAGTGGTACCATGCATAACAGCACTGGATTCGGATTAACCCTTGCTAGGCTAGCGGCCCACGCACCACGGCCGTGGGAGGGGGGGGCCAGGGAGGCGTGGTCAAGGGTGTGCCGGCAATATGAGAGTTTATGAGAGAAAGAGAGAGAGAGAAAGAGCGAAAAGAGCAGGAGGGCGTGTGGCCAAGACATGTAGGGGACTCTCTCAGTACATTCCCGTGTGGGAGACAGAGGAAGAGGCGTTCAGAGCAGGGCCCTGACGAACATCCAGGACGCACGGCTGGGGTGTGCTCTGGAGCAATAGACCCTGCAGTTGCATAAACCAGTGACCGTTTGACCTCGAGCGATCCCATTGACGTTAATCCTAGACGAGGTCTGTCGTCCTCGATCTCACCCGCAATCCCGGCTACTGCTGCCAGCCAGCCAGCAACACGGATACACCCATTACCTACTAACTACTAGCACCATACTCCGTACCGACACTACAACTCTTCTGCCCACGCCGGACTCGAGATCGTTGTTGTTATGATTGCGGTTCAGGCACACAACCAGCATCGCTCAGGATCCCCCCCGATGCACCCCAAGTCAGAGAGAACCATCCATGTATACCCTTGCCCCGTCGTCCCATTACCCAGGAGGCGCTATAGCCAGGCTACATCAAGAGACAGGCATTGTGCTCGTGCTTCTCTCTCTTCCCCTTCGTCTCTTTCTCTACTCCGAATACGTACCCGCAGTCTTCCTCCTGCTCCCCTCCCCTCCACTCCACTCCACTCCCTCTTCACGGCCCCCGGTCTCATCTACCTAGTACCGATGACCCCGTCCTCCTCCCCTTGTCGTTAAACCTCGCAGCACGACTAGTGAGTACGTACCCCGTAGATGACCCAAGACGAGGACCTTGGACTGACCCTTGCTTAGCTACTCCCAGAACTGCCACACCCCCGTTGTCGTCGCCTTTCGTCTGGTCCCAGGCCTGGCGTAACGGTCCCAAGACTTATCCCACTCTCTCTGCCTCTGACCCACACACAATTTGTGACAGGCGATTGTGGCATCTCATCGTCCAGGGATCATCGTGTGGATTTACGCTTGATCACCCATTCCACTCTGCTTCGGGAGATCTGATATACCTGCCTCCCCCATCTACCACCTCTACTCCATCCACCCACCAACAAGCTTCTTCCGCCAGGCCATTTCATACTTAAACTACCCACCCTCCCCTTCCCCCTCGTCGGCTCGGAATTTGAAATAACTTCTGAATCAAAATCAATCTCTAGTATCCAGCTGGCACTTGGGGCTAATCTCTACTCTACATCTAATACCTGTTGTTTTTCCTAATATCCAACACCTACTACCACCATCACCGCCATCACCGCCACATCAACCATTCTGTCATCGACGACAAGACAACTACAAGGAAAGGAGCAACAACACCACGCACCCAGCAGCACCAAGCAAACTTCAAAAGTTTTCAAAACTCTAATCAGCAACAATGGCGAGCGCTTTAATATCGAACCCGTACGCTGCTCAGCAAAGCGCACACTACGGATACGTGCAACCGCCTCAACCTCCCCCATCACCCCCAATGGACGAGACATCAAAGTGCTCTCTTCCCTCCATCTCAAACCTACTCGGCCTCGCAGACCAAGGCTCGCCCACCTCTGAGACGCACCCCCAGATTCCACAGCAAGGTACGGACAGGATGGAAATCTCAACCACCACCGGCAGCAGCAGCAGCAGCAGAACACTGACCTCCAAATTAGCATCTTCCCAGAAGTCCGAGACGAGACCAAACTCTTCTCACTATGGCCGGGGTGGTCTTCCTCCCACGCCTCCCATGAGCTCCGATGCTTCCTTCGACGGCTACAACTCGCCCTCGACGAGATCCGTCAGCCAGCTCTCCGTCGTCTCCCAACCCCAGACCAATTACTACTATGAGTCCACACCGCCTCTGGAATCCGAAGCCCACCGGCACATGGCTCCCATGATCTCGAGAGTGCCCATCCAAGGCTCATACGCCCAGCCCCAACCGTTCCCGCCTGCGTACATGCCCGCCCACAACCCCATGACGGCTTCCTACTACCCTCCCATGCAGCACACTCCTCCTCCTCAGGCTCAGATGTCTGGCATTTACTACCAGCGCCCTCTTCCTCAACAATTCCCGCCCATGGCCCCCGTGCCCGTCGGCATGGGTCCTACCGGCTCCAACCCGTGGCAACACCACCACTACATCTCCCCTTCCTCCGCGGCATCCTTCCCCCAGAGCCAGGATCGGTACATCTGCCAGACCTGCAACAAGGCCTTTTCCCGCCCCTCATCCCTCCGCATTCACAGCCACTCCCACACCGGCGAGAAGCCTTTCAAGTGCCCGCACTCCGGCTGCGGCAAGGCCTTCAGCGTCCGTAGCAACATGAAGCGTCACGAGCGCGGATGCCACAACTTTGAGAGTGGCAGCACCTGCAGCAACTGATTGACACGTTTAATTTGAACGGTTATTTCTATTTACTGTCATCATGATCAATACTCAATACGACCGAATTCCTGGGATGGAGTCGTCGGCATGCGGGGATGGCTAAAGACAACATCAACAACAATAACGCCGAGAGTCGGAACGGCAAAAGGGAATGGGCTCGGACCGGTTTCAACGGGAAAGATACCACGTGGTAGATCTGTATCACTTCTACCGCGACTGCGACAACAACAACAACCACAAACGAAGTTCAATTTCTTACATCATAATCAGCAACGACTAAAAGAAACAAAAAACCAACCCATCAAATCAAGTCTTTTTCAACGGCGTTCAACAATTACAAAAAGGAGGTTCCCCACGGATTGGAAAATTATCATCCATGGGCGGCCCTTTGGAACGGGAGGATGGATCACTCAAAGGCAGAGAAGGGAATTCTGTCTCGTCTCGCCATGTGTTCAAGTTGGCTTTTTTTCTTCTTTTTCTTCTCCTTTCCCTTTTGGTCTGCTTTTATTACCGGAGCAAGAGGCGTGAATCATGGCTGGGGCAAAACTGGTCACGGACGAGAAGTCTAGCCAGGCAATGACAAAACTTGGCATTTACAGGCGTTTTGAGTTGTATATGGGGGGTGGGGGGTTTCTGTGGTAGTGGGACGATGTCTACTGTGTGCGATTGTAGTTCTCTGTTCGGAGACAAGTCGAGAGAGTCAGTGTTCATCCTATAAGGATTTCCTGTCTCGGCATTGTTTTGGGTTTCATTTCTCTCTATTATTATTCTGGTTCTTGAACGATTATATCAAGATGTACGATTATGTGGTAATGTATATAGAAAGGAGAAACCGCACTGAATCGAACAAAGGAGTTGTTAAAGATGATCATCACCAAATCTCCCCCATACGTTACAAAGTGATTCAGATCCCGTGTCAATTTCACCGCATCTTTTTCGTCCCAAAACCTGATCTATGTGGGCCTTTTCCTTGAGGGTTGTGTTGCAATGAGGCGAACTTCATCCACTAGCAATAAAAGACTGGACCGAGCGCATTGGAAAAGCTCGGATCAATCTGGTTCACCTGCCATCGCTAATAACATCATTGCCTAGGTCGTTCTCCTCACCTATGCAAAATGCCACTTTTACGCACTCACACACACACACACACACACACACACACACACACACACTAATAAACCAGGAAGTATAGTTGCTATGAGACGTTTCTTACCACGCAACCCGCTAAGCTTGAGACCGGACGGAAAGGCCGCCGATCGCAACATTGTGAGATAGCATCTCCAGATGACACAGGCACACCCTTTAAACTCCACTGGGGTAGGAGGAAACCAGAAGAGGAGAGGGGGGGGGGGTTTGGTCCGCGTTCCTCTTTCTCCGTCGGAAGGAAGGGAGAGAAAAAAAAGAGCAGATGATCGACGCTGCAGAATGGTGTTAGAGATGTTGGTGGTGCTTTTGGGATGAGACAGTTGCAAAATTTACGCTTAAAAAAATTCAGCGCCTGAGCTTTTATGTGATGGCATGTACTTTTCTCTCTCTCTTTCTCTTTTGTGTCTCTCTTACTCCATGTGTAGGCAAGATGTAAGAGAAATCAGGTCAGTGTTGCCTTGCATTTTTTTTTTTATCTCGGCCACTCTTTTCACCGTTGATCGTCTCCAAGGTTGACCGATGGAACCCAAATCTTAACGGGCAATAGGCCAGATGTTGCCCACGGCAAAGCAGCCGTGCTGAAAGTCATGTAGCCAATCATCATCATCTTCTTCTTCGTCTCTTTCCTTCCATAGTAGTATGATACGTAACTCTGAGTTCTGCTGCTGCGCTTTCTCTCTCCCTCTCTCTCTCTCTATTTTGCCTTTCGCTACTTCGCTCCTTCGCCTCATTGTTACTTACCGTAAGGTACTTGACACGAGACTTGCCCGACAGTGCTTTTCAGCCGATGAAACGAACCAGAGACCCCGGCCCGAGCGTTGGCCCTGACATGCCATCTTTTTTTTTTTTTGTCTTTTCGGTTCTGATCCCATCCCTTCCCGCAACCGCAATGCGGCTGAACTTTTTGACGGGGAGAGAGAGCGCGTGGGTGTGTGTGTGTGACCACTGACTGGTGGGAAAGACTGAGTTTGGCTCTTGCGCTGCTCTGTCAGCCATGTATAATAGGCTCGAGGTGTCTCGTGCACGTCACGGAGTGGGCTTTTCTTGACTTCATTGTTTCTACGGTTTGGTCTGTGTGTTTGCTTCACACGGCACCGCATTGAAGAATATTTGGGGGCATGGTAGGTGCGTGCATACACACAGCACACATTGCTCGGTCTCTACGAGTGACTGATTCGGGTTCACCTTGGACTGGAGGGATGATGGCATTGTAAGTTTGATTACAATATCTTACTTGAGAGATTTAGCTTTCGAATTAAGGAGCTTCTACCTGTTGGTGGACTATCCTCGCGACGTACACGGCACGGGGGACCTGCTCAGGGATTCTCGGATTTTCCCATTGTGAGCGCCCCCCCCCCCAAGGCGGAGCAACTGAGACTCCAATGTCCCAGTTCAGAAATGGCCGGCCCGCTGCCCTACGTCCTTTCTCAGCTCTCAGTCCAAAGGCTCAGAGTGACAGGACATGTCAAGGCCGACTCTCGTTGATCTGACTAGCGGCACTGGAGGGTTCCCCGGAGGAATGGAAGATTGAAACTCTTTCCACCATGGAAGCGCCGATGGACACACACACACACGCACACACACATTATCCGAATTCGCGTGAACCAAAGAAGAGCAAAGTCTGGCATGACAGCGCCGGAGCAACCCCGGGTAAAGAGGAGAGAGGTAGGGGTCGGGGAAAGGGAGTGCTGTCAGGATTGATGCACTACGCCGATCCGCGCTCGCGATAGAAGGCAGCAGGGGAGAGAAACAAAAAGTACAACTCTAAACTTGGGGGTGAAGACGGGCACTGTGACTGGACGGAAGGGGGGGGGATTTGCGTCTTGGATTGCAACGGTAGCATCGAGGTCGCCGGGGATGGTGATCAAGGTACGCAATTTGGGGATACTTTCTCGGGGGAGAAGGTCGGAAAATGTCCATTTACGACCCTTACGACGTGGGTGAGTTTCCCATCGCGGCTCCCACGGTATAACGGCGCCAAAAAGGGGTGGACAATGGCGTAGCATCAACGGCTGGCTGAGCTTTATTGGCGGCGGTGGCACGAACTATTTTCCTGCTCCATTGTCTCTTTTGCCGGGGGTGGGGGAAGGGGGGATGAGAAGACGAAGCTCGGCGGCACATTAAGCTTCTCGTGTCGTCCTGACTCGGCCTGCAACGTCAAAGTCTCTCGCCAGTGTCATGCTGCAATAGTGACAAGAAGCTTTTCATCAAGGTGTTTTGTTCGTCAATATCGATTTGTCGTGTCTTCTCCCCCTCTCTCCCCCCCTCCCTTTTGTTTCTTCCTATAAGAAAGAATATTAATGTTTTTTTACCCTCTTTTTTTTTTATTACTATTTCGGGTGCCACCTTTGATCGGACATGGTTTGTGGAACTTTATTGATGTGATTTGCAAAGGATCAATGAGCCCTAATAATTGCAATCATGTTATATTGTTCCGCCTTTTACCCGCCGAGTCAATCTTCTGCCCATCATGGTCACTCGTTGTTCTGTTGGATGGATCTCGGACCCTTAATTCATCGCACTCGTACTACGTGCGTATGTAATACCAAGCTTTTCCTTCGCCGGCCTCCTGTTGGAGGAAATGGGAACACCCCGAGCGGAGTCTTTGACTGACGAGTCTAAGACATGGCTTGATTAACAAACTTGCTAACCCCCCCGAGCAAGCCGGACTGCTACGGGAAATCCAATATCGGGAGTCGGGTGGATGCGGTGTGGATCGACTGGCGCGCTGAGATGAGGCTTCCAAGCGCCGGTGGCACGGCTGTATGTAGTTCCCCTTCTCCAAATTTACGTGTGTATTCGCACTCTGTACTGCAACTCTATAGTGTTTCGGTCGTCCCACAGGAACAGCCAAAGTATGAATGAGGCTGACATTATATTTATTTGTTGTGATGATTGTTCATGCTCCCCCTTTCTATATCCACAAGCTCCTCCCATCTTCGAAAAGGACGGATGCGACCCGCAAACGGTGATCATTATTCCATCTCGCTCACCAAAGAGGGACGATGCCTGCAGCGCCAGGCACAGTCCACAGGAAAACGGCGTGGTAGCCCGGCTCCATGCAGAGCCAAAAAGGAACTCGCCCAACGCAGGGAGGAGGGGCCGACGATAATGACTTGTGTGGGCAGAGCGAGCCGGCAACCGTTTCCCCCCCCCCCATCAATAGCCTAGTTAAGTATCGGTAGAAGAAGAGAAGTGCTACGCCGTTCATCGCACCGTCGTCAGCCACAGGGCAGTGCTTGCCTTTTGCCCTCCCCCCTCTCCTTCACTGCAATCTTGGAGCCAAAGCTTAGTCTCCATTAATTACTGTGTGCCAGAGTACCGCGCGCGGAGCCCTTCTAGGATTAATTACTAATGACTTTCTGCCCTCACGCTAGACGCAGACCAAAATCCTTCTAGCGTTGCACGCCAGAAAGTCAAAAACCGGGACGGGGGGATAGGGAGGGGAGGGGGGGGGGGCACACACACACCTTTCACCTCTTGGGCGGAACGATCTTGGCTAACGATAGTTTGTCCCCCCCACCTTCCCGAGGCCCCTCCCCTGTCCGGCGCGCCGGGAAGAATGGCAGCGGTGGCCTGTCCTTGCCGACGTTCGTCGGGAAGCTTGCGATGGGCCTAGCGAATCCGTGCTCTGTGGCTCTCTTTTCGTGTTGGATTTTCGCAAGCCACTGGGTTCCTCTTAGCTTTGGTGCCGAACTAGAGGGCTGGCTACCTCTTTCGCTGGAAGATGAGCCTAAACAGACGAGAGATTCTACTATACTAGGCACGAGAAAAGGTTTCGACGGACGGCGCCAAGAACTCTCCATGGCCTCATCTACCCCGTGGCGTCACGAGACCGGACTCTCTCAGCGAGTGAGTTAAATCTCTTGGGCATGAATGTCGGGTTATTGGCAAATCTCGCTCTGGGGGACCGGCTATTCGGTGTAGGTCACCACCGGGTCTAGTGTCTCTGTCGATATTGGGCTCTGCCGTGTCGCTGGTGAGGTGGGATAACGTGGCACCGCGGTAGTATGTACACTAAAACTGAACAACATCGAGAGGCGTTCCCCGGCTATTGCATCTGTAGTTTGAGTTTGCTATGCGTTCCATTGCCACCGTCTCAACCGGCTATATCTTTACCATCTTTACTTTACCTGGGAAAGAGCGCAGGTTCTCGCTGAGTGACGGCCCGAAAAAGCGAGGATTACAACAATCGTATCTGTACTACACTAGCTATATCCGTACTATGTAGAGAGAGAAGAGAAGGGAGGAGAGGGTCGGCCGCTCACCGTGCCACCCCGTCTCGTCTCAATATCACAAAGTCAAAGTCGAACAAGCAGAACCCTTGCAGAGCATCCGAGCAGGGGATGCGTGCCGATCACGAGCCCCAGCTGAGCCTGTTCCTGCAGAGCCGACGACTCAGGCGTCAGGATCCGGCCGCTGGTTGGGCTGGCTGGGAGAGCCTGGGTCGGCATTCGCAGACACAATCAGGGACCGGCATTCCTTTGCTTGCAGACCTCAGACGATTCATATCCTTTCTCGGCGGGGATCTCTCTCTCTCTCGGAGTCTCGTGCATCCCCCCCCCCCACCCCCCCGTCCACCACTTCAACCCTTCAACCCTTCTCCCATCACGATCCCCTGGCCTATCTGCTGTAAACGTGCGTTCGATGCTACGCATGCTTGGCCTGGGAAGTCGTACGCAACCCGCTACCACGCTTGCAGCCCATCACCGTTCCCAGTGTCGCGGCGGTGGGAAATTTGGTTAGTTCATCGTCCAAGTTTCCAAGACTACCACGTTAGCGCGTTCCCCCCCGAATGGTACTGGGGGGCCGGTAGGGAAACTCTGTTCCCGCCCATCAAAGACGCTACACTACCATTGTAGACGGCGGCACTGCTAGACGGGGATTCCCGTATTTTGGAGATGGCTTCAGCCGCTCAACCGAGAGTGACCTCTTCGTCTGAGTCGACGACTTATTGGCCCGTTGAACTTTCCTTCAGCGGCGCGCCCATACCACTTTCTCTTTCCACTCCCCCGGGTGTGCGTTGGGGGTGGTTTGGGGGGTTTTGGTGGGGGAGGGACCAGGTCAGAGGAAAAGATGACGGCCGCACGTTGTGTTTCAAAGGTCTTCATCTGATCGAGAGGAACCTCACCTTGACCACGACCCGGTAACACACCGAGGTACCGTACAGCCTTGCTGCCCATCCCTCCCTGAGCCCAAATTTCAAGTCCGGGCCGCTGGCAGGCCGCTGCTTGTCAGTCGAAAAGAAGAATGACGACGGGTTCAGACGGACGAGCCACTCTGCTATTGCAGATTTCATTCAATGCCGCGATGACACTCCCCCACACGCACACGTTCACATTCACGCTCACGCCCTCTCATCTCCTGTCACTAGCCACATTGCTGAAACAGTCAGATGAAGGAGAATTATTCCGCCTCGGAGAGCTTGGCAGTTGTTGCTGATGTTGTTGTTGTTGTCGTCGTCGTCGTCGTCGTCGTTGCGCTTTAGGTTGCCTCGCTGATTAGCGCAACACCAGAAACGTCAGTGTTTGAGCCTCGCCGACCCAAAGACGACTTGACTGGTCTGCTCACCGCTCGGACGGCAGCAATTCCATGAATGGCACCTGACGTCTTCCCGCCACGACGCCATGCGCTACTACGCAGAGGGGGGAAATCAAAGCAACGACAGCTCAGTCGATAGAACCGGGTTGGAAGTCGGAGAGGGAGTGGGAGGGTAGAAAGAGAAGCATCCTATCTCTATCCCTGCAACGGGGAGAAAATCCCAACATCCCAACTGTCCGTAAACTCCATCTCCCCTTTCCCTTTCGTCCCCGGACGATCCCAAAGATCGTCTTGATCAACATGATTAGCCACCAATTTCGAACAGCTGCCGGAGGCCTGGGCCTTTTTTTTTTTTTTTATATAATTCCCCTTCACTCCGCTATCTCTTGGCTTCTCAGCGGCGTCAGCGGGCTTTCTATTAAGCCCGCCGCCGAATTGCTGTGAGGCTAGCCAACTGCCGAAGGGTTTCCTAGTGCCATTCCGCAAGTGTATTTTCTTAATTCCCTCACAGAAAGCCACTAGGGAATGGTAATAGAGACGGCGGCAAGCCACCGCTGCCCGACTGTGCATACCGAATCCGATATTTCAAACCACTAGTGATCGTCAACCAACGTCGCAGACAACTACCTATTGGGTGTTACGTACGCGTCCCCGAACCTCCCAAGATTGTCACTTGGGAATGGCCATGGCCTGGTTTGTTCTGCATGATTCTAGGAGTCCTGTGGTGCAACTCTGCGTGCTCCGCATCCTCGCCCATGACAGAAAGACACCAAAAGACGAGGCCGTGCCCGTAAAGCGAACCAGAAAAATTGAGGTGAAAGATACTATCTGGAGGTATCTCGGAAATCCCAGCATTAGAAGACGGCTATTGCGGCTACGCCCATCACAAGGCCCACAAGGCTCTCTCTTCTGTAACCAGACAGAGAGTCAATTGCAAAAGAATCTCAAACTTGGCCCAGGTCTCCAAACAGTATCCGTAGTTGTACGCATACATAGGCGTAGGGGCAGAGATGCGACGGAACTCTACAGATACGTATCGCTCACCCCCAGAAAGAAGGGAAAAAGACAGCCCTCGTCCACGTCTGTGACAACCCTCCCGTTTCAGGTGGCTTGGAGAGCTTGGGGGGCGAGAGGGGAGAGGGGAAGGGGAGGGGGGTGTGAGTGAGTGTGTGTGAGAAGGCTGGGTTTGCGGCAACGTCGCCTTCACTCTGAATCTTGACAAGCGGGATCGCGGATACCGGTGCGAGCTTCGCTACCACACAGGTAAACCACCATCATCATCATCACCCCGCTGGGAGCACCCGTGGAGGTGCCGTGTCGTCCAGTGCTGCTTCAGCTTTACAGCGTCGCCCAAAGTGTCTCTCATGTGTGGGTTGACTAACAGCTTTGTCAACGAGCCCACCTTGAACCTTTTGCAGTCTGTTTCCCCTCACGTGTCTCTTGTTGCTTTTGCTTTTCTTTTCCGTTTGTGCATCCGTGTATGCTCGACCAGAAGAGCCCGATTGTTAATTAGTGACTCGAGTATGGTTAACCAAATGAATTAAAATTAAAAAGGACAACATCACACACACACACACACACCCAAGGAGCGAAACCGATCGACGAAACTTTGGGGCGTGGGCTCTTGTCTTTCTAGCTCGTGGATCGCCGGACGCTAACGCATTGCCGGGTTTGTGTCTGTGGGGATGAAGAGGGCAGAAAAAAGACCAGACAGACTGGCAGAACTGGCAGATTCGATGGGGAAAAGAAAAAAAAAAGATAACAAGAGCAACCAAAAGACGGGAGCCTCCCACGCGCGCCACCGCACATCCTCACCCCCCTCCCCCCCCTTGGCGCCGGGACGAACGACACGGCCGACAAAAGAGACGACATGAACGTATTTGGGCGGAACATGCCGTACCGTCGTCTTTTGGGGGGAGAGGGGGGGGGGGCCTCCAATCGGTCGTGACTTTCCTATTCTCGCATTCAAGGCCGGGCGTCGGTGCGCGAGACCGTCCATTTTGGAGAAGTCTCGCAATTCGACTGTGACGCACGCATGGCCGCCGTCTGGTCTCATGGTCTGACTTGGCCCTGTTTTTCCGTCTCTGTCTCTGTCTCTCTCTCTCTTTCTCGCTCTTTCTTTCGTCCCAACTTGGAGAGTCCCCGAGTTCTTGGCGCAAAGCTGGGGTATCCTGTAACGCTCATGGCTAACTCCGAAAGGACATGGGTGTCGCCAGACCGTCTTTTTGGGGCGTTTCCCGCGTCCCCAGTGATACTGCGGTACCAAACGTGAATATCCTCAAATAAGGGGGGGGGGGGAGTTTAGGGAAGTGGAGTGTGTCCATCGATGCTCCAGAAAGACTTCCTCAACTGCACAGGTGGCTTGGGTTCGTGGTGTAGGAGGCTCACGGAAACGAGGCTTCCGTGAAGGGGGAAGGGACAGATACCCAGCCAAAGGGGGGTGGGGGGTGGGAAAGCGGAAGAGCAACAAGACCCTCCGTACCGGGGATTTGCGGTTTGGTAACGTGTTTCGAGAATATCCTGGATGAAAGATCGTCGATAGAGTGCGTAAATCCCCCGAACCCTAAACCGGATGGCTACAGGCCTTTCACCTCATAGGCGGCGTCGGGCATCTCATGCGAGCCCGGGACAATCGTCAAGGAGGGTTTTGAAGCGGTGAGAAACAAAGTCTACCTACCCACAGGACAAGAATCATGTGCCCTTGGGGGGGAAGGGAGGGAAGAGCTGGCGTCTCACAAAGTGTAAAGGATGAGCAGTTGGGTCATAACTACGTTGCAAGAGAGAAACTAGACGACGGCTTTCGAGGTCGCTGGCTGCCCTATCACGCGGTCTCTCTCTCTCTCTGGCCCGTCGTTCGACCTGTCAACTACCTGCCATCAGACCGTAAAGTTTCGTCTGTATTCCAAGTCAGACTTGACACGAGCTTACCGTCACCGCTTGTCAAGCGGGTTGAACGCGTGGCATCCCATCTTCACCCAGCAAAACTGCTGGGCATCGCTTAATCCTTCACGGTCTCATGTTTTTTTTCTTTTCTTTTTTTTTCAGCCTACCTACGATCTGACAGCCCGAGCCTCATGTGCATCGCCTCGATTCGTCAAGGGAAATGGGATGAAGCCAGGCCGCGTCGAGGTGTCAGACGACTTGCATCTTTTTCTCGCCTTGCCGTGGGGTCTGTGGGAGGCCAAGATGCATGATATGCTCCTGACCCTCAGGGTGGCCTTGTGAGGCTGGCCCCTGACCCATGAGGCATCTCAAACAGTATCCGCGCCAGACAATTATCAATTCCAAGTGTGGGCTCTGCCAATGCGGGGAGGGGGGGACAGAAGTCGGAGGCTGGCTCGTCCGGACGCAAGAACAGCATCCTCTGCGACGATACAGTACGACGTCCCCCCGGGCGGGGGGGGGGGGGGGGGGCCGGGCGGGAGCAGGAGGGGCGCTGCGGGGGGCGGTGCGGGGGGGGGGCCGGGGGGGGGGGGGGGGGGCAAGGGCTTCTGCGGGCATGAAAGATCTGTTGCGGCTCAAAGCTTGGCTCTCAAGTCTTCTTTTCATGTCAACTACTGTCATCACTCTGACGGGCGGGTCAGCGTGTTTCGACTCGCCTGGCTACAGTGGCGGCGTTTCAACTCGGAAAGTTGCTGGTATATCACGGTGAATTATAGGCTATAATAACAGATGGCGTTTCTTGACATGCGTGCCGTCTGGCCCGAGGCTGCCTGTGCCATGAATACGTATCTCTGAAGTTCCCCGTTTGTATAGCCTCCTGTCTCTTGGGGGGCGTCTTAATAGCTGGTTTGATCGTTCCAGTACAGGGTCTCATGGTATACCCTGCCGATGCGATGGGCGGTCAGCATGTAGAATTTCAGTTTGCCTTGCCGTCAAGATCCGAGGGCAACGCAAGCATGTTGCAAAAAAGGCTCGATCCGTAGGGAAAAAAAGATCGAAGCATGGAAGACTCACTCGGGTCCGGTGGCATACAGGGGCCAGCCAAGCTTCAGAGTAATGTACTGTATCAGGTGGCTCGCGACCTTGACCTGCCCGACATCTGTAGGGTGCCACAATGGCGCGATGTCATTGTGTTGGAGTATGCCCGTCGTGTTGAAGAAGTGCACAAAAGGTTTTGCCGGACTACCCGTATGCTCGGTCGTGTTTGTGACGGCATCCCAGGTCGTGGGGTTGCTGAGATACTCTTCCGAGTTGAAGTACTCGTACACGCTGTACACTTCGTCCCGAAGGTCGGTGCTCTGGCCGTAAGTGTTGCCATCCTGGAAGAAGCCTTGCCACATTTGCTATTGCCGGAGTCAGTGGACGGTACAATGAGGCTCAAAATGTTGGACGTACCATGACTATGACCAGAGCTTCGGGCCACTTGCCGTGAATGCCCTGGATGAGTCTCTTGTAGTGTTCGACGTAGGTCGCTTTGGTGACGTTATTTGCAGCATTTGCATCGTTTGTGCCGAGATTAATGATAGCGAGGTCGGCAGGTGGGTTTTTGGAGAAGTCCCAAGGTTCTGGTTCATCTACACATCTCGCCGTCAGTACCGCGTCTTCCATGATATCCCCTACAGAGATCTGGATTCGATTTGGAAAGACCGTGTTCATCTGGTTCCCTAGTCCAGACTCAAGACACATACCTCCCCACACTTCGGCCGCTCGTCCGCCTGTATCCGATGTGTAAAACCACTGATGGGACTGCCCTCGAGGATTACCCCAACATTCCTGGTCGGTGACGCAAATGCCCGGGTAGGCCGTTATGGAATACTCGGTGTCTCCCAGGCCCGCTCCGACGCCGTACGCAAATCCCGCGAGTGCCTCGTAGGTATTATACATGCCTGCTGACAGGCTGTCACCGATGAACTCGACCCGGCGAGGATAGTCGGGGATCTTAACAAGCTGTTCTCCAGAAGCGACATGGACCTTGTCGATCTGGACTCCATATGCCCAGTTTGTCACTCTCATCTCCAACGTAACGGGACTGACAGGACCAGCTAGCTCGATACCTGGGGTTTCGGGGCTCACAAATTGGTGAGTGCCACCCGCCGTTACGTTGGTGTGCATCCAGTCTAGACCGGCGATTCTGTAGGCGACGAGAGTGCTGTTGATGGTCTGGTTGCCAAAGGTAACCGCGACAGTATGGCCGGTGAAGCCGAATTTGATACCCGGTGCTCTACACGGCATTAGTTTGTGGGTTAGTGCCATAATCGCAGGGCAAACATACGCCCACCACGATATCTGCTTGGAGTCCCATCGACCTTTATACGATATCTCCTCGGCATCGGCATCGTACGTCTTGAAGTCGCCAAGAGCAAGTTCCACCTTTGTGTCGATGAAATCTGTCACCCTTGGACGGCCATTCTCCAAGATGGTTGCCGTGACGGCAGAGATACAAGATAGTACCGTTGTGAAAGAGAGTATCATCATCATAACAGTATTCACAGCAGCCACATGACTAAAAAGGACGCCCGATGAAGACCATTTACCGGACCATTTGGAAGCAGCATGAAGATCAAGATGCGCGCTTCTTATACCACGGGGCAGCCTGCGGACGTAAACCATTGTAGTCGTGCTGACCCCTCATGATAATACGGACTGAGATTCCGGTACGGTACGAGATGGGCCGAGATGGGCCAAGATGGGCCAAGATCCCAATACTCCGCCTGCCAAGATCACATCTGGCTTGGGGAAACCAGACCGGCTAATCGGGTCATGAGCCGCCCCGATCTTGCGGGTGCCGATGTGATTGAAACGAATAATTGCATTCCATGATTACTCCTCGGGCATCGAGTGATGCGATGCTCGTCTCAGACATAAACAGAGCTCAGCATATAGAGGCGCGAGGCTGATGGCGCTGTGATCTGTAAGACGGTCTCGGATTCAAACCCGTTCAAAAGGCCAGAAGCTCTCCAGTGTCCGTTGATCCGAAAATGCGACAGCGACGGGGGAAAGACGTTGCGTTCAACAGTAGGTCTGCCAGGGCTTTCCATTGCTAGCTAGATAGCTATATCCTACGGAAGGAGGAGCTCCGTGGGCCCGATTGGTGAACGTGAAGTGTGATGAAATGTGGATCCATCGGTGTGGGGTGCCTGCCGTGACCCGGCATCCGGGGAAAGGTATCGTCTACTCCGGCCCGGTCGGTCGGGAAGCTCTGGGCATCGAACTACCGGGACCAGGGTAATTATTGCATGTTCGGTATTCGATTTGGGTTGCGCTATTCGTGCTGCCAAACCGTTGACGTGAATTGTGAAGTTGCCGATGTGCATCACACCGTAAACCCACACTACATTGACCCCGGTTCCGGCTTGTTCTATTGTCCTCATTACGTGAGAGAGTAATACGTGATACAGAGGCGTTTAAGAATCATTCTCCCGTGGTGAAAATGTCGTCAGATCCTCGAAAGCGAGTCACTGAGGAGCGGGAGGATACTTGGACGACCCCGATCCGCGACGGTTGAGGTCGAGGCTGAATGTCATCAAGCTCTGGATAGAGGTTCCCATACCCCCCATAACCGAGGCAAGCGTCATGCAAGGCCTGATGTAATGTGCATATTACTGCTGCATTCCGACCATGTGCATACATTTCCGCAGCATCCCACAGCGCGGAAGCTGCAGCAGACGTTCCTCGTTTTCAGCGCACAATTGTATTGGTGCATCGCTCTACTTGGGCCGCGCCAACGCCGATGTGATTGGTTTTCATGTATCGGACGATCCGATCAAGCTTGACATGTGTCGCCGGCGAGAAGAAAAGGCATGCCCACACCAGCACGAACGATAGTCGAACCAGGAGCAACCTCAAGGCGGTATAAGTTCTATCTGGTCTGCCGAAATGTCGGAAGTACCCGCAAGTGAAATATGGGCTCTCCTGACAATGGTAGGTAGACTGTTGAACAAGGTAGGATGCTGAAGGGGTGGCACGTTACCTGTCCGGCCGGTCCCATTGTCCAAGTGGTAGGTAGTCGAGGCGAGGGCGGCCAGTCACGGCGGCGGCTAACCGAACCAAGCCGCATTCCCCGGGATGCCGGCGGGGGATCGCTCGAAGCTATCATCCCTGCGGCAGCGAACCCAGTGCGACGGACTCCAGGGTAGGTAGGCACTGACCGCTCAGGTATCCCCACGGGAAAGGAAGAGATCCCTTTGGACAGCGTTGGTCGATATTCCAAGGTTTCGAAACGCCAGACGGCCGAGTTGCAGTCGTTCGGATGCGCCGTTGAGGCCCATGTTTCTTTGAAAGGCCGAGCCTAAGGTGGTTGCGCCGGTGGGGTCGTATTGTGGCCAGAGGAAGAAAACGCGGCGTGATGAGAAACTGGCATACGGAGCGCCGCGCAGCATTTTGCGGCGATGAGGAGAGGAAGCAGAAAGAGCAGCATGTGCGAGAGAGACGTCGATCACGCGGACGCGGACGAACAGAGGCGGAAGGATACCAGTTACCGTAAGGTAGTGCACCTTGAGGTACCTGCCCTGCCGTCTGCAAAGGCCAAAACTTACCTACCTACCTTATCCGTACCTCAGGGACAAACCCGTGGACCTGGAGATCCGGTGCATCACCGTCGCACCGAGCCACGGAGGCAGGTACTTCCTTTGTCGCGGGAACTCGCGAGGGACCAAGGTACCTCGTCGACCGTGCACCTGCATCTCCCGGTCCGAGGGCCCATTCAGCATCTCCATCGACTTGCAACTTCTGACGAGACGCTCGACGCTCGAATATTAAACCAATCTACTTCTCACCGTCGTCCTCCTCGACGGCCTCTATCTTTGTCTCTCTCCTACTGGTGTCATCCGTCATCGGTCTCGCCCCCTCCCTCCGCTCGTCGCATCGCCATCACCTGTCTGTCGACCCCTCAGTTGACGTCTTCTGTTCGAACCATCCCTAGCAATAGCGTTCATCGAGCCGTGTGCGTCTTGGGTCCTTCCGAGGTATTAGATAGCGATTCCAACCCCCCGTCACACCCTCTCGGAATCCATCATCACGAGCCCATCAGCCATCCGTCCAAATAGGAAGGCCAATAATCTCGCAATACCATCACGGCGGAAACACGGCGCTTGTCTTGAATTAACGATATCGACCGAGGGATGCCACACTGTTCCTGTCCATCCACACACACCACTACCACTTAACCTGCGCTCCTGTCTGCGCTACCTCACGATTCGCGACTGGGACTTTGGAACAAGAGACTGAGAGGAAGGCTGCCAACCAACAATCCTCGGTTGCAGACTCCCTGCCGGCTCAATTCCCGTCACTACCTTAGTCTGCCAGAATCAGCCATTGATTGCCCGCTCTTAGCCTTACAGCCACATCCCGCCGAGATTGCTTTTTGCGATCCCAGAGCATTACCGGTACATCGTCGCTGTTGCTAGCTGCAGCGGCGCCCCAAGGCCTGGGAGAGATCGACCGTCAGCTGATACCCAGCTTTCCCCCATTGCGCAGGGGAAAAAGAAAACTGCTTCCCACGGCCTGCATACATCAAATCTCTCTACACACAAAGCTGTGTGCCGTCACCAGGGACCATCCCGTTCGCGAGCCCTTTGTGACGGTGCCTTTGCGCTCTTTTCTCCCCAACAAGTCAAAGCGGCCGAGACCTGACCTGGGTCTGAGTCTGGGTGACCCAAACCGAGACCTGTGCGGGTAGCAGCGACTAGCAAGGCATCGCGGGCGGTGGAGGGTGCGGACTCACCGGTTGTGTATCACCAAAAAATCTCCAACTTCAAACACCGGCTCTCCTCTCTCGCTCTCTATCTATCTATCTCTCTTTCTTTCAATCTTCCCTTTCGCTCTGTATACCTCTTCTACAGCCTTCTCCCTGCTCATGCGAATACTCTGACGACACTCCTTCGATCCGATCCTATCTCATGGTTTCGACCTACTGCGACACACTCTACCCGACGCGACATCATTGAAGCGACCGCCATCACAATAACCCTTGGCTGGTCCGAACTCAATTCGCCCGCGCGCTGAGGTCGCAGTCCGATATACCAGCAATGATCTCCGTCGGCGCTACGATATCATGACTTTGCGCGCGTTACGATCGCCCAAACAAAGGCTACATTACTTGCCAGCTCCGAGCCACAGCTCATGCTATTCGTCGCGCACGCATCCGCAGCTGCACCTCTCGCCTTCGCCCCCGACTGTCGTCAAACCCCTCCTCTCCCTCGAACCCCACCTCCGACAGGGACAATACCCCGAAACTCGTCGTCGCCGCCGCCGTAGTACCGCACGGCATCCATCCGTCATCGAACACAGACAACCCCAACGCGCAACAATCTCAACCGCGAGCCTTGCCTCCACCCAGCTGCGCATGGTGCGCTGCACCGAGCCATGTCGACCACCCAAACCAATGCAGTGCCGGACACACAACTGGGATTGAGCTATGAAGAGATACAGCTGTTGCGTCAAGGACAAGCGGCACTGGGCCAAGGGACAGGAGGAGGCGGCTCGAATTCGTCACGAGCAGCAAGTCGCGCGTCAAGCCAGGGACTGCTGCTGCTGGACAGCACCTCACTGGCAGCTCTAGGACGATACTTTGACCGGGTTATGAACCAGATTGAACAACAAATGATCTACCTCAGCGAACAGAGCCGAGTGTTCACCTTGGCCCAATTTGATCGAGCCGGCAATCTGACTGAGGGTGCCGATGCCGAGATCCAGCGGTATCACGAACTTCTCCGGCAACTGGACGAGTTGGAACTCGACTTTGACCGAATAAAGCATATCAAAGAGATTGTTCGAGGGTACAGATCACGAGTCGAAGAGATGGAGCGTGAATTGGAGCGGAGTGGCTCATCCTCCCGGCACCGAGAAGGTCACCATTCCTCTCACCGGCATGGCCACTCGCATAGTCATCGGCATGGGCACGAGAGCTCTCGTCGACACCGACACTAAACTATTCTGCATACGCACGGCGAGGGAAAATGCGTCTTGGGTGATTTTGCCCTCAACTCGAAGACCCCGCCGAAGCCGTATAAGGACATGGGTTGACGGATCGCAACAGAGGATGCCTCAAAATCGTGATGGAGTAGAATATATCGGTCACACGACCGCCACAGGATCTCACGAGGCTCAACGGGTGGCTCGACAACGTCTTACCCCAGCGGGAACATACAGCACCGCAGGATTGAACGTACAAGCTGTGACGAGGAGCAGCTCTTTATTATCGGGTCGTGCGAACTACCGGCCATTGGTGGTCTCAAGACGGAGAGCCTCGCGGCTGGACAAGATGGAAAAGCCTCACGGCTCGGTGGTCTTATTTCAAGGCGTTTGATTTCTTGGATTTCTCTTGTTTGACACACAGCGGGGATTGTTCAGGCGCTTCACGACTGCCTTTTTGGCTGCTATCGGGAGGCGTTGCGCAATCTTCTCGAGCTCAAAAAATACCCATCTTTCTACTGTGTGCGGAAAAGCCAAATTTAAGCCTCGCGGCATTGTACATGATTTACATGGATGTTGTTGGCATATTCGAGTTTTTTTATCCTCCCCCCCCCCGAGGTTATGAGTTACGTCTCCTTCTTTCATTATTCTATGGATTATTATCATGAGTGCGACAAGTTTCTACCCTTCCGACACGATTTCCTTTTCCAATTGTACCCAAGTATAGTAATTCCGTTACGATTTCAAAAAACATTTTTGCTCAAAGGGCAAGTCACGGCCAGACTAGGCGCTTAGCCAGGGGTACCTTCGTTTCAAAGCCCGGATTGCGGCAACTTGGATCGCAACTGCGAACTACTCGGGCACATGTTGGGCAACCAGCGCGCATTATTCGCCCGTTCTTACGACCGGTGTACTTGGCATTCATTCCTCTTGTCTCTTTCTCCGCTCGAACGGATGGAACCCGGAGTCTGCTCGCGAAGCCATTCGTTGTAGGGAAGCCCAGGGAAAGTCTAGGCCTATACCCGCAGGGCGTCGCCGTCGCATGGGTACAACATTGGGTAAGGTACAGGGGAGGGGAGGGGAAGGAGGAGAGAGGCATGAGGCTTTTAGCACAAAAGTCGATGCGCTTTTTGACATGAATGGTCCTGGTCAGCATGCCCTGTTCTGATGCCACTCTGTTTGTGGTGGGTTAGAAGAGAATGTTTTGCTCGCAGCCAAAACATCATTCCACCAGACACGCAGAAAATCTGAACGAAATTTCCCGGCATATCTCCTTCTTCGGAATACTTCGTCGACCGCTCTTATGTGATGCTGCCGATGATTCCATTGACAGAGCCGACACAGGAACATTCACATTTGTGGGATTTCTATCGCCGATGGCCGTCCCCCTCCTATTCTTCAAGAAGCAATTGCCATAGCACGTGGCACCCATGATGGCCAGATCCACGTGGAAGTGAAACCCGAGACAAGCCTCGGTGGTCCCGTGGAGCGTGTTATACTGCGTGCAAGCCAGAAAACAAGTTTTCCGTAGAGTACGAGACGAAGCGGACGACGTCGAGGTCCGCGCCGATCCTGTCGAAGCCGCATTCTGTCTGGAAAAGGCCTGGGTTACGGTCGTCGCCGGGACGGTTGTTGTCTTGCTGGGTCGGTTGGGCCAGTCGAGCGGTAGGAAGCCTGATGTTGGGACGGAGATTTTTCGGAGGGGGAGGAGGATTCGCCTGCTGGATCGGATATTGTCTGCGTTGCTGACTTTGTTGGGATAATATCGTTGTGGTGCACGTGGGAATTTTTTTCTACATGGGGTTATGCTTGGCTGTTCGTCCGAGATTAGCTTCTGACGCCCAAAAAGGTCTCGTCATTTTATTGTTTCTATTGGTCTTTTAACTTTAGAGCATCGAGTACCGCCAGCGAGCCGCCAACATCTCCTGTGATTGCTCCTACGACAGTGACGTTGGCGATGATGACGAAAACGAGACAGGTCGGGCGGGTGACGCCGCATATTGTCTGTTCTTCTGGTAAAGTGTGCTGATGTTTCTGATCGAAGTAAGGGAGTAACCGCCATCTGAGATGAGCTGTGCAGGGGGGGGGGTTGCCAATGTTGTTTTGGGGCGGACCTCTGGATCAGAGTATGATTTCGTGCCTTTTGGATAGCATAATGGGCACATTGATAGGCAGGCTATCCAGACATGGTTTCACTGCTCTTCACTCCCTGAGCCTTTCTCGTGGGCCGGAATTTTGACATGTATGTAGTCGTCGATCATGAGCACTTTTACCCCCCGCCTGAGCATCTTGTGGTAAGTAGCTGCCTGATTTATAAAATAGAACCAGCTTTGAGACTCTTTGATCCCTTGTGTTTTCTTTTCCCTGATCTTGAGGTGTGTTGTGGTTGGCATGCGGTCTTGTCAATAACATGCAGGCGGCGCAGCAACATGCAACGTACATACACCCCTGGCGGACTTGAGGACTTGACCTGACGCTGAGCAGAGACGAGGTTGAGTCAACTAAGTACAAAGGTACTCAAATTATTGCAGTATCTCTCTCTGGAGGTTGTGGATTTTTTAATCACGTCCCGATTGCTCGTCTTTTCCAGTTCATCTGGGGCAGTCAACGTTCTTAACTACGGTCATCGATGTCCACAGAGTGAACATATCATTGATACAGCCCTATTGTTGTATCCACAAATGTCAAGCTTGGCTTAAAGGCACATATGTTCCGTCAAACTTTCATCTTGGTTGAGAAGCAATCTCATAGATGGCATTGAACAGCTGCCTCGAGAACTCTTGGTACCAAGAGCATTTCCAGACCATCCCCAGCGAAGAGCCGAGATGGCAGCCCCAACGTAGTAACAACTAATGAGATCCTGTCGGGATCTTCTTGGTCTGATATTGATCCTGCTGCTCTTACTGATGGTAGACCTCCATCTGCCAGACCATTCATGGTCCCTCGCCGAGTTTCTCCTCCATCGCCTCATTTCCACAGGGCCAGGGAGAAAAAAAAGACCCAGCCCTTAGGCCCCTCGACTATCCCAAAGACTCCGAAACCGCGACGACCGACCCATCAACTCCTGCGGCTTGCCGACCTCCACCACTCGACCCTCATGCATGACGACAATGACATCATACCCCACAATCGCCTCCAACCGATGCGCAACCTCGACCACAGTGACGCCCTCCCCTTTAAACTCCTCCGCCAAGACCTTCCTCACCTCCTCATCAGTAGCGTGGTCAACATTACTCGTCGCCTCGTCAAGCAAAACAATACCCCCTCCCCGCCGCCGCTGTTTCCCCAACAGCGCCCTCGCGAGGCAAAACAGCTGCTTCTGTCCGGCACTCAGCCCCGTCGCAGACATGTCCGCGTCGAGACCGCCCCGCGATTCCACGGGCTCCCACACCGCCATCTTGCGCAGAGCGGAAATCAGGTCCGCGTCGGGGGTATGGCCCCCGGGATCGAGGTTCTCGCGGACGGTGCCGGGCAAGAGGACGGGGTCTTGCGGGAGTGTCGTGAGGGACGTGCGGATCGCGGAGCGGGGGAGAGTCAGGAGGGAATGGGAGGCGATTTTGACGTCTCCTCCTCCTCCTCCTTCTTCTTCTCCGGGGTTGATATCGAGGAGACGGAGTAGCGTGAGGAGTAGGGATGATTTGCCGGAGCCGGAGCGGCCGCATATGCCGACCTTTTTACCCGGTTCGATCGTCAGGGATACGTTCCTTAGGACGGGATCCGTCTCGTCACTAGGGGAACCGTTAGGTCATGGCCGGCATCATGAAAAGGGGCTCAAAAGTCGAGAACTTGCCTGTAAGCAGCCGTCACGTTCTCCATCTCAATCTTTCCACTTGGAGGCCATGCCGGAGGCGGCTCGTCCGTCTCGCCATCACGGTCCTCGCGCGGGGTATACCGCACAAAATACTTCAACCGCGCAATCGCGCCGAGACTCGTCTCCAACATTGTCCACATTTCGATAAAGTCGCCCAGGGTCTGGTTAAAGTTGATGATATTCACCATGGCGAGGCCAATGGCGCCCTTGGTCGTGGCATTGGTAAAGTACAGCGCAAACGCCACGAGGACGACCGCCATGCCGGCGATGAAGAGGTCGAGCACGACGTTGAGCCAGCGCTGGACGCAGAAGAAGAGGTAATACGGCCGCTGCGAGGCGTCGAGCAGCGCGTGGCTCTGCCCGAGCATCGCGGTGGCCCACGAGAAGGCGCGGAGGGTCGGGAGCCCCGCCAGGACCTCGGAGAAGTGCGTAAAGAGCGGGGATTTGGCCTCGAGGTCGATGTGGCGGAGCTGGCGGGAGGTGCGGAGGTAGTACTTTTGCAGGAGGTAGAGGGCGAGAAGGGAGGGCGGGATGAGGGCGGCGATGTAGGAGCTTCCTGTGGCGATGATGGCGGTCTCGGCGAGGACGGTGAGGAAGCTGTGGATCGTGGCCCAGGCGGACATGGGGAGGCGGTGGTCGATGAGGGCCATGTCTTGACTGAAGCGGTTGAGGGTGACGCCGCTGTCTGTGGTTGTGAAGAAGTAGAGGGGCGCGCTTGGAATGGTTAGTATTAACGAAAAATCGTGGGAGGAAGACTGGCGGAGGGGGTGAAGTGAACTTACGCGAGAACTGCTTTGAGGAGAGTTTGGTGGAGATGATTCGCCGATCGGGGGATGGCGAGGAGCATCCAGAAACTTGATCAGTCAGTAAGTTTGTTCAACGGCGATGATATCGCTCTGGAAAATCTCACCTGAGAGCTACGCCGTTGAAGACAATGCATAGAAGACCGAACAAGAGGTAGATGCCAAAGTGCATAGCCGGCCGATCATTTGTGCCATGTTCAGTCCAGATTCTTAACCAGATTTCTGCAAAGCGTGATTAGCGATACCGCCGTTGCGTTGGAATAAAAGTCAGCAGACAAAAAAAATACTGACGAGGCATCTTTGTACAAGCAACAAACGTGATGTTCAGAATCAGAAACACGATCAAGATGGGCCACCCGATGGAGTTGCAGTACATTCGGTAGCACTCCGTGTCCCCCGTCTGCCTCGTCAGCTCGGCTTCCGTGGTCCCGGGAGCGGCGACGGCGACGGGTCGATCTGTCCTGGCGGGCTTTACTTCTTTGGTGAGGTCTTCGGCCCTTTCGACGTCCTCTTTTTGGTCTTTGCCGCTGGCTTCTTCCTTAGCGAGGTGGCCCCAGGCGGAGCGCGGGACGGAGTCGAAGGAGATTTGGTTATAGAGGATGGTGTGATCTTGAATCATGGTAATACAGTCGGCCGAGTGGAGGAAGTTGACTGAATGGATTCGTCAGTTACACAAAAGAAAGGGGTGGACGAACCTGTTTCGTGATAGAATAGACTTACCATGGTTGGTTGCGAGGAAAACAGTCACACCGGCTTGCCGTAGGAGCCCATCCGGCCCTAGCAGACGCCGGAAGACAGCCTTGGAAGTCGAATTATCAAGACCGCTAAAAACATCGTCGAGGAGAAGCAGTTTCCTGCGCGAGTAGACGGCGCGAGCCAAAGCCTATTCCATTTCCCCGTGAGCAATACAGTCCCGCACACACATACAAAACACCCACATCACCCCCAATGCCAATGATGAACACTTACCACTCTCTGCTTCTGACCGCCGCTGAGCGCCACACCACTCGTGCCGACAATCGTGTCTTCAGCCTCGGGAAACATCGCAATGTCCTCCTCGAGCGTGCAGGCGCGCACGACGGCCGAGAACCAGGCCGGATCGTAGGGTGCCTGGCCGACGATGTTTTCCTTGACGGTGATATTGCGCAGCCAGGCGGATTGGTCGCAAAAGGCGACGGACGAGGTGTGCAGCGTGATGCTGCCGGTGGAGATGCCGGTTTCTCCTAGGATGGCTTTCAGAAGCGAGGACTTTCCGCATCCCACGCGCCCGACCAGCATCGAGACGGTAGCTTGCCGGAGGGTGAGGGACACGTGCTTGAGAATATCGGTACCGTCTTTCAGGACCAGTGTCGCATCGCTTATGACGACTACGGGCTTGTTGGTATCGTCTGAGGCGATGGAGAAGGGTCGGTCTGTCCTCTTCAAAGACTCGAGCTCGATCTCCTTGATTTTCGCCGTTTCAGCCACCTGCGGCGTCAGGGGCTGCGGATCGGAGCCGTGGAGGCTGGGTAGCGGACGGGTAGAGTCCAGTGAGGGTTGAGAAGAGCTCGTGATGATCTGCCGCTGGTCGATAATCTCATCCAAAAGAAGAAACTCTTGGATTCGCGTGAAGCAGCCAAAGGCGCCCATGAGCTGCATGATGGAAGAGATAAGCTTGATAAGAGGGTGCGAGACCAGCACGATGATGGACAGAGCCGTGAACGCCTCGGCGATTGTGAGCCCTTGCTCCGCCTTGGTCCAGAAGACGGCGGCGGCGATGATGACGATCGGGGTGAGTTGATCGGCGATTCCGGCTGGGAGGGATCTGGTTGTCAGTCTTTTTGCTGCTCAAGGGGCGAAGTTTAGTGGGAGGGAGGAAGGGGAGGGGAAACGCACCAATTACGCTGAGGATGGTGATTAGGACTCTGAATTTGGTGGAGAGCTTCAGCTCCGTGATGCGCAGCTTCTGGATGATGCCGGAGAAGTGTTCCGTCAGGCCCATCATCTTGATGCCCTTGATCTGCGTGAGCATGGACGAGGTGATGGAGACGCGTTCCTGCACGCCTTGGTTCCAGGCGACACGTGCCGGTGCCATGCGCGTGGAGAGTTTTGTCGTGAGAGCAGTACAGACTAAGACGGAGGGGTTTAGTCAGTCTAACATATCATGGGAAAAGAGAAGTAGGTGTGGCAAGGGATTGACTTACCCAGGCCCGGGATGAGCAGGAGAAAACAAGGGGGCCCGACTTGCCGGTACAACAGATAAACCCCCACCGGGAGTTCAATGGCCGCGGCCCAGACGTCGTGGATAAAGGTCATGGACACGGCAATGTTTTCAATGTCGACGCTCATGAGCGTCACCGGCGCCGAATCCTTAATCGCCGAGGCGTCGAGGCTGAGGGTCTTTTTGAAGATGAGGGAGACGAGGCCGCCGCGGAAGAGCGTTACGAGCTGGAACGTCATGTGTTGATACCAACATCTTGAAATCTACAGAGTGTCAAGAGATGTGCAAAGATCACGGCCCTTTGTGTGTTTTGCGGAGGCACTCACAGCGACTCCACAGTATATCAACGCCGTCGCGCCGACGAGGCCGCCGGCGACGTTCTTCGAGTCTTGCGTCCAGGGGCTCCCGACAAAGTTTACAATCTGGTTGACGAGGAACGGTTGTGAAAAGATGAAGCCCGCAAACAGGATTCGAGGGAGCACAGCCGCAAGAAAGGTAGTCCTGTATGCCCAGAACACGCTTCTGATGAGGCTCCATTTGCTGCGCTTCTCGGCTACTCTATGGTCAGTTTCGGAAGGGTTTTCTTCTTTTCGTTTCTCGCAAAGAAGGAAAAGAAAATCTGCACTTACCCCTGGACCACACCCGGTCGAGTCTGTCGAGGAGGAGTGACGAGTCAAACTTGGGGTCAATGGGCCCCAGGTCCTCCAACCCGATCAGAAGCCTGAAGCCCTGGAAGAACAAGCTATTTAGCCACCAGAAAAGGCTCCGGCTCACGACGCCGGTCGTGCACTCCACGGCGACGTCCTTCTCGCCGTCCGGTAGGTGTGCGCGCTTCGGCGTCTCTTCCAGGACGAGCATGATGGCCTTGACCGCGAGCGAGGCCGTAAAGACGCCGGCGACGGGCGTGAGGCCGTTCCTGATCCATAACGTCCTGGCCTGCGCGGCGTCGAGGATGATGGTCAGGACGAGGTACCCGCCGAGGAGCAACGAGGGCCTAATGGAGCGCTTGTGTTCCGCATAGGACAGGGCGCCAATGGCGATGGCCTCGATCAGACCGAGGGCGCTTTCTGCTGCAGAGGCCTTTGTGCGTGGTGTGGATGGGAGGGCCCATAATATGATGAGGACTATTTGGAGGCAAAGAAATACAGTTATGGTTGACTGAGATCTAGTCAGGTCATCTCTCGCCTATGCTAGTGTTAGGAGTAGATGGAGAGTACCAGTTTTAGCCATAACAGCTTTCCTGAGCGGACGCGGGTTTCACTTCGTAAGAGTGAGGTTATTCGGATCGGAGCGAGGAGGATGAAGAGGGCGGAAGGCAGGATGGAGAGGATGCTCTGCTCGAATAAGACGGTGAAGTCAAAGTAGCCGCGCACCTGCGGGCCAAAGTAATCGTCGCCAACGCTCATTGCGAGGGACTGTTTTTGACAATTTGAACAGATCAAAGTCTTTAGAAAGACGCAGAGTCGTTGGCTGTAAAAAAGCAAAAAAGCCAGGTTCCGATAGCCCAACAGAAAACCTCGAACAAAAAGCCATCATCAACTGGCGAGGGATTCAATTGACTTTTGTACAATAGGTCAACCGATATCCAAGAAAGCTCGCCAGAAATCACTGACATAGTTACCTACTAGTACCCAGCTTCCTGTTTGAGTCGAAGTCAATGGTGCTGCTGACTGGGCAAGGATCTGGGGCGCGTTGGGACTTGGGACAATGTAGATTGTCCAATCATCACCTGGGACTTATACGGAGGATGGCTGCTGCGCGAGCCGTATTCGTCCCGATTGGGAAAATGCGATCTATCGGGACCCGTTTCACTCGTAAAAACTGTTTTTTTTTGGTCGTTGGCTCCATCCTGTGCCTCTCGGATACAGAAATGATGCGATCGATAAGTTCCGTGTTAGTGAAATACGGCGTTTGCATTGATACGACGCCGAGCAGCAGATCCGATACGCGTCGTGCTCGTGGTGTCCATCCAGTCGCGCGATTCGCACTGATAAACATCAATGATGGAAGCAGTATGCGATGTTCATCGGGCGCCTTTCTAGATATCCACCATCTGCCATTTCAAGATACCCAGAGCTCATGGTCAGCAGCTCCGTGTCTGGATTGATCGGGGTTATCAGTCCATTGCTTCACTGGTCCGATACTCCAATGCCCAAAGTTGAATGGAGATGATCACCCCGGTGTTCCTCCCACTGTGAGCTTCCAATGATGCCATCGACGCTCAGTTCACCGCCCCGAGCCGCAGCTCTCTCAACCTCAACCTCCTCCAACGCAAGCCTCGGCCCCCGACCAAGCACGTTTTCGCGATGCCTACCCTCCGGGTTCGCCTTGTCCCTCACCGCGCGCTACGCCTCCAGGTCCTTACCATAGAACGACTAAATTGCCTCGCTCTCGATAGAATTCTTGGCCCAGTGCGGCTTCGCCCCCAAGTACTTGATTAGCCACTCAAACGCTTCATAGTACCGCTCTCGATACGGCGGGTCTGCGTGGTACGGCCGGTCCAGCGCGGTGTTCAGGTACAGCTTCGAGCCATTGGGCCGCGCGTTGGAGGCGAGCGAGGTGTCGCTCACGCGGACCTCGACGGGCGCGTGGACGTACAGGCCGTCGGCCGAGAAGGGGATGCCGTGCGGGATGTAGTCCCGGTCGTCGGCGTAAGGCGGTTCAGCCAGGAGGACAGGCGGCGGAGGGCCTCGGGGCCTTTGCGTAAAGGAACGGCCCACTCGTTGACAAACTATGAGTAGAGACAATTCACCAGGAGGGCCCTGCGGCTGGGTTGGACCGCGGAGGTGGTGGGCCCGTTTTTGAAGCCGTACTGCATGCCGAAGACGAACCATTCAACCCAGGGCAGCATCCGTGGGACGTATTGCGCCACGTATAGCAGATTGTGGTAAATGTAGTAGCCCAGGGCGCCGTCAGGGCGCCGTCGTAGTTCCTCTTTGGGGGTTCTGCTGGCTGATGCTGCCCAGGTTCGGCATCGCCAGGCCGCGGCGCTCCAGCTCGTCGCAGAGAGCGTAGAGGCGGATGCTGCTCTGGATGACAGCCAGGCCCGTCGATGTGTCGACCGAGAGCACGCGGTTGTACTTGTCGAGGTTGAGCTGCCAGCTCGAGGTGCAGGTGATGTGGGAGGGCGAGTGGCCGCAACCGACAGTGACGAGGCGGCGGCGGTGTCTGCGGGCGAGGTTCACGACCTTTTCAATCTCCTCGAGAGTCTCGAGCTGGATACAGAGCTTTGAGAGAGTGGAAGGTCCTGGTCCAGGTGTGATGGGCATGGTTTGAGCGCGCACGGAAGGGGATGCCGTCGGCAGTGCTCCTTTCGAGCTCTGCTGCGATGGCTGGGTCCGTGGTATTGACAAATTAGGACTGGGGCTTCATGTAAGTAATCATATGAGCTAGTAGGTTGAGTCCGTCCAAAGGCTGCTGTCCTCCCCTGGGATAAATTGTTCAGTAGGCTGTCAATGTTACAGGCTTTGATGGTGATACTTCAACTGGCTCCAGCAAAGTCAGAGCATCTCTAGCCAGTAATCAGCGTATTGCAGATGCCTTCGATGAGGGGTCGTGGAAGCAAAGAAGAAGAGGTCATGATTGATGATTAGAAATTAGAACCCAGGTGATATTAAGCCGAGAAGCATGGCGCAAAAAGCCAACGAGACACTGTTTGCGACAGAATGCGCGTAGCAATAGGCGGCAACGCGGTCATTTCATAGACCAGGGGGCTGCTGCCCAGCTCTTCTCCAAAAGTTCCGGCGTCGACTCCGCTGAGGGCATATCCCTGAACAGACGGAGCCGGGAGGTGACATCATTCCCCAACATCTGAAGGTGCCCAGAGAGGGATGCCTCTGGATTAGTTCCCTGCCCAACGCACCCAACTGTGACTCACCTCGACGAGAAGAATTGCCCTCAGATTAGCTCTCTCATGTTCTCACGGACAACGGCCGATGGGTCTCCGCCAAAGTGACTGGATGTACCCTCGTGCTGTCTGCAACTTTGGCTTATTTGGACTTCGTGTCATCACCGGGCAATTCTATATTATCGTGTCGCTGCGCTGGCCACTTGGCTGGCAGTTCTCGAAACCTGTACTCGACGTTAGCTCTTGCTTTCCCCAGCATCGACATTTCTGGCGTGATGTCAACTTACCGGCCAGCTCCGATTGAAAACTATGTAAAGTCCCGTCATAAGCACAAAACTCCAAGGCAAAACCACTGACCCCCCGAAAAAGAGTAACAGCCGTGACGCACAGGGAGGAAATGCTTCTAGACACTGCAGATTGTCGTCATTGCGGCACAAAATTTCGAAGAACCGGCGCCAGCCGTTGCAGCAAACGCAGCAATACATCCATGCTGGAACCCCAGATGGTGCCTGCTCAGATCTCTGTTCTTTGGTGCTGGTCCTGCCATTGAGAGAAGGGTTCCTTACAGAACCGCAACACCGATGGTCCCATAACCGTTTGTGAAAGCTTTCATCAATGCAGGTAAGGGGAGAGAGAGGAATATTGGTTGGACAGAAGAGACCAGAATAGGTAGTAGACAATATTGTGAACAAGATGAGAATCATTTTGGCGTTCGAAAGAAAGAGACGAATAGGGCAGAAGGGGAACGACCGCGGAACAAATCCAGACGCAACCCGGGGAGGGGGCGCTGGGCCAGATCTCACTCGAGAGTCTGCATGTCTGGCTGGTCTGAGCTAGAGCGAGGAGTATGAAAAAAGGACATTGAATAGCTTCAATGTATAGTTGAAGCTGAGATTGGAGGAGGGCTTCTGGAATAAGGTCAGTCAAGATGGACCCGATTCTGATGTTCTGTCCGAATTAGCTCACCTCTCAAAGGTGCTGAATTAGACAGCAGGAACACGTATACCCATAAGCCGTGCTAGACATCAAAACTGAAAATTTACGCGCCCGGTTTTGTGTCGTGGCAGAGTTGACAGACGTCGAAACCTCTCAGATGGATGATGGAAGAAGAAAGTCGCGACCGAAGCCCCGTCAGACGCGACGAGCTTTAGGTAGGGTACCCAAGGACATATTACCTAGGTACAGGCTCGACGCAATCCACCCAAAACCAGCTGCACCGCCACACCTCACTTGCTTCACCAGCCACACCTTGACGTGCCCCTTGAACTGGCCGTGAAAGCGCAAGTTAAGATGGTTACCTTTTTGAAAAGTCTGGTTTCTAGACATGCACTCGTGATATGGCTCCACAATGGAATCTTTATTCAAAGTCGATCCTTCTCAACCTCGATAGCCTCCTTCAGCCTAGCCTCTATCCGGGCAATCACGTCCGCATCATACAGGTCCTCCAATTTGGTATCATCCTTCTTAAGGTACTCCTTCTCGTGACGGAGAGCCTCGTCTCTAGTCATACAGACCAAGTCGCGGAAACGGATGTTGGACCACTTCTGCTCCTCGGCGCCCTCGCCGATACGCAGCTTAGTTTGGCCCTCTGGCCGTCTCCACCGTACCAGCACGAGTCTGTTGATGAGACCAGTGACGGCGCTCCGTCCCTTCCACAGCTCCTCAGTCAAGAAGGCGGCGTCACCGAGAGACACTGGGATGCGCAGACCCTTGGACTCCTCAATGCCGTACCTGTGATGCACGATTCTCGTCTCAGAGCCCTGGACGAACGCTACGATATCTGTGTAGAGCTTGTCGCGGTTCTTCGCCGGGACGTAATCGAGAGGGTATCCTAGTTTGTTGTATTAGTCTTGCGTCAGATGCAGTCGCTTCATGTCACTCACCTGAAATGCTGAGAATGACGTGATTCGCGGCAATGTATCCAAAAACGGCGGGCATGGTTCCAAGCACAGGCAGAATTCGCACTCTGAATGTTGGTAAAACACTGAGATCCCCGACCTGGCCCTTCTTGAACTCTTCCTCATCAAGCGGCAAGAGGGCAGCCTTGCCCTCGCCGGCGACTTCGGTCGAGTAAACAACAGGAATCCCGCCAGTCACGCCTTGCAGCTTTAGCTTCCTACGGGTAGCTCTGGAGAGCCCGTCGTCGGTGCTGGCTCCGATATCGCCGACATTGACGCGCGTAGGATCGCCCTTGGCCCCGGCTCCCATGGAGGAGATGACGGGAATGCCGTGATCGTGGCAGTGCTTGAGCAAAGCGACCTTTGTGTCAATGTTGTCAATGGCGTCGACGACGTAGTCCGGCTTCTGTCCGTTCTCGGCCCAGGGCGCAAGCAGCGCGTCGGCGGCAATCCTTTCAAACTTTTGGTTCTTGAGCTCGTACTTGGCCCACGGAGCGATGGCGATGAGGCGGCGATAGAGGCACTGGACCTTGGGGATGCCGACATCTGCCAGGGTGGCAACGGCGTGACGGTTGAGGGAGCTGAGTGTGACCTGATCGAAGTCGATGAGACGGATCTTGGAGACGCCCGAACGAGCGAGGGCGGCGGTGCAGTGTGAGCCGACACCGCCGCAGCCGACGACGATGACAAATGAGTTTCGAAGCTTTTGCAGGCCCTCATCTTTCAGGAACACCCTGTTACGAGCCAATTGCTCCAGGATGAGTTCCTCGTCAAAGTCGCCTGCCTGCGCTCTCCTGGCGAGAGCCTGATTGCGGGCATCCTCCTTGTCAACGGGGGGAGATGCGGCGCCGTACCGAGTGAGCTGGAGATGTGGTTAGGTTGATGGTTTCGTACGGTGTAGAGCAGACGGGTGCACCTTGGCAGCTTCTTTAGCAGAAGAAGGGATGGACTTCTTAAGATCTTGAATACGTTCTTTTCTTTCGAATGCTTGGTAGCCGAGAATGAGACATGCTACCGTGGCGCCTGACAGCACGGCGGTAGCAACCAGCTGCGCATGCGGACTTGACGCCGCCTTAGAGAAAAATGAAGACATTTTCAACCTCGAACGCTCATCCTGCAAGATGCTGAGCTTGCGAATTGCAAAGTCGACAGAGAGAGGGAGTGCCTTGAGTGGCCTTCTGTAAAGCCAGTCTTACACGAGCTTCAGGAGGACCCTCTCACCAACGATGGGTCTTAACAAGAAACTTAACTTGGACTTGCACCTTCGCCGGTCAAGGAAGGGAAAAAAAAGTTGCGCCAGGTGAGTGGCCAATCAGCATCTCCAATCCTGGCTGAGGACGGAATATTCGCCCACCGACTTGGCCGATCCCGTACCGGCCACCAAACGCCCCACATCGGCATCGAAGGAACCTTGGATGGCTCAACCTGAAAGCTCCCTGGTCTTTCAAGCTCTGAGCTTCCCGGCGTGTTCATCGCATTGCAAAGACAAATTCGCCGCACCCAATAACCCAAAGCTGCCAGAACATGATTCTCACACTCGTATGAACACAACAACCCGCCTGCTCGAAATCTCCTCCTGGCCCGCAGCTACGATGCGCCAGCGCCTAGCCCTCCGCCGAATCCTCCTCCAGAGGCTCTTCCGGCTCCAGACCACACGGCCCTTCACGAGCAACACCTCCCTCACCTCGCGCAGCAGCAGACCACAGCTACCCTTCCTGTCGATCCCCATCACCTCACCGCGGCCCCGCGCCCGCTACTTCACCACGGAAAAGAAGCGATTCCTGCGCTACGAGGGCCGCCTCTTCCTCCGCTACAATGTCTCCATTTGGGGCGGCGCCCTGTGCATCCTCGGCATCATCTTCCTGCTCAACCAGGAGGGCCTGGAAAAGGAGCACCCGACGCCGCACGAGTGGTCCTATCTGACGCGGATGGGTGTACGCGGCGCCAAGAACGCCGCCAGGGACACCCCGAACCACAGCGTGAACTGGGTCGAAGTCATCGTGTCGTGCAGGAGAGCGCTGGCCAGGCTGGAGAACCCAGATATCGATGGCGCGGCGATCCGGGAGCTGCTGGATGAACCCCTGTCGATTGACGGAATCGGCAACGCGGGCAAGGACGTCTCGGCCAAGAGCGAGAACTGGAGGAGGGGCTATTACGAGGTGCTGATGCTTATGGCGCAGGCGGCGGAGCAGCTGGACGGCTGGGTCAAGGACAGGACGAGGAACATCATCTTCCCGGCCGACGTCGTCCTGGGACCCTCCAACCCGCACCCGAAACCGATCCCACCGGGCGCTGAGAGCGCGCCTAGGGAGGAGGACTGCGAGGTCGCCTACGAGCCCGCCGAGAACCACTACCTGCGCATCCTCACGACAAAGGGCTTCACCAACCGCCAAAAGATGGACGCCGCGCTGGCATACGGTTCCTTCCTAGACTACAAGCAGATGCCCGACGCTGCCGAGAGGATGTATCAGTGGGCACTGTCCCTAGCAACCGAGACCGCCCCCGGCAGCCCTCCCGTGGTCGATCCCCGCACGTACACCATCAACGACAAGACGACGCAGCCGTCCGAAAACGTGCTGACCGTTCTCACCTCCATCGCGCTCCACAAGGCGCGCAACGACGACGTCACTGCCGCGCTCCCCATCTTCATCTCCATCCTTCGCGCCCGCCGCGCCCTACCCCAAGTCGCCCTCCCCGGCCAAGAGCGTCCCACAGAGACGCCCGCGACGCTCTGGCAAAGGGTGTGGAACCTGGCGCAAGCGCCCCAGTACCCCTCACCGCCGGACGACGGCACCCGCCCGCCCTGGCGCCACCCGAAAGAATTGTGCGAAGAGGCCGGCCTGAACCTCTACATTGGCGAGATCCTCTACGCCGCCGCCGCCGCAAAGGACTCCAAGAAGCCGGCAGCGAACCGCGACGAAGGGCTCGCGTGGACGCGCGACGCGGTCGACCTCGCCGAGGAGCAGCTCCGCAAGCTCGGCCCACTCGGCGGCGATCAGGAGGCCCGGAAGACGTGCCGCGAGTGCTTGGGCACGGGACTGCAGAACTGGTCCGCCATGGTGGCCAAGTTGGCCAAGGAGGAAGAGGCGAAGAACAAAGCCGCTCCCACGACATCGGCGTTTGGGTTCTGGACCGAGACCAAGACGGAGGAGAGCAGGTGGGCGGCGGAGGAGAAGGTCGTCAAGGAGAGGATACGGCGGACCAAGGAGTTGTTGGTGCAGGTTGAACCGCCTGTTGCTGGGTTGGCTTCATTGCTTCAGGTGTAAGCCAGGATGGAAAGTGGTTTTCCAATGTAGATGGCTCTGCGCGCAGGAGCAGAGGTCAATACACTCTGTACAACATTGTTCCGATAATTCGTATGTCAATGATACCATTTGCACATTCAACCCACTCTCATCAAACGTCATCTTCTCTCCAGCTACAACTTAAGGATGGCAACGCCTCAAATTGCTTGAGAGGGCAAAGAGGTGTCTACCAGCTGTTGCGATGACCTATACACGGCCCACTCTCTTTTTGAACATTCTCGAGACCCAAAAGTGTTCATCATGCTTTATGCAAGCGTTAAAATTCTACTTGCCACCACCTTGAATCTCTATCTAAGGGATGGATGCCTTATCTTCACTCCAACAACTCATTCGCAGGCATCACTCTGCCCCGCTTTCTGTCCAACCACACGCTCTTGAATCCCCTCTAGGACCTCGCAATGCTCATGTGCCTCGGGCGACATGGCGTACCCGATGCTCGGCTTCGCGGACTCGGGCATCTTCTCCCACTGCTCGTCGAATCCCCCGGCAGCCCACTCCTCCTCCGTCGGCATGTAGGGGTCGACAGCAACAACCTCAGGGTGGCGATAATCGGGGCCAGCGAGAGCGACCTCCTGGATCCAGTCGAGAATAGGGCCACGGCCGGCGATGAGGATGCATTCGACGTGATAGACTTCGCCAGAGCTGTAGACCGTACAGCCATGCTCCGTGAATGAGGCAGTGTTGGGATTGCCGCCGGGCTGAGCCAGAGGCGTTAGCACGGGAGCGTCATCTGTGATGTATGCTCGGGTGCGTCGGGGAAGAAACTCCTTGAATGGATCGTGAGAAAGCTCATCGATGCTCGTCGTGCTCCCGAGCAAGGACAAGGTGTTGATCCGGTGGCCGAGAGCAGTCCATGTGTCAGGTCTATCCAAGGCTCTGGTCGCGTAGTCGGCACCGAGACCTATGCCGATGATGTCGAGTCGAGCAGCTAGCGGAACAAGGTAAGGGAGGACCTCGTCGAGAACATATGCGATGTGTGCTTCGGGGGACTCATTCTTGGGGATCGCATGGTATTTTGGGTTGTTGGCGCGGCCGTGGTGAACCATGCTCTTCCGAGGAACAGCCAAGGCCGAAGTCGGGCTGAGAGCCTTCTTCCCCTCGGGCCACCACCAGAGCTCGCCCGTGTTGGCAAGAATGATTCCAGGGGGGCCATCGTCGGAGGGACAAGCTCTCTGGCGGTTGATCTCTTGAACGACTGATACCATGCTGCCCTTATTGATGCCACCAGGACCATTGACGACGCGAAGGGCCGAGTTGCCGAGATCCTGGCTGGGCTCGCCAAAGATCACAACGACGCGCGAGGCAGTGCCCAGGTTGGCACTGGTGAAAATGGGCACCCTGGGTGAAGTCGGCTCGGTGCCGAGAGGTAAGAGGACCTTGCTCAAGCCTTCCTTTTCGAGACGTGCGTGAACAATATCGCGAATCGCTTCTGATTTGAGAGTTAGGACGAAGGCGCGATTGATTTAAGCAATGATGAGTATTTACCGTTGAAATGGAAGCGTTGGCGATCATTGACGCGGCCATTCTTGGTAAGATAGTACTTGAAGTAGTAATCGGGCTCTCTGATATTGCGGATCTCATCTTGGTCGTTGATGAAATAGCTGCGAATGTCAGCTCTATTCATGTGGTTTCTGGAAGGGCCGCAAACCCAAGGTCCTCCAGGTTGGACGAGAAAATGGGGTCTTTGGGAAGACAAGACCAGCGGCGGCGAAACATAGCGGCGACCGAAGAAAGAGGATGTCAGGGAAAGTTTAGTTGGAAATGGAACGATGGCGAGGAAGCGCTGACCCAGGTTGCCTTTTTAGAGATGGAGGCTGAGGATTAGAGAAAGAGAGGATGAGAGAAGTGAGTGAGAGCGGTTGAGAAGGCGCCCCGGGAGAGTAGAAGACAGAAGCCAGGAGGAAGGTGACAGCGAAGTGGGATAGTTCCTCAAGGAAGCTCTTTAAGCTCAGTGAGTGAAACCGGATTCTAGAGCTTTCAGAGCGCTTTTCAGAAGGAGGTGAGAAGGCAATTGCACTCGTCAGATTTCCTGCCTATGCATGGCGCCTACCGAACGTCGTCCACTATCAATCAGAATCAACTCACACATGAACGGAGTTGTGTTGTTGTACATTGTTTGTGTAGTATTTGTATCTGTACATATCCTTAGGGTGCCAACATGCGACCAAACGCCGAACCCCAAATCGTCTATGGGCAAGCTCGTAAGCGTAGCACGCCAAACGAAAGGCGCATATTTCTTTCCAGTATATCTTACAACGGCGTTTCCGCGCCTAACTTTTGGATATCGTCCCCCGCTGCCTCCCTCGTTTACCAACTGGCCTTCTTGACGCCGGGAATGTTCCCCTCGTACGCTTGCATGCGGAAGTTGAACTGCCATTAAATCTTAGTAAATCTCGCGACTCGCAATAAATAGCCCTTCGACATACCCTCGTCATCTTGAAGTCGCGGAAGACACCCCTGGCCTTGCCACCCAAGATGCATCGGTTCTTGATCTGCGTCGGCCGGGTGTAGCAGTGCATCTGACCCAGCTGAAGCTGCGCCTCGGCGCGCACACGGCCGGGAAGCGTCGTGTTTTGGATAATATATCGGAGAGCTTGTCTAATCACGGGTTCGCGTCAGTTTTTCGATTGTTTCGTCGGCTTTGCTGGTGAGGTTTCCGTTGCTAACCTCTCTGGCTCGTTCTGCATAAAGACCTGGCGCTTCGTGTGGTCACGAATCGTCCGGATGTTGACGAAACATCCCAGATCGAGCTTCTTTGCACGGAACATCGACATTTTGGCGGCGGTTGTGACGGATTGGACGGGATGACGCTGGTCATGCAATCGCAAAAGTTGAGCTTCGAAGCTCGAATTGAAGTTCGCGATTGGTCACGTGGAGGGGTTATCTTATCGCTCACCGAGCTCACCGATCTTTCTTACCTTGACACAGCAAGCAGGTCACTCCACCTTACGAGGACATCATCCCAGCAATGGCATTAGTACAGCAGCAGCAGTAAGCTTTCTGATGCAAACTTGAATCGACGGCGAATTGATGAGAAATAGCATTTTTGGTATTCGAATAGCCGTAAAACCCTCCAAGAACGCCAGCCGTCATCACAGGCTATGACTGAACCCCGACTTTGCAATATGATACAGCAGCGACACAACCTCTCGAAAAAGACCCATGACCCTCCAAAAAGATCAAAGCAGCTCTCATCGTATGCGAAAAGGCAGCGCGCGGGTTGGCTGCTATAATTGGTCCAGGAGCTTCTGCCGCCGCCTGTTGATCAACTCTTCCTGCACCTCCTCCAGCGTCGGTAGCTCCCAGGCCTTGCCGTCGCCTGTGTCGCCCGGCAAAGCCTCCCAGCCAGGCGGAAGTTGTTGCTTCCCGGTCTTCGCCATGTGCTCGAACGCTTCCTCCTCCTTTGCGAGCTCGAACGCCAGCAATTCCGGGTCCTCCTCGTCTGGCGCGTAACCGTAGTAGGCCGCATCGACCTGTTTCCGCAAGTCGTCTCTCGTCTCCAAAGGTTTCTCGTCTCTGGCCTTTGACCTGGCTGCGTCAAACAGCTCCTTCACTCCGGGCAGATCCCGTGCCCGTCCAAAGTATCGATAGCCTTTGCCGCCTCCCGGTATTTCTCGTCCTTCCTCGTCGTATATCTTGCCGCCCCCTCGCATGTAATTAGGTCCACCTAAATTCCGTATTTGCACCTCCCACATGTACTTTTCCCTCATGAGCTTGTTGATCTCGTCGTTGAGGTCGCGGATCTGGTAGTCGCTGAGGGCTGTGTCTTGAATCTTGGAGACCTTGCGCGAGATCTCCTTCAACACTTGGCCACGCCACTTCTCGCACGACGGTATCGAATCGACTTCGGTGATCACTCTCGGTCGTCTTGTCCGGCCAATGTCGATGATGCCCAGGTCCGCTGCTTGCGCCTCGCGGAAGCGAAACAGCATGGACTGCGCCTTTTCCGAATTTCGCGCCTACACATATTAGCATGTTACAGCTGAGGGGTTGAGAGGAGATGCATTACCATTTTGAGAGCTTTGGCGACGGGAGAGAGCGCTGGACTCCTTGCGCTTGTGGTTGTGTTTGGCTCTGGAGAAGAAAGTCACACAACACGGCGCCGCCGTCTTCTGAAAGCTTTCGGCCGCCAATGTTGCGCGCCTGGCACGGGCCTTCCCCCACATCCAATCAGCCACGCCTCCAACGCAAATATGGGCCTCCACTGCAGACAAGGTCCTTCAGTAAGGTACCTACGCTAAGGTATGCTTTGTACAGCACTGCTCCCACCACGACGAACCACCACCAAGTGACGTGCGAGCTTCACACACTTTTGGAGCTGTCCAACTCCACGACAAGCTCAGAACACCACCCATCAACATGCGCCTTACGACGCTGCTTCTTGCAGCTACATCGCTCGTCGGCGCGGTGTTCGTTGACGAGGTTGGCGATATCGATTACCACCATGAGCTCATTGGCGTCCCCCAAGTCGAGACCACCCTATTCCACAAGCCCCGGCGCGACGATAAGGCCTCGCTACTCTACACCCTCAGCGATGTTGGCGTTCTCGGAGCTGTCAACCCTAGCAACGGCGCTGTTGTTTGGCGCCAGTTCCTGACGGGAAACATCACAAATGGCGGCGGACACTTGCGAGCGGCGGAGGGCGAAGATTGGGTTGTATCTGCGTACGGCAGCTCAGTGCATGCCTGGAACGCCTTGTCCGGCAGGAACGCCTGGTGGATCGATTTTGTGGGCACAATCAAAGATCTGGAAGTCATGGAGATGACAGAAAACGGACGCAAAGATGTTCTGGCTCTCTTTGAGGAGGAAGATGGCTCGACCGTCCTGAGAAGGCTCAACGGCGCCGGCGGTACCGTCGTTTGGGAATTCAAGGATGCGAGCAAGACCAACCCGCTACAGGTATCCAACAACATTGAGAAAATCTTCGTCGTCAGCCTTTACGGAAACGACGGTGCGTGGGCTGTGAGAGTGTCTGTCCACGACACTCTTACTGGAAAGCGTATCGACGATATCAGCCTCGGCAGCAAAGGCGACGTTACGGATAAAAGAGATGTCATGTTCGTTGGCGCCAACTCTGCGTCTCCCATCGTTGCCTGGCTCGATAGCGATCACACAAAGCTCAAGGTCAACGTTCTGGGCACGAAGTCGAAGCAGGAGTTTGCTCTTCCGTTCCCGAAGACCCTTGATATAGCTATTCATGCCCCGCATCACCTGAATGCGGAGCCGCATTTCTTGGTGCACAGCAGATCTTCCGACAGCCACAAGGGCGAGGTCTACCACATCAACATCAAGAATAATGCTGTCACCAAAAACCACGAGCTGCCCGTACTTCCTGGGCTGGGCGCTTTCTCGACCAGTTCGGAGGGCGCCAATGTCTGGTTCACGCGCATCACCGAGGAGGAGGTCATCCTTACCTCGTCAAGCTCGCATGCCATTCTCGGAAAGTGGGCGCTCAAGGAAGGAACCGAAAGATTTGCGGCTCTTCACGCCGTCTCTGAAGTTATCAAGAAGGCCGCCGACAACTTCGCTGTCCGCTGCGCCGCTGTTACTACGCTGGATGACTGGGTCTTGGTCCGCGACGGAGAGCAGGCCTGGGCTCGCCCTGAAGGTCTCACAGGGGGTGTTGCCGCAGCCTTTGCAGAGATCCCTGAAAGCGAGGACCTCGCTAAAACTCTCGAAGCTGAGGCGCACGACAATGTCCTGTCTGCTTACATTCACCGTGTCCAACGTCACTTTGATGATCTCGCCTACTTGCCTGACTACCTCGCCTCCATTCCTCAGCGCCTGGTTAGCAGCATTACTGGAGCCGAACTTTCATCCAAGACGGAAGGTCTTTCTCGCGATGCTTTCGGCTTCAACAAGATTGTGGTTCTGGTGACCAGACGAGGCAAGCTTTTCGGCATCGATATCGGCAAGCATGGCAAAGTTATTTGGAAACTCCATGCTGTTGACATCGCCCCCGGGAATATCTGGGATATCAAGGGTATCTTTGTCGAAGATGCAAAGTCCACCGTTACTGTTCGCGGCTACCTTGGAGACTACGTCGTTGCCAGCACAGACACTGGGAAGATGCTCGATTCTATGCCTGAGGGTTCGTGGGTGCAAACTCAAGCCGCCGTCATTGTCGATAGCCCCTCGGGCCCATGGCTTGCCCCCGTTGGACACGGAGGCGCCATCGGTGATGTTCCTGCTGCTTGGATACCCACACAAACTGTCGTCGTTCGCGGCTTGAAGGGCGAGCTCAAGGGCCTGACCTACATCAATGAGGAGGGCACCGCCAAGGAGCAGGTCGCTTGGGAGTTCGCGCCGCCAACGGGCTATGAGATTGTCGATATTGCAACCCACCCTGTCCACGATCCTATTGCTTCCATCGGGCGTGTTCTCGGCGACAGGCGTGTCAAGTACAAGTACCTGAACCCCAACACCGTTGTTGTTTCTGCCTACAACACTGCCAAGTCTTCCCTCAACATCTACCTGATCGACTCGGTTTCCGGTTCCGTTCTCCACTCAGCCACGCACGAGGGAGTCGATGGCAACAAGAACATTGAGTGTACTCTCGCCGAGAACTGGTTCGCTTGTTCCTTCTTCGGACAATATGCTCTTAAGGACGATGCTGGTCAGCCTCTGTCTGGACAAACTCTCAAGGGAAACCAGATTATCGTCTCTGACTTGTACGAGAGCGAATACGCCGACGACAGAGGCCCGCTTGGTGATGCTGCTAACTTCTCTTCTACCGAGCCTGTTGATACCCCGACTGGCTTGCCCCTTCCCTCCGTCATCAGCCAAGCTTGGATCTTGTCTGCGCCTCTGGCAGCTCTTGCTGTCACGCAGACTCGTCAGGGCATTACCAGTCGCCACGTTCTTGGCTACCTACCAGAGTCTCACGCCATCGTCAGTCTCCCCCGTCAGCTCCTGGAGCCGAGACGTCCAGTCGGACGCGACCCGACGCCAGCGGAGATGGAGGCCGAGGGCCTTATCAGGTACCACCCCGCCATTGAAATCGACCCGAGACAGGTCATCACCCATCAGCGCGACGTTATTGGCGTGCAGAAGATCATCACCTCACCCACTATTGTAGAGAGCACCAGCTTGGTTTTCTCCTACGGCATCGATGTCTTTGGCAGCCGTGTCGCGCCTAGTTTTGCTTTTGATATCCTCGGCAAGGGCTTCAACAAGATCAGCCTGATCTCGACTGTCCTCGCACTCACTGTTGGTGTCGCTGTATTGGGACCCATTGTAAGTTTCCTGTTCTTCCAGAATGTTTTGAACTTCGCTGACGAAGAATTAGGTTCGCAAGAAGCAGACCAACTTGCGTTGGGCGTAGATAAAAGAACATTGTATGATATCCATGATATAATAGAGTCGTTTGAGTTTGTACCTTGATTTCCCTGCTCCCGTTGATCACTGCGACCATCTGCATCTGAACGTTGCAGTCAACCCAGATTTGCAGACCATGCCACTAGTGAGGGGGTGTACTCTAATATGTCACTGTCCAAGTTATCCTGCGACTACCAGAGTTTGTAATCATGACCCTAGGCTTTCCCTTCGCATTGACAGGCAGCTCGTTGAGTGTGTGCTACGTAATCTTTGTGAACTATGGATTGTTGTTGAAGAGCTTGCTGTTTAGAACTACCTTGAGCACAGATCGTTTGGGGTTGACTGTAGTCATCGAGAGACAACCGATTACTTAACGGGCGCGTATGCCAAAAAGTGTTCGTCTCCGCGTGATCCCTGCCTATTACGACCGCCTAGGTGTCGGAAAGCATCTCAACACAGCCAGCTGCGTCGCAGGTGTCTTTATTATTTTTTTGAAAAGAAGAAAGGTTGGATCTCGGCGAATGTCACGGTCAAGGGGTTGAAGGACTGGAGTCGGGTCTCCGGGCTGCTTCATTCGAGACTGGAGTGATGAGAATGAAGCCACAGGCATGAGCGGTGGGATTCTCAACCCAGACATTTGAAAAGCGGTAGCTTTCTATAACGAGTGGTTAACGGCATGAGTGTTCTCAGAAGCTTCCCAACTCTTAAGATGAAACAAAAATGAGGAATGAGGTAAAACAATCACTTTTATTCTCCAACATCGTTAACGTTACGAACTGTTTCTGCAACTTGTTTACCTGTATATCTACGTTGATCTTTGGTAAAGTGATCGCCACTTTACTTGATGTCGCCAAAACGACGCCTTTAATTGCGGTTAGCAATCAACGCCATATACAACCTTGTGACACTTGAAGTCTCCCAGCACTGAACGAACCACAGTAAATGTGCAAATTATCCATGAATCGTGCTTGAATTTGTTAAGTACAGGATCACAGCGTTAAATGAAATATAAATGGCACTTCAGCACGGAGCAAACTGGCAGTCTGTTATCGAGTTGAGATAATGTTCTTTCAGTCTATGGGGGTTGCTTCTATAACTGGATGAGAACAAGTCTCGGTTATTGTATTCACTGTTAGATCTATGAAATGCCAAAGTCTCCTTTCTTTTTCTTGCAAGCAACGATGAGGGTAGCCAAAATAAGCTTAATTCATCGTCTCAATGCTCAGCAATGTTCCATCTGAAATTGGCATTGACTTTCCGTCAGAAGGACCAATCCATCTCTTCCAGACTGGAACTAGACGTAAAGTGAGTTCATTCATTGCTAAACAAGCCCTTCCAAATGACGAATAGCGTCTCAAGGTTCTCCACTTCGTCGACATGAGAGGCTCCATTGCTATAAGAGCACTTTCCTCGGGACTCAGGACACAATGGGCAGTGAAACCCGACGATGCAGTAGTGTGTCTATGGATTCAGCTGGCTGCGCTATTATCTACTTCCTTCCACGAGATCAACATGACGCCTGATTATATGCGCTCATTATGCAGGTCCACGGTGTAGCCTTTCAGGCGATGCACAATGAACGGGCGTGGTGAGGGCCAGGAAGCCTTCCAGAGAGCCCAACCACCCCACTTCAAAACAGGCTGCATATGGAATTCCAAGTGTTAGTGCCGGTACCCTGTTGGTCCTTGTTGAGCGTCGTAAATATCGTTGGGAAGACAGCCATACTTGATCGGCTATGCGTGTTGGAAGCTGGCAGACGAAAATCCTCCACACGGAGCCATCGAAGCCACAACATCCTTACTAGGAAGCTGATACCGCTCAGGTGAGGGGTTTTGGCAAACAATTATCTTGCTTTAGCTTGGTTGCCTTCTTCTTTTAGTGGGTCATTAGATCAAGGAACGACAACGACATGTGGGTAAATTAGGAAGACGATGCACACGTTTAGTTCTCGTTGGCAATGCAGCGCCAACCCTATCAACGACTAGCTGGAAGCGATTCAGTCCAACAGAAAATTGTTGATGGGTGGCACCCGCCTAAAAGTAGGGCAAGCTGAAGATGCTTGAGAGAACGTCAGAGTGACACCAATGTCAGTGAGTTTCCCTGGAATGGACGTGATTTCAAAGCCAGTCTTTGGAAATTCGTAACAAAATCGTGATTCCACGAGGAAAAGAACTTGAACTTCCGGTTCTAATCTAACAAGATCCTGAGGGGGGGCACCCGGGCAACCTGGCGGTAGGATTGGTGTGGCCGGTAAGTGCCCTTGCCTTACCTTAACCTGCCTTAGTCTACATGTAGTCTTCACCGCTTTTACCCTCTTCTTTACTTGACATCACGTCACCCCACGATACCAACCTCTTGTATTTCACTTGCCCCTACTCACCAATTACATGACAATTAAAAAAAAGACAAAAAAAAACCCCCCGACGTTCACCACGACTATCGCTGAGAAGGCTCAAGCCGATGCTGGTAGCAGGAGCAGCCTCACTGCCGGCGTCGGACTCTAGATATGTACAGTGACTCATCGGAACAATATCGTCTAAATACCATGCCAAGAAAGTGTCGGTGAGTTCACCGACACAACGGCATGATTTCAATGTAGTCTCCATTATCCACTTGCCACAAATATGGTTTTCCACAAGGTAGATGTGAGACATCGGGCCGGCAAGGCACTTTGATATAGCACATATCCTATAGAGTAAGACATATTGTAAAGTTAAGCATCAGAGATTGGTGAATGTCAGTGCAAATGTGCTTTTCGTGAGCCCCAACACATAAGAACGAGTTTCATCAAAGTGGAAATTGCACGTCAGACAGACTGATTACTGATATGATAAGGCATCCAACATAGCGTGCCAGCATGAGTGTTGGAATGCATTGATTGGCTCGTGTGTTCGACAGGAGAGTCAGTATCATCAAGCTGATGCATGCACGATATGTCACACCGACGCTCGAGAACCAGCACGACAGAACCCCTCAGGTTCATGTATCATCCCGCAAAACTACCTCTCTGTATCGCCTCGGATGTCATGTCACTTCACATTTGTCCAACGTCGCGCAAGATGGAGGATGTGGTTCGAGTACGGAAGCTCTGCATAACAATGTCTCGTACAATCAACCAGCTGTATTGAAATCACATCTTGGAAAGCCTCATGACTCTTCGTAGATGTCTTTTTTTGATTCCGAGACAGACGGGGGCCGTCCCTGCTGTCCTCTGGTGCATGGGAACGCAAAGGCGTCTCCCAGACGGATCGGGCTTTCACAAAGTTCCTCGCAATTAACAGCTTCACACAAAGTGCATTGACGCCTCATGACTGTCTCTCATCAAGAACGTTGCCTCCAGGCTCACCGAACGTAGTCCAAGCTAGCTCATCGTCATGGAAATTAATCCTGCGGATCCTTCGCAGGCATCCGTCGCCCAAGTCTAATCTTCAAATCTCGTCTTTCAGGATCCATGACTGGGCAGTGCGACGGGAGTAGTCGCTTTACTTATCGATCTGAATCTACACAATGGCCGAACTAGGTATCCCGGATTCCATGGAACTTGGGTCTCCCCCGATGTCTAAATGAAGCTGCGGTACTACATCTCGGCGCCGTTGAAGAATGGCAGACAGGGCCTAGGTACAGGGGGGAATTGCGGGCCATTCCGACTGGGCGATGCAGTGTCGTCTGGCTTGTTGATCTAGGTAGGTAGTGTGTGTGGCTCCACAGACGCAATATCTCCACTCCAAAGTAGTCACATGCAGATGGGCGTGACGAATGATGAGCATCGCTTATTATCTTCAAACAGATCACATCTCCAAGAGCATTGTTCTAGACATGCCCCCTCACATTGAGTCATCTTGGAAACAACTTTCAAGATTCCCCAGACTCAAGGAAAGCACAGCAGCCCCAGGTAGAATGATACGACGCACATTCATGATGAGCTAGATGCATCGAGAGTTTAGAAACGTTATCCACAACAACGAATATTTGAGAAACGGAGCCTAAATAATTTCTAGACAACTCCTGTATTGCAGCCCAATGAGGCAGCCCTACAGCCCTACCCTATCTGGGCTGACGCCAGCAGCAACCCTGAAGCCAACTGTCCGCCCCAACTTCTCAGACGCAGGCCTCATGATAGGCCGTCAGCATTGTTATTAATGATTGGAGCAGGATGTGCGAATGAACCGCTGCCACGATGGAACCGCAGCTATATTGGCGATGCAGCAGGCCCGCAAACGAAGTCTTCTTGTCGAAAGGATCTCAGGCAACCGCAGGGCCGCATTTGAGGCAGACCATGTATCGAAGTGGCCCTAGCAACTAAGAGATCAGACTGTCCAAAGAAAAAATCGGGATGGTGTTGTTGGGCATTGTACATGACGGTGTTTAGCAGGACAGCCTCCTATGTTGACTCGTTCCTGTGTGGCGCTATATTGGCCGTGCTGCTATGGCTGTCAGCTCGCCTTGAAACACGGAAACAATGGCTGCACCTGCCTTTTAAGACCGATTCGTAGCCTTCTATTACCATGTGGCAACAACTTGATGCCCGGTCGTTGCCGATCCACACATGCATACTTCGCTGGCAGGCCTTGTGGAACGCCCGGTCAGCGCAACGCATAGAGATCGATTCACCGAGACAGGATATGGTTGGAGCCAGCTTTTATATGTAGATCTTCTTGCAGCCAATCGAAAACTGTAGGAACTCGTCACGATAATCTGAAAGTGCAAAAATCCCGGGTACTCCTCCCGCTTGCATTGGGCTTGTGCTTGTGTAAGGAGGCAAGAGAGATCCGGGTGCGGAGACTTCGGGAATGGTGGATCGATCGGATATGGTAATATCGCCTGCAGGTTCCGGCATCTGGTTCCGGCACCCGATCGACCCGGCCGGCGCCGAGGATCCACAACATTGTTATCGCCGGGAACCGTTGCCGTCTTCATGTCAGTCTCTATACCGAGTCCCGTTCCGCAACCCCTTTCATAGGGCTTTGGCGCGGCACGGCCGCAATGGCTGCAATGGCGGCCTGTATACTGGCAGCTGAGGAGGCTAGGCGAAAAGTATCCATTGACCACGACTTCAAGCGACGAAACGGCACAGATTGTCATCAGCCCAATAAAATCGCGTTATAGTATGTATCTTTCGCATGCCATCGCTCGCAGAGCCCCTGTGAGCCCCTGGGCATGAGTATAATGATGTAAGGGGGCCCGAGGGGACCAGTATTGTCTGCAGACTGCTAGGGGCTAAAACTAGGTCGAATGCAAGGGAGAACAGAAAAAAGAAAATCTCAGAGGCGCAATGCGAGAGAGCCTCCCTGAAAGACCATGTCGTGGACCAACTGCTGCTACGCACACTACTATCCTTCACGACTATTCGCGAGGCCTTTGAAGGCCACATGCGAAGGACGTTGACGCCATCAAGGCTACCAGAAATATGGATTGTCTAGGAGATCCGTAAGGCGGCCGAGTTTGTTTGCGAGGCACAGCAAACATCAATGTGATGGGATGCCTCGTTGCTGGCTCACTGTCCAATGAGGGCCTTTTTAAGAGCGCCGGGCGGATAAGAAACCACATGGCCAACCGCCATTTGAGTTCCATTGATGCAGGGCTTTGAATGGAGGCAGGAGACTAGTCAAATTATAATTGTCAAAACGGGCGCTTGGGCAACCACAGCTAGGAACGTTCAACAAGCATTCCTGGCGCCAAAGGGCACACGAGGCAACCAAGGGATAATTAAATGTCTGGAATCGAAAGAAACAAGTTGGCAGGAGTGCTGGGCCAGGCATTGGAGCCAAGCACCACTAATTGTCAATTATCTGCCCTAGGTAGGCCTCAAAGCGACGACCCGTGCATTCGCGGCCGAGGCGTCCCCCTTCAAGAAGACAGTAGGGATTGGAATCAGGTAGGGAATAATTTTGACGGTGTCTTGCTGGCGAGAAAGCAGCCACCCGTCCGCGTCGTCGTAGAGGATGGATGCTGTGACGAATGGCTGCATGGTGTCACTAACCCAGGGCTTATCAGAGACCATGCATGAACGTATATTAACTCATGGGGTAGATCAGTAGACTCTATTAGGATATTCGCGACATGGCCCGGGTCGGGCGAGCCGGATTGTTTTGGCGGTGGAATATTAGTCAAGAGACATTTCTTGATAATCATCGAATCGCTGTGAGTGAGCGCAACTTAATTACAAACGCCGCTGGGGGGGGGGGGGCCTGTCGTTCATTGCCATTTCAATTCAATTCCCCAATCACCATCTGCCCATAACCCCTGACAAGTCTGTATGTATTCTAGACCGGGATCACACCCAGGTTTTGTTATCTACGGATACTGACGATGTTGAAATGGGGTGATCCGGCCTCGGTACCATGCATCGTCGATAATTGGGTCTCGTCGACTCATCATCCCATTGCCTAACTTCGTGTTGCCTTGGAATTGATTGCATGCGGCAGCCAACCTCCTCTCCGTGGCGGTGTATAGGCACTCACCGACGAACGCCCGCTGGCTTGGCTTAGTACTCAATTCCTGGGTCTCCGAGGTTGCAATCAGACATGGTGAGGTGCGTCTCGGTCATGCGCAAGGTTGCCTTCCAAGGCATTCCGATTGAGGTACCATGGAGGTAGACGTAATAGGTCTCGAAATGAGAAGAATGTCTCTGCTGCGTATCCTCCGCGAGGCTATCTGGACTGAATCTGATCATTGAGAGTGGGAAACAGGTGGTTGTAGCAAGACAGTGGCTATTGAGGGTCTTTAAGTCTTCCGACAAAACGTGGCGCCACGGGTGCAATCCCTAGATTGGCCCCCACGTATTTGAGGGCAACGCAGTCGACGTGATCGAAGAAAGTGAGTCGAGCAGTCAAATGACTGCCAGTAAAGCCGACTCGGGGCTTTCAAAGTGGTTGTTATCTGATTCAATGAATTGAGACTTGTCTTGGAGGAAAGCGTGGCTCAAACTCCTCGCACACAAGCGAACCAAATGTGCAAAATGCCGAAGCTTGCAGAGAGCGCAAAGTGACCTTACCTGACCTTATTGGTCAATTCGAGCAAATGATCTGGACAGTGTCTCCTCATCGTAGGGCACGTACATGTTGCACACAAAAAGTAAAAAATTGGTTGCCTGATGCCTCTCATCCATGGATGCGGCATGGTTCGCCTCGTCGATCAACATGCATGCCTTGGTCACATCACTCTGCGCCTAGTCACATCACGTGAGCCAGCTCATGTGCTTGACCATGCCATGCAACTACGGGAGCAGCCTGCGTCTCGACCCCTGAACACATTGGATGAAGCACTTCTATTGCTTTTGCTTGGTTGGATCACCCAACCCGAATTAGCCCGGTTTGCAGCGGCTAACACCATTTGACTTCAGTTCGTAGGGATGAGTTGATCAAAAGGTTTGTTCCTGAGTGGCATCGTTCTACACTTTTGATACTTGGCAATTTCAAACTCAAGGTTGAATGACGGGCTGGACTGCCAGGGAAAGCAATGTACTCAATGCGGTATAGTTACTGAGTTATGACGGCTGTTTAAGTTAAATCATCAAAAAATTGACCGAACCGATTAAGCCTGGAATTATCTGGAATATATATTCATAATTGATCCCAATTTTTGTATTCGACTTGAAACAAGACTGCTTTACGGGGCATGCGGCAAACTACCTAGGATACTTTGGCAAGTTAGGTTAGGCATATTATCTTGGGAATCAGGCCTGGACTAGGCTGTTGTCATGGCTCAAGCTGTGCTGTCCAGCGCAGTCAACCACAACCCAGGCCCTTTCTGAATTCTTGGCCCAGTACGATTGAAGAATGAGTTTGGGTGAAAGCTGAGCATCCATAGCCTGTGAGTAGGTGCAGGGTATGATCGATTTGTGGGCAATTTTGGGCATCAAAACTACTCACTCATAAGGAGAGAGCGATGTCGCCATTGATGAGGCAGTAAAGAATCTATGCCTTCAAGCCTTTACCTGGAATGAGATCAATTTACTCAGAGTAAGGCCAAGGTTTCAATTAGCAGTGACGGTGCCACGGTGGATCTCTGTGCTCGATTGAGGATGCAGCATAAGCAGTTGGCAAGCGGGGCATGAAGCTGCTTCAAGTGTGCTAAGCTTGTCAATCGCTGAAATTAACTTTTTTCATCTGAAATCAAATGAAAACTTGAAGGTTTCTATACGCGACCTAACGTCGAAAACCTTACAAACTGCGGATAACCACTTCCTGACACTGCCTTGTTAATCCACGAGTATAACCTGACAGTATCAAGCCTTTAGAAGGCAGCAATTTTTCGCACGACAACGTATCTTAGTAAATACTCCACTTTTTAATAATACCATTGTGTAGAATCTGACAGAGAGAACCTGAACTATTGCCTAGATATGAACATTGAACTTTGCCCCGTGATGAGCAACCTTAGGCCATAAATCTTAGCTGCTCAAGATTGCCTGCTGCCTAGACTTCGGCTCTGACCACCATCACCCAACTTCACACAGAAAAGCGAGTGTAAGGTAGTGCCAGTGTTATTTTTCGTGAAGTCCCGTACGTGGTCGGTTTATGAAATGGCTGCATCGCGAAAAGAATGATGGTTGCATACAATCCAAAATCTGCCTGGCTGCCTTTCCACATGTGCAACCACCCGACTTTCTCTTGAGTTTGTGGAGATCTGAGTGACCCTCCAGAGCATCAGGTGCGACATCTAGGCAGAAGAGACCCACGGCCTCAAGAAGGCGCTGACCCGAATCTTCGGTGTATTGCCCCGTTCTAGACCCTTCTTGACGAGCAAGGCATCTGAAACCAAGAAAATTGGCATAAAATCGATTGCCTGACCTGGAATACAGTCATACATGGCTGACATCTTTGGAAGCACCACGGACACGAGGTTCTCGAATGCGTCAAAGATCTTCCATCAACCTGGGGTGAGTGTGAAACAATTTCCGAGTCATCGTGATGCGCGAAATGTCTCGTTCATTGGATAGAGATACGAGCCATCAGAAAATGTCAGCATCGCCCAAGTACGGGATTCTTTCCGTGGTTAGAGGCCTCTGGTCTTCTCAGCTTCAGCTGCGTAAGCCTTGTTGCCCTAAGACATCGTGGAAGTCGTGCACCGATCCCTTGGGGAAGGTTTCCTCACTTCCGCTCCGCTGCGAAGCAATCTCGGCTTCCTATCAACTTTCTTCTGGGGTTTGGCAGGGAAAATACGCATGCTCGATCGAGGGGCGGGTCATGTGTTGAGTCCCAACATGACTTCCTGATTTTTGAAAAGACAAGCGGCGTCATCTTCGGGGTCGCCGATAGAGATGGTTGCAGTCCTTATGTGGCTGAGTACTTGAGGACCGCAGGTACTCGAGCATGGGTCGAATATGCCATAAGACGATGGAGATGCCATTTGCTTCTCAGTCGATGAAGGCCGCAAGGGATCCCTCTGATTCCGAGATAATCAGCTTACAAATGACACATCTATTAGCACAGATTTCATCAAATGCCGCGCCGTGTGAAAGACGTGAATGTCAGGCTTGTGGAAAGGGCTCTCATCAAGAGAAGAGTCCTGGCCAATCGCAGCTCAGGATAGTAAGACACTAAGAAGAAGTATCTCCAACTTTACCAGAAAGGACTGGGTCAGCACTCCCATCACACTGTGACGGAGGACAACATTAAAAAGCTGGAACGATGAGATAGTGGCTTTTAGCCAGCCTTCCATGCGCCCATCCTCCCGGCCAGTTTTCTTTATTCGTTTTATTCCACAATTATTTAAAGAAATTAACTTTATTGAATAGTTAGTAAAGTAATAAAACGTTCAAACACTGATGAAAATCAAGATAAACTGCTTTTTTCAATCAACACATATGACAATTATAACTTATTTATCAGGATTAAATTATGCCGCTTAATTATGAAAACACTCGGTTCTTTTGAAGATCAGGTCTGTGCGCCCTTCCCAGCATATCCATTGCCATAGCGCATATCCATCCGCAGAGTACTGATTGAAAGACATGCTTTGATCTCGCGATGAGAAGGGGAATTTTCCTTTGCCGGAATCGAGGGAGCGTCGATGAAACTCCATATGAAGAGCCAGATTGACGCGCGGCAAGTGAGATACTTGGGACTGATAAGGCGGCGACGGGGCCTGAGTTGACAACAAGGAAAAGAGCTGATGAGCCAGGGTGTGCCGAGTTAAGCGTGCCGAGGAAACCGATTCCTAATATATTGTTCAGAAGTTTGACTCGCGCAAACGGCCTAGACTTCGAAATTCAGTCAAAAGGCGACATAATATCCTGCTCTTACACTAGTTCGAACCTTATTGGCTTGTAAACTTCCTGTTTAGGGAAGCCGCCTCTTACAACCTAGACAACCTCTCAGTCAGTCACGCATCTCCAGACGCAATTCTCGGAGCAAACCAATTTGAAAGATTCGGTCTTACCGCAGAGCTCTTAGGAAGGTTTCGCAGGCTGCAAATCTTCTCGCTCCGACGCCTCCTTTCCACGAATCACGGCGCACAGTCAACACAAAAAGGGAAGGTGGTCCAGTAGAAGAGCGTCTGCATACATTGGAACATGATGCTGATATACAAATGCATGGTTCGTCTGAGGAATAAAGGACGGATGTACCACTACACATGAAGACCAGCCTCAACCCTTCGACTGAAGACCCTTCTAGGGTAGGACGCCCAAGCAAGCCAAACCAGGAAAGGCACCTGACTCGGAGGCCTGACATCACCCCTGAACAGAGGAAAAAGACGCGATAGTTGCTAAGAACTTCATCAGCTCTAATTTGCAGTCAGTTCCTTTTAATTAAGGGATGAGCTTGACCCCTTAGCTTAGCGCCTTCAAAGGCTTTAGTTGAACTGCGTCCTTTACCAGCTGAGTGGTCGGTACGTTGTTTTCTTCTTTTTCATTTTTGTGCTTTATGAGGAATACTGGTGAACTGTTCTCTGGCTTCAAATGTGTGTAGATAGGAATACCAGAGATAGCAAGTGCATTCAGGATTTTCTCGACTACTTCTACGGTGCGCTGGGATAAAGCTCTGTTTTCTGCTCTGTATGGAACACCTGTGGAACGTCCTCGGGCATGCTCGAACTTCCCCGTTGTGACTTGCCGTTCCTTCCCACTGTGACAAACGACTCATTGAAGTCCGGCTTACAGACCTTCCAGAAACGGTGCACTATACAATTTGCTCCCTGTCCGCATCCTTGAACTGTTATTGATTGCAGACTGCCACTCACGATGCTGGTAACGGCTAAGTATATAAGGCAGAAAACACCTCTTGTATTTCAAGAAAGAGACCGTTCACCAATCCACCTCTCTCATTGACTCCGAGCAACTTACATACTCAGCCAATTACCAGCCATGAAGTTGCAAAATGTTTTTCTGGTTCTTGCCAGTCTTTGCCTCGGGTAAGTTGTCCGAGAGTCTCAGCTATGTCACATCACTAATCACTGACTATTCTTTCAGAGTCCAAGCAGCCTTTGACTGCAAATGCAAGACCGATGCCAAAACCACGTCATGTTGTAATGCCGAAAAGTTCATCTCGTCCACGCAAGGAGACAAGAAACTGATGGTTGGTGTTTCTACGCTATCCTCTGTCACTGTAACGCCGGCTGACCGTCAAAAGTGCTATGTCAACAACCTCCTTGCTCCTATCCCTGCTAGCTTCCCGTTCAAAACATGCTGCGGCACAGATTTCGAGTTATGTCGCTAGAGGCAGAAAGCCAAGATTCAGCTTCTATTCAATAAGGTACTAAACCTACCTTTCGAAGAGCACTGTTTTCATACCTACCTTAGTTGACTCACCCGTTACAGAAAGCATGAGAACTGCTATTGCCGTGCTAGAAGATAGTTTCGGAAGCAGCACTGCCGTTCCCACGGTGGCGGAACCCAAGCCAGAGCAGTCACTCACCGTTGCCACGACATATAAGCATCAAACCCCAATCCAAAGTATAGACAAGCATCCCTCGTTGCCTACTTAGTCTAGAAATGTACGATGTAGTCCCACACACTGTTGCCCGTACCACTCGCATGCTCTACAGATTAGGGCCAGGTAATCAATCGTCGATGTGTCAGCCGCCTTAGAATCTGATGGTTTGAGGATGCCCTGGTTACACGCCAAAGAAGTAGCACGTTCTCGTGAAACCCAGCATGTGACTCAAGGTTTTAGTTCGGCCAAGATCTGATGTTCAACGAGCTGAGGAGTCGTGATACAGTAGCGGTTGGATCTGCATGCGAACCCGAGCACCATTCTCGGTATATGCTGGGCATTTGGCGTCTAGCCAAAGCGCTCATTCCATCAATCCCGTGCATACACGCTGATTATGCTATTCTGGGGTAACACGTCGGCAAGACAATGCCCAAGGCAGAAATTTGCGGGAATGGAAGCCCCTCAGGTTCGTGTCATGTTATGTCGTGTGATGGTTCAATTTTTCTTTTACAGGACCTGGTGAAAGTAGATGATGCTGTGCAACGATTTGATTCTTTCGAGTACGCATATGATTGTGTGATTGCAACAGCCAGGTTATGGTGTGTTAATTACAACCGCCTCCGAGACTCGGCGCGAAGAAGGACGACATTGTGGATTTGATACAAGAGTAAATTGATGACGTCTTGGATGGTCTGTGGGAGGAAACGCAAGGGCGTCTTCGAGACTGATCGAAGTCCCACAAGGAAGGAAACGACCAATACTAAGCGAGGAAATGCGGCTCCCCTGGTCAAGCGTCTTCTGTCGTCCAATTGGTCTCGACTCCCATACCAGATCTTTTGCCAAGCCGGTCAACTAATCATGAATATGTGATCCTGTAGATCCTTTACAAGCATCACTGATTGCCTTTTGTCTTTTGGTCGACGGGAATGTCATCTGATTTTGCCTTGCGTAGGACTTGATCCCTTGGCCGTGACATGAGAGTCGCCGTCTCCTACATCCATCGTCGTCTGCCTCAGTTGCCGAAGCCCGCATCCCGGACGGCCACAAGGAAGATCGTCGGGACAGGCGGGGGGGCAACACCGACTCTTGAATGAGGCTGGCGGACGTGCAAGGCCCCGTCACAACTTATAGAATGATACCCAGCCCAATGCTCGGTTGCTCCCGCATGGCAAAATGTGTGGTTCTGGTGTGGGGTCCGCATATGGGGCCGCGTTTTCAATGGCTACGGCCAATAGATGGAGAATCCTCACCAGTCGACCACCCAGACTGGGCCATCATGGGCCTTAGTTTGTGTAGAGAGACCTGGTAGAATTTTCTCTCGCGTCAGCCCCTCGACTTTCCGCCTCTCGGATTGGGCATCAACTTCGTGGGCGGGAATCCGTGTGTTTTGCCATCCACTACGCCCTGGTGATCTATTGGTGGATCTCACAGGCAGGATGGCGAGTCATATCTCAGTCATACCTCACTTTGTTGAAGCCAGCCACTCCATTACCTAATATCTACATGGTAGCAACTTGATCCAGCCAACTGGCGTGCTCAACAAGGGATGAAATACCCCGGGGCTGTGCGGCTCACATACGCGGCATGCCGGCCGCCGGGAGCGGGCTGTTGATGGTTTGCATGGTTCTGCTCTTCAGTCCAATACAAGTCACGACTCTGCCTGACTCGGGTAAGCCTTGACCAATTCGGCCTGATCTCCACACACGGGTCTCGTGACAGGTCACGTCGACGTGTCTTTCGGTGTTCGCCTCAGAATCTCCGAATGAGTGTATGCCACGGTAGACGATAGAGAAGCCCGAGGATGCAACGGGCCTCGAACTCGACCGACTTCAGTCTCCAGAAAAGTAGGCAACCGGCAGGGTGCATCTGTGAAGCCTGATGCGTGTCGGCGTGTAAGAGCAGCCAGGAGGTTCGTTTACCCGACGAGGGCCATTGCCGTGTTCCAGGCTGTTTGTAAGGCTGTATGATGAGCAGCAATGGGCTCGGGTCTTCGTGTGGCTTCGATTGTCGTAGATCAACATCGTTGTCTTTTGGTCTGAGTATCAGCCTAGGATGGCCAAGGCCGGCAGGCAAAGAATAGCCCTTTTAACATCGGTAGCGAACTGTAGCAAGATGTCGTCAGAAACATTCGATAACTGGTGCGGAAGGGGCTCATGGTGTGACTGTGCGACATAGGTCTGACTTGTCTTCGTATCACGAAAGCCAGACCGAGATGCCGGACACTCTGACCGGGTAGGCTTGCGGCACCAATCAATGTCTGCTGTAAGACGTAGAGAACCCGAAAATGCGAAACCCGGGTACTGTTCCCATCCACGGTAAAGTCTCGGACATCATCTCTGCAGATCCATTGCAAATGATACTGGTGGCGTTCTGCCTGCAGTGTCCGTCCCGGATATTTGGGCGGGATGATGGGGCTTGTGGAAGCCCAGATCGGACCTCCGGGTTCGGGGCCGTATGGAGTGACCCGGCCCCTCAACGTCGATACCTTCTAGCCCGAGGATGTCTCCATCCAGCTATATCCAAGACAATATGCGAGAAACCCATGACACAGCCCCTTTTACCGAGTGCGATGAACGATATCACTCGGGCAGAAATTCCAAAAGAAACTTGTTTTTTTTTCAAAAACTCTGGCATGAGCGAAACAAGTGGAATGTACACAGATAGCCTGAAAGAAGAAGGCCTCGTATCCCCGACCAGCCTGGTTGCCTTTCCTGCAGGTTTGCCAGGAATCGAGTCCTGAATGTGCCTCGAAGGCTTTTCAGTGAATGGATGACCATTCAAGGAGTTCAATGGGCCCAGGGATGAGATGATGTTGTAGACTTGATGGAGAGAGCTGCAGGGGAAGTCCCAAAAAAAGAAATGATGGGGGTCAAGGGCCAGCAGAAACCAACCCTTGCAGAAAGGGGGACCGAGATTTGCACACCATCTTTGTCTGAAGACGAAGCTGAGTTACGCATCGAGGCTCTCACACGGCAACTGCAAGGTTCAAATCCAACCAATTCTGAAAAGTGTGCGTATGCGCAAGGAAAGCATCCAGATTTGTTGGAAGCGCGTAGGTACGGCGAGGGCGGGGAAGATCCGTTATTACGCGAGAGCCAATTGATCCTCTGTGTGACGGGGTTCCTTGAACAATTGATGCGCCAACCGCCCAGGGACCCTATAAAAAGGCGTCCAGACGTACCCTCCAATCGATCAATACATTCACAAAGCAAACGGGCGTCGACGCCTTGGTAGAGATTGTGGTTGCCAATGCTAAAAGAAGACACAACCGTACCTTGCATTTCTGAGCATGTTCATCAGGCAAGGATGCAAACCAAGGCTGAACTCTGCCGAAACGCGTGTAGTCAAGGGAGGTTGGAAGGATGGGTCCGTGGTTAAGCACAAGAACAAAAAAGAAAAACAAGAAAGTGGAGGAAGGTGGCAGGAACTTTTGCTCAGGCGTCTGAACACTGACAAGGGATTCAAGTTTGGGATGTCTGCCGCCTGGCGGACATCACAGGAAAACTAGTCGCTTGTGATGTCGCCCTCCGATAGTCTGCCGCCTCACCGGTCGGAAGCAGGTAGCCTCTCCGTGACGGCTACCTCGTCGGTTGCAGCATGGCGTCCGACCCCAGTCGCGGATCATTAATGAGCCTTCCCCGAGACGGCAACTTGCTGCTCGATGGGGGTGGATGCAGAGTAAAATATTGGCGAGAAAGACACTTGTCTGTTCAGATAGGGAAGGCGTCTAATGCAGTGCCTGTAAGTAGGCGCAAAGCTGAAAAAGCGGGTAGAAGTGGTAACATCCATCAAAGACGATATTCGCAATTCGTGCCATGCCTGATTGATGGCCTCGCCAATGTTGTGGGCCTAATTTGCGGTCATAGCAAGCCTGTCATTGATGGCCCGGCAAGAGTCGCTTGGGCTTCGCTTCCGAATCTGACTGATCGCCGGGTTTCATTAAGAACTGCGCCCGGCCTTTGAGGGGCGCCTGGCTGCCTTCTTCGTTGGGACAACAAAGCGCGTGTGTAGGAAATAATTTCATTCCTTTGGGAGCCCTTCTTCACCGACGGATGCCTGCTGATCTAGAAAGGCGGCAAGTTGCTTGGACCCGAGAGCCAGGACCGAATACGGTGAGGTATGCTTGCGTTCAGGCGGTAGCGTTGCCTCTCAGGCCCTTGAAAGAATTCCAGAGTCAGGAGATGGGGTCGAGGCTTCGATGAGGCAATACAGTCTGGTGCGCAATGGACACGGGGTTGTCCAGTCTTTGTTTGGTTGTTTGATGCGGTAAACGGATGCTGGTCAGGAGATGGGGGCAATCGGGAGTCGTCAAGTCTCACGACTGTAAGGTGATGTTACAGACACGGCATGCGTAAGGAATCACATGATTTGGATTCCGCTTTGCCTGTTCCCATGGCAGCACCGTTGTCAGCCAGCTCGGAGGGCTATCTCGAGGGCATGCCTCCGACGAGAGTTCCCGTAAATAAAAGAAAGGGGGGTTCGAGACATTGGATGCCGATGAACAAGCTCCGGATGCGATAACAAATTAGCAAGCGACCAATGATGACCCTCGACGGGATTGGTCAATTGGAAATCAAATGGGCACAGAGACCGGACTCGTGGGAAATAAGATATCTACATGTAACTTCCAAGGCAAAACTAATCTCCCATGGTTGCCTTGCGAATTACCGCCCCTTCAACCCATGGTTCGCTTTGCTCTCGGTAAGAATCACCTTTGGTCGTATTTGGAAGGCATTCCTTGCCGAAGTCACGTGCTGCCTTCAATGGGATTGAGTTGTGAGCTAATTCACTAGCGACGACTTTGCAGGAAAATGCTCGAAGATAGTCAATTTAAACCACCATTGCATCCCAAACATCCGTAAGTATATGCTCACATCGTTGAATATATAGCATTTCATATCTCAATTATAAGTTCTGTCCTTTGAATATGATAAAATCCTCACCCGTTGATCGCCAAAAGAATTGCGGCATCCTCGGATCTATGGAGATGACGGAAATGAACATATCCTACTTGTTCCGTACTGAATATTTCACTTCATCGCCTGACTCGGAATCTGCCTTATGCAGATTTGGGCTCAAAACAATCTGTACCCGACCAATTCCGAATATTTACCTGTGAAAGACTAAGAGCAAGAAGCGAAATCGAATTACCATGCGGCAAGCCTCGGGATATGCGTGAAGCACCAATAGGCTCTGGCACATGGTAAGACACATGACATCGGCTGGGCAGCCATAGCCTGTAAGTGTTTTGATTCTACGGAGCTGGCCGATCCAATCACGACAAGTTCTCATCCAACATGTCAGCCTTTAAGTCGTCCTCATCCAAAATGAGGCTTCTTCAGTGTGCCAACCCATACAGAGTCAAAATGTGATTTCTCACATTACTCTCATTTGATACACGTGGGAGATGCAATGCCACCGATACTCTTAACCAAGGTGAAGCTGGGTATCATGGTGACCTCGATTCGACGAGATGAGCTGAAGAATTGCTGCCCTAACTTTGCCTCGCGATAAATCTTCATTCTTATTTCACAAAGCAAATGCAGGAAATGGGATTCGATTGAGCTACGGAGACAAGATCTAAATGACGTGGAATCGAGTCAGTGGGTTCTTATACGGGGCCGTCAAACAGTTGTGTAGGCTATTGTCACATCTGGTTTGAGGCCAAGTCTACTAGAGCCTATTTTTGAGCCCCCTGGTGGTTTTGAACACAGAAAGAGTTTAGCCAATCATGGAATTCAATTGGTAAACCAGCAGCTAAACCATTCCACCAAAGCTTGGCTGATTGCAATTGATGCAAAAGATTTGCCAACTTCAGCTTCCTGAAAGTGGAAGGAGCCTACAGCATCTGTGAAGAGACCGCCGAACATCTCTCCGGTCATGGTTGACACGATAAACCATCTCCAAGCCTAGAAGAACCTAAGGTATCAAGGCCATTATTTCGATGATGAGTACTCTTCTGCCTGGAAGAAGAACACTGGCACCAATAGGTACCGAGCTGTCATCGATACCTAAAGTACCGCACATCTTTGGGCAAATTCGGTGAGAATTAGGAGGAGCCTCATCTCAGAGATACACACCAATCATCTCGTGGATATTCATAGTCATCTGGAGGTCAGCCGGCCCATCCACACCGTTCTAGTGTGTGAATCCGTGACATTGTGAGGCGAAGACGCGTAGACGGAGCCCACCTACCGAGAGCTGCCTATCGCTTGTCAAAGTCCTTCACACCCGGAACGCTACCCCTGAGCCCCTGAAATTGGCTAGGTAGTAGCCCGTTGGACGATGAGTGAGCCGCCATCATGGTCAGCCCCGTCCGGAATTTCGTTGGGTTGACTCTTTCTAGATCATTCGCCTTCGTATGGATGAAGGCAACTTTGTCTAGGACAGCCAGCAAATGACGGATTGCCTATCACGAGCTGAAGCCACACATAGCTGAGTCCGCGGGACGCCTTTCGTGGAAGGACTCCACCAGAGTCGTCAAAGAGCGACACAATCTCAGCCCGCAGTAACGTGTGTGTCAAGGCAAAGGTCGTCGTAAGGTGGAAGTCCGTCGATCATAGGATAGAAATACGAGTGATTGACTATCCATGATGACCAATGTTCTTCGAGACCATTCCAATGACAGGACTTGCCACATCCAATACAATGAACATCAACTGTGTCATCGTTAGCCTGTTCAGCTATACATAATTCGCAGATATCGGGGCTCCCCTGAGTCGAATTTTGCTTCTCCTGTAGCATTGGCTCGTGTTCGGTGCCCAATTAGTCACCTTGCACAATATCGGCATCAGCTGTCACCCATATTTTCCATGGACTCGTGTAAATTTGAGGCTGTAGAGTAGATGGCAAAGATTCTTGATGCTCGGATGGCGAGTTTCGCAGCGAAAGCTCGGGATGGCCGAAGTTGGTGCATCACACCAGCCCGGTTCCAGCCAGGTTTGGGAATGTGGCTGTGTAGACATCGTTCAGCGGAGAGAGAACAGTGGCGACAGCTCCACCGAATCAGCGCCATCAACGCCATCAGCGCACTCAAGCCAAGGCCCAGGGGATGGCGAATAACAGTCGGAAAGTCTCTTTCGCTGATGAAGGCAAGCAAGGAAAATGATGAGTCGTGGACAGTCGGGAGAGGATACACCACTCGAGAAGATATCTACATGTCCAGGAGATGCCGTGCAAAAAGTCGGAAGCCGGACGCCGGAAAAACTTGACTCTGAGAGTTAGGTGAGATAAGGTGATGCAGCCAATGAAACAGACCTCCTGGAGGACCCGTGCTTATTTTCGTCCTGATTATTAATCCTCCGAGGTGAAAGCGCCTTCAGCGTTAGTAATCCGCCACCGTCAAATGTTCCTACGAAAACATGGGCGCTTGGACTTGGACTCAGGTCACATAGTTCTGGAATTCGGGTGGGTTTTCGGATACTGCCGGATACATAGATAGGGTCATCTACGGATATCGTAGAGCAGGTTCATGATATGCCCGGGGCTCGTGATCACTTGGTAGAAGCCATGCTGCTGACGGTGCCTGTGCGGGTATGGTAATGAGTGTGACTACCGGTGTCTCATGGTCAGGGTCTGCTGATGCAGCGAGGAATGCGCTAATCTAACCGGGTTGATGGTGCTGTCAAGTTTTCCTCTTGTTGTCAGCCTCAAGCTCCGATTTGCGTATCGAAACATTCCCAACAACCATCACGATACAGCTTGATTGCTGACGCACGCCAGCGGTGATTGAATCTCTGGACAAAGCCATGTTGGCTGAGGTGTTCAAAACGTTCCGACTCATGGACGAAGCTATTCCGATGATACCCGCGCTATCTAGGTACTAATACCTGGTGAGCCGTCGCTCCACAGGGCGCAAATACGCAAGTACGCCGCTACCAAGTTTGCCAGTGCCGTCTCTCTTCATATCTAGTGTTCTTTGACAAATCTGAGCAGGCGAAAAGACTCAACGTCAATGCGTCATCCTTGCTGCTTATCGACGTTGGCGATATTTGATTTCTTCCGCAAGCGCTCATGTTGAGAGAGGAAACTGATTGTTCTTCCTGACCTCAAAGATGGGAACCACTGGGCGGAAGGGTCGTTTTTGGGAGAGGTGGAGGGAGGCGGTTGTCAATGAACAGCGGGGGAGGCCGTTGTCCCTGAACATCCCTCTAATAGAAAATTGCGAACCATGCGAACCCATGAGGCTCTTACATGGGTAGTAAGGCAACCTCTATGTACCTAGTGGGCTGGTGCCCCACTCGTGTACCTACCTAACTGCTGCCTCCAAGATGCATATTCTACATATGGGAATGAACAGCCTTGTGTGGCCATCCTTTGATTGTGGACAGTCCGCGGACCAAATAATTCCACCATACTTATACGATCTTAACGTCCTTTCCAAACTCCTCGTATATCAGCTTAAGAGTTTTCTAATTCTCTCCTGGATATATATCGGGCCGAGGAGCTTCGTTCGGCAGTCGCATCCTTCACCCACTCGACAGACTCTTTGGGCCCCCGCTTCATATTTTGTCCGGCAGCAGGTTAACATGACTTCTGCGTCCAAAGGGCAGCCTCCCGCAGACCCGCCTGCCGACCTTGCGACAAGATTCACTAGTTTCAAACGCACCCGCGAAACGGAAAGGAGAAAGTGCCCCCTCTGTCCAGATAAATTCCCGTCAAATTCCACCAGAGAAGATGTCGCGCAACACTTCACCGAGCGCGGGCATACCGTAACAGACGGACAACAAGACAATTTGGTTGAAAAAACGTGGCTACGGTATGGCGCCAAGTAGAGCAGAGCCGCATATATGGGTGCTAATATATGAAATTGCAGCTTAAGAAGCTTCAATACGGACACAGCCGCACCGTCGAATTCTCAGCACCAAACTTCCCCGAATCCACCAACCACCGACCAACCGCCGGGCGATACGAAACCCGAGCCTACAGACAAGGCTGATTTGAGTACGGAGCCTTTGGATCCAACCCATGATACGGACCGAGGGCCAAGTAGTGTATCGCCCGACAAGAATAAGAGAAATGACAACGAAAACAAGCAAATGGCTCCAAAGCGGAGCCGCGGCCGTCAAACTACACAGACAGCCAGTGACAGCGATTTCCACAGAGATTCGGCGCACACGGGGGGGAAGCTATGGACACCAGAGGATGGAGGCCCTCCTCCGCGACGGGCTGACCAGGGCCGGCAAAGGGATCGAGACACCAATGACGCTCCGAGGCCCGCGTCCGGCCGCACATTCGAGCCCCCCCGCAATGCCGACTTTGACAATACTGAAGTTATGATAAAGCAACCGGAGACCCGTCCAATCAGCCAAGAGCAGCTCGTCGCCGAGGTTAAAGGGATATACGCCGGGCTCGTAATGGTTGAGAGCAAATGTATCGAGGTGGACAACGCACAAAGTTCAAACAACGAATCGAACCCTAAGCTCAACAACGAACAGTGGCAAGCCCTCATAGCACTACACCGTACGCTGTTACATGAGCACCATGATTTCTTCTTGGCCTCGCAACACCCGTCTGCCAGTCCGGCATTGCGTAGGCTTGCCAGCAAATATGCCATGCCAGCACGCATGTGGAGACACGGAATTCACTCCTTCTTGGAGCTTTTACGCCACCGTTTACCTGCGTCCCTTGAGCACATGCTGACGTTCATTTACTTGGCGTACTCAATGATGGCCCTGCTATATGAGACGGTACCGACTTTTGAAGACACCTGGATTGAATGCCTTGGTGATCTGGGAAGATACCGGTGAGTTACTCGCTCCAATGGTATTAAACATACTAATAGCTGCTACAGAATGGCCATCGAAGACGACGACCTCAAGGACCGCGAGGTCTGGACATCTGTTTCACGGCATTGGTATTCCAAGGCCAGTGACAAGGCCCCCCAAACTGGCCGCCTCTATCACCATCTCGCCATTTTAGCCCGCCCCAACGCTCTGCAGCAGCTTTTTTACTACACAAAGTCTCTTTGTGTCCCGATCCCCTTCTTGTCCGCGCGGGAGTCCATCATGACTTTGTTTGACCCTCACTTTAATGGCACTGCGCCGCGGGTGCCGGAGATTGATGCGGCGTTCGTCCGCGTAAACGCCATCTTGTTCAGCGGAAAGCACACTGACCAATTCGTGTCATCCACTAACGAATTCATTGAATGCTTGGACAACCATATCGCGCGTAACACTCGACGCTGGTTGGACAGTGGTTACTACATTTCCATCGCGTTGGGTTGCGCCCTTCTCGAATATGGCAGCGAGAGCAACCCCATCATGAGAGCCATCAAGTCAGGTCGTGCAGACGACGCAGACGTCCAGATGGACGAGACTGGAACCACCACTGCTCCAACACAGAAGTTTCTAGACGCCCTTGACTTTACGGTTCGCACTCACAACGTGGTTTTCAGACGCTTTGGCGACGCAAACATCAACCCCTACCTGCACGTCACTCTTTCATTCCTCTATCACATGTCTCAGTTCCCTACTGCAATGGAATACATCGAGGAGAAGATACCTTGGAAGCTCATATCCTTGTTACTAAACACCCTCGTGCCCAAATGCTCGTCCATTGAAACCCTTGAATCAGAGGAATTCCCCCGACCAGCCAAGGATGCTCCTCGTCCTTTACCGGATGATTTCGCGCAGCGAGGCCTCCTGTGGGTTGACAACTACTACCCCAGTGACTGGTTTACGGCCATAAAGGTGGATGACGACGAAAAGTATTTCGAAGTCGCCTCAATGGAGGATGAGCGTCAATGCCGTTGCGTATGGCTGGGTCGCCGACTTGCCAACTCGGGCAAATGGTTGACGTACACGACCGAGGGACAATTTGGGGTTCCGTCAAAGTACGATGTCGAAATTCCTGACCTGAGCAGCGATGACACGTCCTCATCCAAGGGAGACGATGACGGCGATGTTCGCATTCCAGATGCTCCAGCAGCTAGTGCGTAATGGCGGTGGGACGGTTAGGGCTGCGCTTCGGTTGAATAACGTTTAACGTCCGGCGTTCTCGGTGCATAGTTTTGGCGTCAGTTGGGCGTTGATGCTCTGTTGCAACTGCATTCTCTTACACGACATCCAAAGGACTGTAAGAGTCTTCTTCCAGCTAGCTATTGTGGTCATAAGAATGGGATTCCAATGGAATTATGACAAAATCTACATCATTGATACAGACACGCGCTCAACACTGAACGGTGATAGGGGGGGATGGAACCGTACTACCCCGTCCTTGCATAGGCTTACCAGAGAGAGAGGAGGCATAGAACACTCGCTTGCATTTATAGTCTTAGTTCATGTATTAGGCACTACGTACGAATGTACAAATAAACGTAGCCTTGGCATGACAAACTCCCGATGCCGCTTATGACTGTCTCCCCAGAAGGCTTCTTGCCACAATACGAGATGCACTTCGGCTCGGGCCGGGAGATCGACGCTAGATAAGAGTAGCAACCACCTATATGTAAGGTAATAGAGATGGGCGTCGAGCATCTAAGTTTCGCTTATCATGAGACAGCATAAGGTAGGTTACACGAGGTGGATCGGTTGTAAAGGTTATCCCGAAGTGAGTATAGCTCAATTCACTATAGAATCGATATTGGTGACAGATGAGTTGGATGATAATTGACAAGAATGGAGGCAACTATTCGGCAAGTTAGTCCAGGTCATGAGTAGCAATGGATGTAATCCAAATATGGTCTACATGTACAAATTGAAAATTCATAGCTTATAAGCACATCTTTAGGTGGTAAAAGAGCAACTGGAGTCTTTGCATGCAACTGGGTTGGCTTTACACAACTTGAAGGTTTGGTAAGTATCCAGGCCTGAGGCTGCTCGGTGCCCTGGCTTTTCTTTCGTGAAACAATCACAAACATTCAGTCCGCTAACAAGCCCCGCAAATTCTTTAAATTATAGAAGCATTCTAGCATATGGATGCAAACTTGTGTGATCTGAAATGGCTTATGAAATGTTCACACTTCTAGGTAGGCGCGTTGTCACGACGGGCTACTTCTAGGTAAATGCGTTTATACTGCTTCCAAAATTTGTTGCGCAGGCTCCATATACATATGTTTTTATTACTCTCGTATATATCCCCATAAATTCTTTTATAGATTTAACATATTTAGGCAAGTATAAACTTTGTAAGGGTACTCAAAGAGTTATTACGGAAAGCGTCTTATAGAAAAGGTAAGCTCTTCTGATTTACCTATCTCATGCATAGTCAGAATGTTAACCTCTACAATAATGTTATATATGCAGAAAGGGGTTCAATATCTTTCTTGTTTTCTATTATAACAAGAAGGAATTCTCTTTTACATCCTATTTGCTGCCGATCGCTCCAATTCGCGACTCAGATCGGCTGAAGAGGTTGAACATTGGCAGATGCCCATGGGATCATCCAGCCACCCACCCCATCTGACGAAAACGTAACCATGCGCCCCAAACGCTGAGGAATCCAAATTGATCAGCCCACGAGGCAACCGAATCCTTCTGTACTGACGAAAGACTTTGGTCGTCATCTGGTGGCGCAGGGAAAGCTAAAGATGATACTAAGGGATCCACCCTCACGGAGGCCGAGCATTCCTCTACGCCTTTCGAGACATTGGCATGCCGAATGGTGCAGCCTCTCACCCCCAACAGGAAAAAGCGGACGGGGATCTGAAGTGCAGTTCCTATCTCGATCTAGGCGGCCCCCCGACGTCGGAATGTTCGCCTAACTCTCGGCCGGAAAGGTCAATTCGGCGACTCGCCGGCGCTTAACTTATTGCCCCGCATCCTTACGGGGGACCTTTCCAGGCGGCGGGAAACTCTGCTGGGTTTTTGATTGGTACCGGGAAAACAGATTAGCCCACATGCAGTCATTGAACCACCGGGCTTCCTCGGAGTTTTAGGTAGGCTGCACGCACGGAATCAGTCAACCCCCTCTAATACCCGTTTCCTCGCAATGAGTGCCTAGTGTAGTTGCCTCAAAAAAACCTTCTCAGGAACCCTGGAAGTACCATATATTGGACCCAACATCTTCGCCCCCGCCCAGGCAATCACGCTTATACAACCTCTTAGAAAGTGAATTACGTCAATGTTCGGTCAACCGGGTCCGGCGCTCCGGCCTGGGACGGCAACAGCGCTATATAAAGCAAAGTCGCGGAACAGATCTAGTTTGGGGCCATGATTGATTACAGTATTGGGTTGCTACCTAGATTCAAAGGAGGGCTTTTGGTCGAGGTGCAGTGAAGAGAAGCTCCATGTCAGCTCAAGTGATGCAGACGATATGTTCAGTACGGGCCGGAACTCAGGGGATCCGGTTCTTACACTCCTTTATGCGGGACTGACCCAAAGTAGTAGAATGGCGGGGTCCTTTGGGGAAGGGCAGTTCAGTGAAAGCTGATTCGACATTTTTATATAATATACGGACCGTAAGGTAGGCTCCAAGAGTAGTGCAGTTTCTAGTGCGTGAAGCCCCTCCTATAAGAGAACGCGGTTGCCTTGACGTCCCTAACCCCCTCTTTTACCATGTGTCATACCACGAGGCGCAGCCTGCGGCAAGTTCCGACTTCGAGAAGCCATGGAACCAGGATTTCAATAGATCCCTCGGTGCTTCAGTATAGCACTTTTCCAAGCTCTCAGCATTTGTTACCTCATATTTACAAACCAGGCTTTCTCGAAGCGATTAACTGCACTTGTCAAACTTGTTAACCGAGGAAGTCCAAAATAGCTTGCCGAGGGAAGCTCTAGACTTGGAACTGAGGGTTGTCCCAGAGACGCGCCGCCCATGTGTGCCCCCCCCTAGCTCTATCTTGCGCCCGCAAGAGATGATTTCTGATTAGAGTGAACACGACCGGTCAAGATCAACCCCCCCTCCAGCATGACTTCGGTGAGTGGTTACAGGGCTATCTTGACAATTAATTGGAGAGCTTCATGATCAGGATCTCGGCCACGCAAGGGAAAAGAAAACTGCAAGACAAGATTGTCACTGGGCGCGTAATGCAGACGTGAGGGGTTGTTGTTCACATTCTCATCGAGCATTGTGAATCCCCATTCCTGCCCACGTGCCGCCAAAAGCACAGGGTCTGGAAAAAGGGCAGGAGGGGCACGAGGGTTTTTGTATTCGTGCATCACTACGGGATCAGGGCCCGCAACTGATCTGCCGACTATGTGGAGCTTTAGGAATACGTGAGGAATTACTGGCTGGTGGTCACGAACGACAGCGTGTTAGCTGCCTGAAACCTGGTTGAATAGGAAAAACGTGAGACACTAATTAGGCAGGCTACCAACGGTTTGATGTGGTGTTGATTTCTGCATTTTCCCATTGGGTACTTTCATGCATGCATGCTGCACCTCGATCGGTTCCGACCTCCCCGGGTAACCCTCTTCCGGTCATTCGTCTCGTCGCTATTTGGTAAGTGATGGCGTGCTTCTTGCACGTGGGTGAAGATGGTTCCTTACGGACGAACCATGAAGTTACGGACAGGGTATCGAAGCATGGAACGAGGTGGGGACGGGGAGCAATCACTCGGGGCAGAATCAGGCTGCAAGTACCTTCTTTGCATAAGACATGAACCTGTCGCCAGGTCCAGAACTTGCATATGGAAATGTCAAACTTGGGGAGGGGGGGAGGGGGAACGCTGCGTCAACGTTTGCGGGCAACATTGCAATAGATAAGCTCTGCAGTTTGTCCAGCAAGGTTGAAAAGGCACAAACAACTTGCCCAGTTCATGGACACTTTAGTAAGACAGCACGGCATTTTTGTGGTGGGGAAATTCCAATATCAACTGCAGCAATCAGCAAGGCAATGAGCAGATCCAATTGCCTTTCGTTTAAACTGCTGGGATATAAGTCCGATTCGACCGATGCATCAGGGGGGCCCGTATAAGCCGGAGGACGATTTCCAGCCTGCGGCGCCAACCTCCCACTCTCATCTCACGGACAACCAATACGATACTGCTTGCTTGATCCTTCGTCATCTATTGGGCCGCAACGTTAATTTCACTTTGATATATAATCCCAACATCAACTTACTCAGATCTCAGGAAATGCATTTTGCCGTGTGAGCCGATTTAGATGCGTCGGGAACAGCAAGATAATGCAGACTGCTTATTACGAGCTCTGAGGGGTTAAGTGTATAAGCGTCCGCATATCAAAAACAAACAGTAACATCACAATGTAAATGATGCTTTCATCGGAAAGCCATATTCGGGGTGCTCAATTGTGACGACAACTCAGGAAACAAGTAGTATGTTTTTTCTCTGATACCAGGCCGCTGTGCCAGAAGACTCAGGTCCGGGGCAAAAGTCGCACAACATAGACTAAGGTACGTCCGGCCCGAGAGGCTTCCCGATAGCCTTGCTGCTGTATATCAATCACCGATGATTAGATATGATTGGAAGGAGGTCCAGTCATGAGACTATGCTCAGCTCGGCGGCAGTCTCCTTTCTTCTTCGAGCGTTGTGCATGATGACGTTGTCGTCAATACCCGAGCAGCTTTAGCAGGCAACTCGGTGTCATCACCAAACCATCATCCATCGCGTTGCGCACATTACAGGCTGCCACTTTGCCCGACCACGGCGCGGTGTCTCACTCTCCGTACTATGTAAACACGTCATGCTCCCCGACGCATTGGAATTTCAGAAGTGCGTGGTGGGTGTGGTTTAGCATGCTGTGACCAGGCCATTCGCATTCGCAACCTTCAACGATTGAGACTTCTTCCCTTTCGGGTCTAGTATCCTGCTACGGCCGTGATTGACGGTTTTGATGTCATCTAAGAGCCGTTGAGATCGGGCGAGGCATCCAGACTGCTGCAGCAAGTGTTCTATCGAGGCACACCGGTGCTACTAGCGTGGCAAAATACACATTTTGCGATTGATGGCTGGAATCTGCAACATGTTGAGCCGCGCTATGCTATGAGACATGAGCACCAAGTTCTCGAGATGTTCACCATAGCTATGAGGAGCGTTTCCGGTATCAACCTATGAAAACGCTCCTTTACGACATAGTTGAAGGACGAGGGGCAACAGAGAGCCAATTATGGGTCGAAGTGATGGAGTTGGAATTAGATGAGTCTCATCTTGAAAATTGGTGGCATTTGATCAACAACTTATGCCAGTGCTGCGGCATTCATAAACAGATATAAACGTCTAATACTTTACCAGTAGAGAAATGCCAGAGATTACATCACGTCCTGTCAGGTTTAAGTTTCTGGGCCCTTTGATAATACAATGGCCCACATATGATGGAATACCTTTCCTCAATAATTGAGTTGACAACTAATCTCTTCGAGAACTGTCCATCTATCTCTTAAAGAAGATTAAGGTATCGAGACACCGGCTGGGGGTTTTTTGGTGTATAGAGTTCTTTAACTACCTTACTATGGTTACATTTAGAGGGCAACTGGTTTGAAGATCAAGTGTATATCTTATGTTGCAATAAAACTTGAATCCATCGCCCAAGGCCATATATTTAAACATGGAAAAGCATGGAAAAGCCTCAACATATCGTCAAGCCTACGCATTGTTGATGGTATCACCCATGTTGGGTGGCCTGGTGTGGTATCAGGCCCTTAATAGAGGCAACAAAGTAGCAAAGACACAAATCGAGCCTTACAAAATGGTTTATTCACGAAATGGCTTGCAACATGCAACAGGCGCCTGAGTGGTCTACATGGTACTCCACATTCAGACCTACCAATATTCCACTCACTTAATCAATTGGCCTATCAACTCGACAAGGGTCCTGAAGTCAGTATTCATTGGTGACATTAGCTCTGACTATTTCAAGCGGTGATTGGATGTTTAATGTTTAGAGATTGCGACTGCTAGTGTAAGGCATTGATCGATGTGCATCCTTCATGGCCTACCTTGTGAATGCCATCTTGCGATTCAAGAGCGTCTCATTCTTGATGCGCAGTGCTTGTCTCAGTTTGAAAGCTGTAAATAATTCAATCCTCAGTCTTTCGAACCCCTGATCCAAGCTAAATCATTGCAATCCTTTCTTTCTGTTCCAGTTCTCACTGGTCAATGAAGGAACCTTCTTGATGTTCTTCGAAGTTGAATGTATCAGTGACACCCATCCATCTTTAGACATCAATTTTTACAAAAGGGCAGTCAAAGGAAGAGCTTTTGTCTCAAGGTGCCTCCTTTGGCATCGTGATGAGCCCGATAAAGGAGCAATGGAGCCTGAGGTACCGTATATCGCACGGCCGAGGTCAATCACCAGGCATCGATGAACCAATACCAGACGGAGGACTCTTGGGCCACAGCAGGTCAAATAGCAGGTAAAACGCCCTCCGTGCCCCCCAAAAAGATCGAATAGAAACATAAACACAAAACACGTGCCTTGAGCTTCTTTATTTTGGCTAGTTGCTTCTCATCATTCCGTCTCATCACAATCTCTCCCCTCAGCAGAACATCACCTCGATTCTTCATCACATCCCACGCAACCGATTACGACAACCGACGCAGTAAATCAACGAGCATCTCCCATACGAGCGGAGAAAATGGAGAACGACGGCGAGGAAGACGTAACCTCCATCGCGAATGTCGCGAAGGCTAGGGCAAGAGTCATTGCGGGGAAGTTTAAGTATCTTCAGGCCCCTCCCGACATGGATATCGAACTCTACAGGGCCGATAGAGCAAGGGAATTGTCTCAATTCCTGGTTCAATATGGCTACGACACCGTTTCTGCCGAGTGGTTCTCGTGGTCGGTAGACCTCAGAACATGGAACCAAGTCCAATACAAGTGTACTGCTGCACCACTCCTCGAATATCAAGTGTCCAGAGCTCTGCTAATGTTTTCTGAACTAGTGGGCAAAGCCGGGGATTTCGAAGTGTTCCCTTGGATAGATGTTGAACCAGTTTGCAAAACCACGACTCCCGAGGACGCCTCCACCTGGTTCAATGTCTTGAAGGACATCATCAAACAACAGGACGATCTCCCGGCGTTGGAGCGCTCGAGGTTGAAACTGCCACTGATGAAGGGGGAGCCTCTCATGGTACGAAACACCCCAGGCATCACTCCCGTGGAGCAACGTCAAAAGATCTGGGACGACATCTTTCCCGGCAAAAAATACCCCCACGGTCAACCCTTCGAGATTATCATTCCCTCTGCCGTTAGGATATCCTCGGACATCATTTACGACGTAGTTCAACAAGAGAAGAGTCTCCCAGCTGCGGTCACCGTCGTCCAAGTCCGACGAGTCCACCGGCGTGGACACTTCGTCTGGGCGTTTATTGTCAGCTACGCGCCTCAAGTCGCCGATAACCGGATGAACCGCATTACCATGGCCTTGGCCTACCAAGCCGTTCTAAACTGGGCCAGGACCATCATCGTCACCGGCAAAAGCCTAAAGCTCAGCAAAGCGTTCAAAGAGTTCGAGCTCAAGCTCGAAGATGAAGGTGACGCAGAGGATACTCGCATGCGAGGCATGGGAGACCAGATGGACTTCACGCCTGAGCAGCTCGATCTTTGCGCCGAGGAACTTTCCTTGATGCCATGGGTGTCAGTCGCCGACTATGCTGCGTTTCGCGTGGGGGAGTGGTTGAACAAGGAGGTCTGCCGTACGCCCGCTGAAGATCGCCACAGACTGCTCCGAGATTGGTGCCAGCTAGAGGTGGGCGTCATGGACCGCACCAATTTTGAGGGTATGACGCGAGAGGACCTGCAGAAGGCTTGTTATGAAGCATGGACGGCCAAGACTCAGGAATGGAAGGAGACGTTGGATGTCACGGCGTGGTCGTGGACCGAGGAGGTGCAGTGGGCGAAGAAGCTCATGGAGCCCTATGCCGTCTGAGCTACATGGATGCACAATTGATGGGAAACAATGACCACGCTCAAACCATTCCTCCCTAGCCAGCTGTGGCAGTTTTCTGGTATCTGGGCAGGAGGTGAACAGGGCAACGCGTGGGCTGAACTCTCTCAGCTCTGAGATCGTGAGGTCATCATGTATGTAGTATTGTATCAAGTCTATTAACAACAACCACGCTTTTGTCCATTGCACTCCGCCGCACCTCAGATGACGTTCTTCAATGCCTGACTAGCACGGAACCGCCTCAAGTTGTACGCGATCAACGCCTCGGCGCCCTGCGGCCGACCGCCAGCAGCGTGCGGCGAGACGACAACATTCGGCGCCTTCCACAGACGGCTCGACTCGGGCAGCGGCTCCGTCACGAACACGTCCAACGCCGCACCACCAACCTCGCCCGCCTCCAGCGCGTCCACCAGAGCGTCTTCGTCAATAGACGTACCGCGGCCGACGTTGATGACCCAGGCGTGCTTGGGCAGCTGCTTGAGGCGCGCGGCGTTGAGCGCGTTCTTGGTTGAGTCGGAGCCGGGCAGAATCATGACGAGCGCGTCCGTCTCGGGTAGCAGCTCGGCGAGCTTGTCCTCGCCGTACACCTCGACGCCGTCACGGATACCCGCGTTGCGAGCGACGCCCTTGACCTGCGCGCCGAGGCCGCGGAGGTGCGGGGTGAGGGACTTTGCAATGTTGCCAAAGCCCCAGATCAGGACGCGGGCGTCGCGGAGCGTCGTGAAGGCGCCGGCGGGGCGGTCTGGCTGGGGACCGCCTAGGTGGCCGGGCCACTTGGACTGGAGCTGGTAGTCGCGCATCTCGTAGAAGCGGCGGGCGGCGTTGAGGAGCAGGCCCAGGGCGTGCTCGGCGACGGTGTGGTCGTGGAGGCCGGAGCCGGTGGTGACTGTGACTTTGGAGGTGTCGAAGCCGGCGTTGAGGACGTCGTTGGGGCCGGCGGCGAGGGACTGGATCCACTTGATGTTCTTGAGGCGGGCGGCGGCGTCTTTGAGGTTGTCGGCCGAGTTTGTCCAAGTGACGAGGATCTCTGCGTCTGTGTGCTCCTCGGGGATCTTGGTGTTTACGTCATAGGGGACGAGGTCGACGGAGAAGCCCTGGAGGCTGTCGACGTCGAGCTTGAGGGACGTGGGGTAGAGGAGCTTCATGATTGTGATGTGGATATTCAAGATCTAGAGCGGTTTGTTAGTGAGCTTTGCCTCAATTGACAACCTCGTGTGGCACTGGGAAGCCTTACATTATGAGAGATATAATGGGAGGATGAGAGTGCCGACGAGATCAGAGAGAAGCATCAAAGAAAACAAGCTCCTAGTAGAAATGAGCGAGGGGTCACGTCTGGTTTTACCTAACCTCAGGGCAAGGTAAACCGATGACGGGGAGACCGCGATCCAATAGAACAATGCGCTCGACATCTTTCGCGTAGGCGGGGGGATGGACATCCATGAACGGTTGGATGGTGGGATGGTGGGGGAACACGACGGTCACCACCCAGTCGGCATCAAGTTCCGCACCAAATTCCACTCCACAGCATCCAAAGAGAAGCCATCCAGCTGTTGCTGGCGCCGTCAAGGTGGGGGAGGGGGCGGGGGAGGAGGAGGGGAAAGAACCCGAATCGCTGCTAACATGATCCCAGGAGCACTTTGCGTGATGGGAGCCCCCCAAATACCTCGATGGCCCAAACTAATTAAGTAGCGCATCGCATTATGACTCGTCTTAACCCGCAACTCACTGCGTAGCACACGTGTAGAAGCGGAGCGTGAGTTCGGAGAAATTTACTACTATTGGACGAAAGCGTGACCGAACTGGCGAGCTACAGTGTGCCGCGGGTTTCAACGGCTATTGAAGCGGCACAAACCCCGAGATTTAGTTGCGGCAACTCATCCAGATACTTTACCCGCTGCATTCCCGGCAAAACGCTCTTTGGGGGGTGCGGGGCAGTTGGGTGGTTGGCGTCTCTTTGAGATGAAATCGTCTGGTCGTGTGATTCGCGAGTGCTCCAAACTTAATCGAGGCTATCGAAAAGCCAACGCCAAATCCCAGGCGGCTTTTGATCGAATTTCTGATTGCCGTCAGTCTTTGTCTGACTTCTCCAACGAGTTTCGGGGAACTTTCGGGAGTATGCCATTGAACCTTTCACAAAGGCCTTGGTAAGGGCAATCGCTTCGGCTCTGCAAGCTTGAACATTATCAAGTCATCTTAAGCCCCGAAAGCTCACATTGATAGCCGAAACCCCACATGTCGGTGTCATCGATGCACTTCTTTCAGTCAGATCCAATGTGAAACCACGCGGGTGACAAAACACATAACCCCTTTCAGACTACCTCTTTAAAATTCACTAGATTAAACTAATGATTCTCAAATTAAATAGGATAACAATGAAGTCTTTTTTCGTAACTCAGCTTATTTTTTTTTTTTTTTTTTTTTTTTCCAATATTAAGGTCTGTTTAGGGGTGTTTTTGGGCGTGTTGCTGGGAGTGCGAGCAAGTACGGCGACGAGCTAGGTATTTTGTCACCAGCGTGCAGATTAAGCCACGCGGAACTAAGTGGGGTATTCGCGTGCATCGCTTCATTCGCCCGGATAAGGACCTGGAGCTTCTAACGTGGACGAGCAATCCCAATCCGAGAACTCCCAAGCCTGCAGGTGGTTTCAACCTACCCAGTTTCTCGGATTTCGGCTGAGCCCGAGACACTACAAGGCTTGAATTGAGTTGGTGCTAACTGCTATGGTAGTGAGCAGACTGAAATACTAGACTTCTGTTGGCCCGGATACAGTTGTTCCATTCACCACGGAATTATTCTGTCAAGATGTTGATTCAGCATTTGAGATGCGAGCCAAGCCTCGGTTAGTTGATCCGCTATCACTTAACGGACCGAGGAGCTCATATTCTTTTAGAATCATAGCACCACTTAAGCAGGTAATTAAATCCAGCCTTACAAGAATCTTCCTCGTGTCACAAAAATGGACATTTATGCAGGCCTTGTATTGGCAACTTGAGGTTAGAAGCCCAGTTGGCAAGTGTGCCGGTCGCTACTTTTATCCGTACACGCGAGCCAGCCCTTCATAATAATAGATTTGAGTTGGAAAGTTTTAAGATTAGGCTGCTAGACATCCAGACAATCTCTCGTCACGTTGGCATCAGCAGAGGAAGCAAGCATGCCATACTTTACATGGCCGTCAGTCATCAGCAGCCTTGTTTATTTTCCTTAATTATTTGCAAATTCATTTGGCTGAAGGCTCTTTCGGCTTGCCATATCCTTGAGGAGTTTCAGTCGCCATCTTCTATCCATAGCCCTGTAGCAACAGTAACTTGTTATAGTCATTGTGATTGGCTGAGTTACGGTCAATCACATTCTAATATCAACATCATTCCTAAAAATCAGCCGACGGCGTACGGATGATGAAAACACTTGAACTCACGATGGGAGTAAAGACCAAGCAGGTATGAAGCATGAAGCACAAATCTGGTGCTCAAATTCAATATGATTCCCATCTACCAAACCTTTTACAGGACCTTTCGCACCAACTTTCATATCCCTACATTGGCGTGGTTTGCCAAGGATGATTGTGAATGGCTAATCAGCGCGGTAGTCTTGCCCAACCAGTCTTCAAAGAGCCTTTGGGCGTGAACCTAGGCAGAGGATGCGCCTCTGTGTTGAAGACGACCTCGGTCAAGGGCATGTAGTCTGTCGGCGAGAAAAGCAAGTAGAAGTACTTCAGAGTTTCGGCCTATAATGAACAAGGTCAGCTTGAGCCCTACTCTGTGTAACACGGTTCATTCTTATGATAGGACTTACCAGCCAAAAGCTCTCCATGTTGTCCCTCGTTGCTGCGGGCACCGTCCGCACATCATTCAGGCTAGTGTACCCCTCCCCATCGAGCACCAAGGTGTGTTCCTGGAACGACTGGAAAATCTTCCAGCCCCATTCCCGGTACATGGCGTTGCCGGTAATACGGTACATCATGAACAGGCTCTCTACTGTCTCGGGTCTTTGCAGGTTATGAGCGTCGAGAGGCTTAATGATGAAATCCTTTTTCCATTTCGACAACGCTGTAGGCCCTGTTAGGAGACAGAAATGTCCGCACATGAGAGAAAGACGGGACGGACCACTGCTTTCTTTCCGTAGCCACCTATCGCCGGGTCCAGGCTGCAAGTCCGCCTCGGTGGCGTTGAACCATGCAATCTCGGGGGCGAGACCGGTGTCTGTGACGGCGTACATGCCCCAGCAGGTGTTCATGATCTCCATGGCGAGTTCAATGTCGTCTTCATGCTGAGGAGTCCAGTCCGGGTCACGGCGGGCTTCCGCTAGGGGGCGTCCTTCTGTCGCCTGTCATGACGGAGTTAAGTATCTTCATTACTGAAAGATAATTGAGCGGGAAACTTGGGGGTACTTACAGCCATGGCGATTGTGCCAGGAAGGAAGCAGACGAGATGGTCCATCTTGGGAGAAAGCGCTCCTCCTACACCAGTAGGAAGCTCCGCAACAAATTTCAGGGCTGCGTTCCGCGTTGTTGTGACGAGATGTTTCGCGATGCCGCCTAATGCGTCTTCCCACATGTCACGGTAGATGACTTCGCCCGTCTGGAGGTACTGCTTCGCAAGATATTCTACGCGATATAAGCTTCAGGTACAGCTCGCACACGGTGGTGGCTCTTACCATAGTACGAGTCGCCTCGGCTTCCAAGCCGTATTTCCCTCGTCGTGAAACGCCCGTGGCTCGGGTGCACAAAAATGGGAAGTAGACCGCCCTCCATCTTCTGGTCATCCAGCACCTTCATGACACGCTCTGCCTTTTGCCAGTAAATATCATTCCCAGTCAAATGGGAAAGGTACTTCATCTCGAGCTGCACAGTAGCAGCCTCCGCCGTGGAGGAAGCCCCACCATCCGCATGCGAGACGATGCCTTGCCTCTTGCCAATGTTGACACTTGCATACGGGATCCCGGAATCGGAATCAAATGCAACCAGGAGCCGGTCCGCCAAGTCGATCGCCTTGGAGAGGTAGACAGAGTCTATGTTGAATGCGGCGTGCGGCAGCTGCGTTGAGAGGTAGTGTGCTGAAAGGAGACCGCCCATCATGCGGATCGTAGTCTCGAATGTGTTTATGTCTTGGTCTTGGTCCCAGGTTAAGCTGCGGTGCAGCCATCTCCGGGCGTCGGCTAAGGGCTGGGTAAGATTCATGAGCATCATCGTGTCCAGACTGTCGACGATGATCCAGCCTAAGCCCTTGGGAGACATATTTTCCCCTTTCTTGGACAGGGGATGAAAAACGTCATTGCCTTGAAAATCGTCAAAAATTTAGTCGCATTAGAACAACACGAAGACATGACGAGTTAAAAGTAGGACGGCTTACCCCACGCATGTTCCTTGTACGCATTCCAGCTGGTCAGAAACGCATCTCTTACTTCCTCTCTTCTATCATTCCAGTCAACAAATTGTGATTGCGGGCTGTATGGCGTGTGTCCAAAAGCATGATCAGAAAAGTATCCTGTAAGGGACAGGCCGATGATTCCAGAAACAAATATGCCAATGAGGATGTTGCGTATTCTCCGTTTCAGTAAAATTTTCCTCTCGTTGGACAAGCGTATGGCAGCTCGAATATCTCGACCGGCCAGACCAGTGGCCTTAGATCGCGTGGGTGAGTTTCGGCCTCGTCGATTCGGTGAGGAGCCCATCATGAGGTTTCTGCGGTCAATGAGTGTGTTTGGACCAGAACCAGACTCGGCCGTCCCTCCAGGCCTCAACGAAGGGAATTCGTCAATTAAAAGGACTAGAGGAATGAAGGTGTCTTCCATTCAAACCAACAATCAGGAACGCCAGGGCGTAGCGCCCTTGGCTAGGAAGAGGTACCCGGTGATTGATGCTGTCCATGACGGTAGATTTCAATTTGTTTCATCATGAGAGGCGTACTCTAGTCGTCTTTCTCATTCGGACATTGAAAGGAGCAAACAAGCGCCCTGTGATTCTATTGGGTACAGAAGAATTGGTAACGACCCGATTAACCTGGGCATCTCAAGATCTCGCGATGCTATTCGCCCAGGTTCCACAAAACAGTTTTTGGAACTCGGGGGTTGCTCTTATTTCGTCCCGCGCGCTACGACCGGGAATTGCGGCCATAAGAACATGGCCTGTTGTCGGGGCCTGTTTTCTCAAGATACGCAAGCGCTGGATTTTTTTTGGAGTTTGATCTAGGTTCATTATGCCTAATATCACAATGCGGACAAACAAGACCCCGGTGCGTAAATGTTGGAGTTGATTTTGGAACCAACGACCGCAACCATGCAGGTATTCCTTCCACGCCATCATGTGGGACAAAACGTGCCGGCGTGCCGGTTCAACACGTTATAGGTCTGTTGGGTACGTGTTCGAGTTACAGCAATGGCAATTCAAGTAGATCGTGTTAAACCTTGCCTTCGTGGAGTCCTCTGAACCAAAGACGTGGGCAATCTCATCCATCTTTTTCCCCATCATTATTCTCACTATTGTATAATATAGAGATCATGGTCTGAATGCTTTGGCCAAGATGACAACAGCGTATCCCGCCGAAACCAACCAAAACGGCACCGTCACGTCTTTTATAGCGCTCCCGACTGTTTTCACACCACCAACCAGCTGTTCGACAATCTATCGCCTCAACGGCTTCACCCTCGCAGCTTATGATCCAGGTTACGGCATCGACATCGACACCAGAGTACGATGTGCCCCTCCAGCAGTCACAACGTGGTGGGAACAACGTCGTCTGGGCCTCAACGATGGCGAAGGCCATACCGCTGTCAGCATTGGGCCTTTGGTATGTCCTGACCGCTGGCCAACGGTTGCGATATCAGTCAAGAACGATACCAGAAGCACCCTTGCTATGTGTTGCCCTGCGTAGGTCTTGTTTTTCCATCATGGATAGCTCAGCAATCGATAGCTTTCGTTTCTGATCACCTAGTGAGATAGAGACTATACTCTGATCAAGGGCATCCCTGGAACCATTACAGGAGAGTGTCGTTCAGATCTTCTTTCCGGTGCGGTGATTACTTACGCATCGACGTCCGCCCCAAACTCGTTAAGCTGGACAATGGTGACATCAACCCTCACGGAACCGGGTTACGTTGGCGCCATCGCAGTGCTTGGGTGGACCTTTCAGGAGACAACGACCAAAGCTCCTACGACTTCAACAGCAAAATTCGGCGATAATGACGCAACTGCGACTCCGACAGAGGCAGTCAATATCTATACCCCCACTCTTCCCCGCGAAACTACACACTCTGATCCCTCCTCGACCACGACTCAACCGACTTTGGGAGCAACCTCTGAACCCGAGCCTGCCGGCCTTCCATTGCCCACCACCATCGGAATCGGTGTCGGTGCTGCGGTAGGGGGCATCGCGTTAACCGCCCTCGTGTTCTTCCTCTGTCGTAGAAAACGCAGCCAGCGGTATAAGTCAAAGGAGATTGCACCAGTCACCAAAGAGCTTCATGCAAAGCCTCTCGAGCCGGACAAATTTGCATCTCCCACGCGCTATCACGAGCTCTACGTCCATCAGCAGGATAGAAACCGTGAAGCAGCAGAGTTACCCGTTCCGCAATACTTCGCAGAGCTAGATGGAGGAGGCCGGCGTTAAAATTGGCCACTCTCGGCAAGATGAGGATTTGATGATGTAACCCTTGCACAAGAATATAGCGAGCCGCGGGACTGTTTTGGGAAGTGTCGAATTTGTCTGGCTTTAGGGATGCCGATTGTATTGCGGTCGTATCTGTCTATTGGGGAGCTCGTCTGATGTAGATATGATGCTAGAGATATATGTTCAACCCTATTGTAATTGTAGTCAACCCAATCTTACCTCATGAGATGGCCTCTGATTATGACTGCTCAACTTTATCGAAACAAAGAGAACGACTAACACAGCCAGCCCTGAGCCATTTTGCTCTTCCGGATCGAAATGGATTACAGGCCCAGCTTCGCCAACTCGCTCTCCAAACTCACCCGCCACGCCCTCGCCTTATCCCCTTGACCTTTGGGAGAAGCCTCACAGATCGCCCTCGTAAAGTTTACAACCCTCTGCACCGTCTCCTGAATGCCCCGATACGGCCACCCCGCGACAACCTCAACCTCGATCCCCTTCTCGCGACAAATCTCTCTTGCCCACCCCCTCATCAGGTCCCTCTCCGCCTTCTCCACCTGTTCGTCCTTGCCTCCACCCCAAGGATACAGAAATGCGTTGGGCGGATCCCACCTCGGCCCCGGCACCACCCCACCAAACTCCCAATCCAGAATGCCCGTCACCGTTCCCTCCCCATCAACCATGACATTGGCAAGATGCAAGTCCCGGTGCGCGAGGACGTACCTCGTATCGTCCACCTCGCCCGCATGAACCCGAACATACTCGCGATACGCCTCCAACCTCGGCACGAGATCCCTCATCCACTCCAGCAGCGGGTGCCTGCCAATCGCGTAGACGTACTTCTCGACGCTCACATCAAGATGCTCCGCCCAACTCGAAAACGCACCCCCGACAGGATTCAACGTCTCCGGCGTCTCCCCCCCGGCGGCGTCCAGGCCCTCGCCGCCCCCGGTAAGACCACCCCAATAACGTTTAATCTCAGGCTCCATCCAAAACCACTCGTCCACAACCGGGCCCGGCACGACCTCGCCTCCCTCGCCGACCCTCAACCCGCCAACATGCCTCCACACGCCCTCGGACCTCTCCCACAACTCCGCGAGGAACCCGACGAGCTGCTCGACAAGCCGCCTCCGCGCACTCTCGCCCAGCCCCCAAAACACCTTTTCCGCGCTCGAACCGGGGACCCTCTCCAGCAACGTAAACTCGTACCCCAGGGCGTTGTCGGACGAGGCATCCCACCGCAGCACGGCGGGCACCGGCACGGAGGTGTGTTCTCGCACCCAGCGCATCACGGCGACTTCGTTTTCCGTCTTGATGCGCGGGAGGTGGGGTCCCGCTACGCGCAAGACGAGCGTCGTTGTGCCGTCTCCGTTGGGCCGTGCCGGTGCGAGGTGCGCGGCGGCCGAGGGTGGGAAGTGGAGGAGGTAGATGCTGTGGAAGGCCGCCGTCACCGTCAGGGCCTCTGATTGAGTCGGTTTTGGGAGGCCGAGGGATGTCGAGAACGCGGCGATTTCGGTGGGCGTCAGGAGGGGTGGGAGGTGTGCCGCGGATTCGGCCATCTTGAGTGATTTCGCAAAAGTTGGGCTTCTATGGCTTTGGTGGTTCTACTATTGAGTTTTGGGGTGTATTTGCCAAAGTAGAGACACAGAGTCGGGTTCTCGAGGACCGTATTTATCCTTTTTTCGTCTGACCAAAGTCTTTCTTCCACCCCCCTCCCTAGAACACACAGAGTTGCCTTCTCTAGATTAACTGTCACTGGACGATGTTGAAGCAAAGTAAGCGCTACGGTCTCGGCCCCACATACCTAATCAATACCGGGCCCGGCGCCGATGAGCGGGTCCGATTACCCGGATGAGCCATTCTGCATCATTCGCGCCCCATCCACACCTTGGGGGAGTCACCCCATCATCCACATCCCCCATCTAGTCATATCAATTGAGAGTTGAATATCAGCGATCCGAGTGACATCCGTCCGCTTGCAAATTGCCATTCTGCAGTATCCGAGGCACGAACAAGGCAGAAACACCCGGCTGGTATAGTTCGTTTCCCTGGAAAGTGGAAGAAGCCTTGCTGCTCCACTAGGTGCCTACTTATACAACATGATTGAACTCTCCGAATCTCCTTGAGTCACAGACCCCAGAGTGATTTGAGCAATTCATGGGCAGTTCATCTCCAAAAGCCCGCACGTACTCGTTCTACAAGCAGAGCATCGTCCATCTTGAAGAGCAGGATCTCGAACAACGTCAAATAACCTACTGATACTCACATATCTTTACCTCCCGCCGCTCCCGTCCAAGACATACGTATGCCGTTCCTCTATTCCGAAGATGGAGCCCGACGAGTTTTGAAATGGCGGTCGGTCCTTGACCGGCAACCTCCGTCTTGCCTTTGGCAAACATCATCGCCGATTGGCGATACAGAGTCATTGCGTTCACATTAGGAAACTCAATCCGGGACTCATGGAAAACTCCGACTACCTCAGCCAGTTCTCATTGAACATGAGACACATGCCTAGCAGCATCAATATGATATCAGACGCACTGTTGAAGCTGCCTCCAGCTACGCGCGATGAATCCAAAAGGCCCACGTTGGCTAAGACACTGCTCCTCAACATAAAGCTGGGCACTCAAGGTATCTTATCCAAGAGCAAAGTAGTGAGGTCGTCATTCAATATAAATACTCTGAGTCCGACATATCAAAAGGAAAGAAAGAAACTCACCCGATATCTTGACCCCCGAAAGTCCAAGACCACGCACCACCATCAACAGCATATCCCCACTAACACCACGAGATAATCATTGTCAGCAGCTAGCCATTTTTAATTTTGCCCCACGCTGCCGAACCGCCCGACTCGGATCATCGACGCATTACTGTGTCCTTTTTGTCCAGCCAACACGAGTCGCGTTTCTCAAACCCTCAAAACCCAAACTAAACCCAGCTTACCCCTGCCAACCAACCTGAAGACGGGGAGGTGTGCTCTGCAATACCGGCAGAAAAGAGCCGCGTAATCAATCTCAACAGCCACCAAGCCGGACCTCACGAGACAGTTACCGAGACTAAGAACAAGACTCATCGTTATCATGTTGTCCTGGGGTTTCCCACATTGAAGAGTATCAGAATTATAAGCCAGGTAATTAAATTTTAACCTGCCTTCGCATCTTGGCCAACCACTAGGAGCGTTCTCTTGATGGTCACTTCTGCAATTACAATCCGCGGGGATGACCTTCTCCCGTTGACCAGGAATTTCCGACGCCGCTTTCGCTTGAATCTGGGAATCGGGACATATGATCACTTGAATTGGTATGATAGCCTTGGAGCTGACTCGCGTTACTTTGTCTTTGCCTAACTATCTATGGCCGTCTCGTTAATATTTTACCATCATGTTTCTGGACTTATTAAAATGCTATACATTGGGGGGACTCCCGAGCCCCGTGGCACATCCCCGACAAACTTAGTCTCCCTACTAACCTAAGAGTTGCCGTCTCGTACGTTTACACCAGACTTTTCAGGGTTGGGCGTCATTAAAAGCCATCAGTTATTACAAATCAACCCGCAAAACAGATAGAAAAGCAAAATCCAAGATAATTGCCCATGTATGTATAAGTTTCCGTCAATTAGTCATGTTCATACAAATGTGCGCAGCTGGCTTGTGTTAATATTATCTTGTCCTAGCTGCAAATGCCGTGTCCAGGGATTTCTTTTCCATCGACTTCCCTCCATCCATCGGCATGAAACCAGGGTGCACTTGAACTCAAAATAGGCATCACGCATCCTGCCGCATCCTGGTCCAGCTTACTGCGTCAGTTGAGTCGCAATGCTTCTTCGCGACGCTGGTTCTTTTGCTGTCCCCGCCGGTCGCGCACCGTTGGTTGTTTACGCGTGAACGGCCGGGGCAGCGACGGGAGCAGCTTCCTTGGCGGCCTCGGCAGCAGGAGCGGCAGGCGCAGCGGCAACGGGAGCGGCGACGGCAGGAGCAGCGGCAACGGGGTTGGCAATCTTAGCGCTGGACAGACTCTGCTGGGCGACCTGGATGATGTTGGCCTGGCCGAGAGTGTTCTGGGGGAATCGAGCGTTAAAGCCAATGACATCGCGGACGGCAGTGAAGGTTTGAGGCTGGACCATGAGTCGTTGGGTTGAGACGAGCCACTGAACACCCTCAGAGCAGGGAGGAGTGGTGAGGGAACCCATGTAGCTGCAGACAAATTAGAATATGGAAGCCAAGGAAACTATCAAACATGGATCGTACCTTTGGAAGCTGCCGGCGGAGAGCAGGGTAACAACTTCTTGCATGTTCAGTGCGCCCGTCTTAGTGACGGTGCCAGGCTCCTTGATGGCATCGAGAGACGAAAAGACGGTTTCGAGCAGGCTAGAAGAAGCAGCCTCGGATTTGATGGGGTTGGTTCCCATCGCAGGAATAGCCTTCGGGGCTTCGACCGCCGCTCCAGTAGCAGCGCGGCGGGCCAGCCTGGTGCGGCGCTCGGCGGTGGTGTTCCCTCTCGCGGGAGCAGCGTCAGCGACTGGGGCGGCAGCGGCAGCGCCCTGATCCAGATCGATGTAGGTACCAATGACGGCAATCTCCTGGTTGGCCCCCTCGAATACCATGTGCATCTCCATAGCCATACTCTTCCCAGCATCGAGATGCTCGCTCGGCAAGTGGAAGTGGAACTGTTGCAGGGTGAAGTTGCTGCCTCCAACTTGCATTGATCCGCCCTTGGCAATAACCTCGACAGTGGTTCCAAGGTTCTCAAACTCAGTGCCCTCAGCCATGTCGGGGATCTCGAGGTTGATGGAGTTTCCGGGGAGAACATTGAAGGAGCCGGCCACCATGTCGATAGGAGACTGCGTGGTTCCCGTGGCGCACAGCTGGTTAGCAGTAACATCCAGAGCTACCCAGTTCAAAGGGCCCTTGATGAAAGTGTCAGTCTTTGGGTTTCTGGCTTCTTGGGAAGAGAGATCACTCACATTGCTGCCGGTGTAAGCAAAGTTGTTAACCTTGACCTTTCCGTCCTCAGCACGAGGATCCAAGTGAGTTCCATAGGCGCACGAGGCCAGGACCTGGGAGACAGAGGCGGCGAAGAAGCCGAAAGTGAAGAGACGGGAAGACATTTTAATAAAGCTAGGATACGGGACCAGCGCGTAGGGGGCCTAAAAAGGATCGAAGGAAGGGAAGAATAGAAGCGAGTTACAAAAAAGTGAATTATTGAAGAAAAAACGTATGACCAGCCCTATAGGGGAAGAAACGAAACGAGCGGGAAAAGAAGTTGAGGGTGAAGAAAAGACAGATGATGAAGATGAGAAACGAGATGAGCCGAGAGAAGAATTACGTTTGCGTCAAGATGGCATGATGTCTATATAGTCTGGATCTGTAAGACTGTAGTCGAGAACTGGTTATCGCGGTGATCGACTTTACAGGTCCAAGAATAGCATTGATGCTCAAGAACCCATGAAAAGGTAGCCGGGGAGGATAATTAGCGAGGGACGGAATCATGGTGAGGATCTTGGCATGTGCTTCATCCAGGGTGCTGACAAGCACTGAGAGGCTTAGAAGGAAAAAGAGAACGGGTTGATGAATGAGATTGAGGGTTCCCTGTGTTTGGGAATGAGCGCCTTCGTTTCCCATGGTATCGCGGGCGTGTTTCTGGCGCAGGACAGGGGGGCCATTCAAGCTTCTCCATCCAATACGACTGCTTGTCATCTGGAATATGGGCCAGGATTGTGCCATCCGGCCAAGCCCGGGCGAGGCTATTGAGACGGAGGGGGAGGGCGGGTTGGACAAGAGAGCGGAGAACCAGGGTCCTAGTCATGTTGACAGGATGGGCGTCCGTCGCCAGGGTGAAACTGCCAGGCTCCGGAGGATTGGACGGGGTGTGGGGAATATGGCCACTCTGTCGGTCTTGTTCTTGGCCATGTCAACGGCTGTAAAGAGTACCCCTGCGTTGGTCAAGTGGAGGACGGCGGAATTGGCGGGAGCGATGTCCAAGAGAAAAGACAAGAGATGGGGCTCTTTGTCCAAGAGGCCCAGCAAGACACCCAAGAGAATACCAAGAAGGCGGGGAGCAGCACTGGAGCACGAGACACGATGGCAGGTGGTATGGTGCTACGTGGGCCTTTGGTACATGTACGTACCTTTCCATCCCTCGAACTGTCTCTGGACCACGTGCAGAAGTTTGGGGTGAGAGCGGATGGGAAGGTACCCAGTAAGGTGCTCTATGCTGGGTTACCCGTTGGGTGAGGACGCTGGGGATGTGAAGAAAAGGTGGTAAGTGCGATACCTGCCGCATGCTCTGAGCAGGAACTTCGGGTTAAGGTAACCCCAGGCGTGTTCATTCCTTTCGACAAGCGCTGAGTAATACAAGGAAGATGGTAGTTGTATCCGCAAAGGGCCTTCCTTCCTGGTCGTACGCGTGGCAGAGTCGGCAAAAGACTACCCCGTACAGTCAAGGTAATGGCAGGCGGCGACCAGGGATGAGGCAGTCCACGGGTCGTCAAAAAAACCTTGTTAGCCTTTGGTAGTGCTCTAAACCTTAACAGCCTTTAAGCCCATAACCTACTGCTCTAGCCTGGCTCTGACACTCTGTCACGCTGAGTCTGTTCGGACGACACAGGTGCATTCAGACCCGCTTTTCCCACCCGTCACCGCGTGCTGAGACGACGCACGGGACACGAAGCAGACAGTTCCAGGCCGCAGCAGGAAAGAGTAAGTTGACCGCATGGCGCCGCATGGAGGGACCTAATGTCACCTGGAGCACCTCAGATGAAGCACGTACCTGCCTTACTTTACTGTACTTTGGACCCCTTCTTTCTTTCTTGCGTTGCAGCCAAGCTGCGAGGGAGGAGAGCCGGACGACATATCCAATAGAGGCGCTAAGACTCAAAAGATGTTGGATCCCGTGTAAAGGCGAGAGAGTTGTGAAAAGGGATGACAGGAAAGGGGGGTGAAGGAGAAAACAGGTGATTTTTGCAGAGCCAAGAGGTGAAATGGTTGCCAAGTCAAACCACTGTGGATGGAACCTAAGTGCACCCTGGGTAGCGTTCCATCCAGACGGTACGCCGCTGGGAACCCCTTCCTTGCTATGGATAACCTCCACTGCCTTTACCTGGTAGGTAGTAACCGCCAATCCCTCGGTTCATCCCCCCCTACGGCGCCTCTACCTGCTGTAGGCCGCCGTCTCTGTCCACCCGTTCGCCGGCCGCGCCTCTCGCCAAGTCTTGCACCTCCTGGTTTCTTCTGGGCGCGTCTCACGCCTATCCAAGATGCCGGGGCCTGCGACAAACCTGCGCCTCTGCATCCCGACTTCACCATTTCCCTAGGCGACATCGCCATCGCAGTAGCATTCGTCTGCCCTTCAACCCCAGCCCTTTGCCTCCTCGAGCTTTCTACTACCCAAGGTACCTTGTTCACGTCTTCAGACTTCCGCTACCCTCCCCAGCAGCCCATCGCCACGCCTCGCCGCGCCCCATCTGTCAGCTATGCCATCCCTCTCCGCGCTCCCGCCAACCGTCTCGACCTCTCCGTCGGCACCGCCTGCCTTCCTCTGAAGCTTCTTGGCGCGCTCCAGACGTCAGACGGCCCCTCCTTTGGCGCCAAGTCCCAGCGCCTACCGGAACCGCGTCTGATGTTTTAACGACGACATGGGAAGCCGAGAAGCTATCCCCATCTCCTCATCACCACGGTGTGCCTGCCTGCCGGCCAGCCTTTTGGATATGGCCCCAACTGAACGACACGGTTCTTCGACGGTCCGTACTCGGCGTCCGGCGCGCAACTTACTCAACTCGGGATTGGCCCTGGTCTTCGCTTTCGCTCTTTGTTTGGTGCCCCAACTGTGCCGATAACTTGCCAAGTTGCCCAGCCTTCTCGTCTCCATCACACACGAGAGTTCTCAATCTGAATACGACGTCGCTCAAGAGGTCGAATGACACTCTTTGACAGAATTCCCTTGGAGAATCCCGAATGCCGCCTTGGAGGCCAAGGCTGTCTTCATCTCCATCATCACCAAGGTTTCCGACCTCTTTTCTGCGGCGCATAAACTCCGCAGATGGCGACTGGCGAGCGTGAGCCAAGACGACTTCTTCTCATATTTCATCACCACCGCCCGCAGCATTCGCCTGTCAGTCGGTTCATCCAACATCCGCAGGATCTACGTTGTCTACGCTGCCACTGTCACTTGGCCTAGGATGATGCGCACCGCGGCTGGAACGTCTCAGCGGGAAACACTGACGTTGCTTCTCTCGCCGCTTCTTGAAATGCTTTATAAGTGGAACTTGATCTCGAATTCGGACGTCTGAGTGTATGTCTGAGGAAGACGCAACGCATCAAAAAGCAGCAAGAGGAGGGACAGTTACCACTCCTTCAGTGCGATGGGCGCTATGCACTTGACAATGTCGTTTTGACGGCAACTCTTGAATAGGTCCTTCTGGAGCAGGTCGGCTTGGCTAATAGAAAAGACAGTGATTGTCCCCGGGCCTAAGAGGTCTTGACCTCAACAAGAAGTGGAGCTGAGCATCCGCATTCCTTGCATCCCTCACGTCCCGAGGCAGACTCTGCGTTCATGATCGGTTACCAGTCCTCTGTTCTGTTGTAAAGAAAGTCTGAATGGATACGGCTTTGGGACTGTGGCCAGAGCGGACACAAACGGTGCCAAGCACCTGCCGTTGCTTTCAGGGCTAGCGTCGTAACAATAGGAATCTTCTCCGCACGTTGCAACATCCGAGTTTGTTCCTACCCCTTGTCAAACACATCCTTAATTCTTCCAGGGCTGTAAATTGGCGATTGGTCCTACACAGGCCGCATTCCTCGGCGTCTCTATCGAGCCCTGCAGCACTTGGCACTTGGCTACTTGTCCCGCCGTGCCTCTCCGCTCGCTAATGCAAGCCTCTAGTACTGTCCGCCGAGCGAGACAAGCAAAATAAGCTTCCGCTGCCCAGGCTCTAACCATAATGAAGCGTCGACGGTTGTCCTAGGTGGACGAGACCAAGGAAACAAGATTGATGGCTGGCGTTTGATTTCGTCCATCCTTTCCCCAAGGCTGTGAATAGACCACCGCAATCACATTCTCGTCAAATATGCCGTCAAATGTGTTCCTTTCAGCAACTCTCAGACTTCATAATGTCGTGTACTCAGCCCATGATCGACGACTCGAAACGTGGGCCCCCTTGATGATGAAGAACGCGCGTAACCCCCCGCCGCGTATCACGAAATATTGGTCTTTGTCGCTGGCTTTGCTTATTGGTGGAAAGGAGACGAGGAGGCGAGGAGTTGAGGAGGCGAGCAGACTTCCGCGAACATCATGGCATTCGATTCACTACCTGACGGATGGTTTGCAATTCACTTCGTCCGCTCTCGTTCCGCTGACTCATCGACCTATCAAGTGGTAGGCGTCTGGCCTGGAGGATCGATGACGCAAAATCGTTGCGGCGAGCTCCTGCCTAAGTAGGCTCCATGCAGAATGCTACCCGTCATCTGTATGAACTATTTTGCACTTACATTTTCCACTCATAATTAGTTATTCTTCCGACGGGATTGACTATCCCTAGCCCGCTCGCTAGGCCGGATCTCAACCCGCACTCTGAACCGCTTCCCGAATCGCTTCCTTTGACACACTATACCCTCATCGTCAAGTCCTAGACACGATTCTACCTCCTATATATTTCCATTATTCTCTGAGGCTAAGGAATGACTGCCATTCTTTACTTATGCCAGATGTCGAAAAGACGCTAGCTTCCCCGGGGGGGGAAGGAGACCCATTCACCGGCCGACGCCGACCGTGGAGAAGTGGGACCATTCGCTTACTGAATTGGGAATGCGAACAACCACACGCTGCCAAAGGAACCTACATGTACTTAGGTACACTCCACTCCCGCGCCTGAATGTCTGGCGTTCACGGGCGTTGTTGGCTGAACAGGGACTTTGGGTGGACTAGCCTGACCATTTAAGGAATGGCAGTGATGAACTCCGATAGGCAACCAGAGATTGATGCCCCGATGGCTCGGGGTTGGTCTTTTCACTAGCGCGTCCGCAAACTCCGCTTTGCTAACCCGCTGTACTAACCCGCTGTGCTAACCCGGTCAGGAATGCGAAGCTATCCGAACCTCATGTCGTGGTCTATAAAGATGATTCAATCTTTGACACCTGATGAATCTGAGAGAATTCTTTTCATTCTTTTGGGTCGCAAGTAAAATCGCTCTCCATTTTCTTTCCCTTCGACTCCTCTTCATATATATATATATATATATATATATATAAAACCTAATCATCAAAAATGGTGACCCGTACTCATGTCCAACAATCCAACGCCAAGCTCACAGAGCACACGTCCCCACGAACGGCCGTCTTCGTGGGCGGGACGTCAGGCATCGGCAAGCTTACGCTCATCGAGCTAGTATCTCTCGGGTTCCCCATCACAGTCTACATTGTAGGACGCAAAACAACGGAGCCGGCCATGAGAGTGGTGCTGGACGACCTGCGACAAAAGAACGGCAAGGCGGTGCTGGAATGGGTCGAGGCAGAAGTATCGCTGCTCGCCGAGACACGACGGGTCTGCGATTTGATCAAGGCCAAGGAGTCGAGTCTTGATTTCCTGTGCTTGACGGCGGGCTACGCGCCGTTTGGCGGGAGGAATAGTGAGTTGACCAACGCCAGCCTGCCTACCTGCCCAGTAATTTACAAATCGCGAGCCTCGGATGAGTGAAGCAATGAAATCATGATGCTGATTCTTTTCCCTTGTTGGGTAATCGGCGTAGACACCACAGAAGGCCTGGACATTACGCACGCACTGGAATACTATTCCCGCATGCTCTTCACCCTGAACCTCCTCCCACTCCTCCGCGCCGCTCCTTCTCCGCGTGTCCTGACCGTTCTCGCGGGAAGCATGCTCTCCACCCGCATTGACGCCTCCGACCTCAACCTCGAAAGGTCGGACAGCCTCTTTGGGTTCCGGACGCAGACACACATGGCCAACATGAATAGCCTCTTCTTCGACCGGCTCGCGGCCGACCCGGCGAATGGGGCCATCAGCTTTGTGCATAATTGGCCGGGTGCGGTGGACACGGGGAACATGGCACGGTATCACACGCCTACGCGGTGGTCGCCTTGGCCGTTGACGCATCTTTTGAGGGTGTTGTTTTTGGTGATGGGGTTTGATGAGAAGGAGGCCGGGGAGAGGCATGTTTATATTGCGACGAGTGGGAGGTTTGGCGGGGCGGCTGGGCCCTTGGGGGAGAAGGAGGATGGGGGGAGCCGGTGTAAGAATACCCGCGGGCAGGAGGGGGAGAATGGGTTGTTTTTGTTGAATCATAAGGGGGACGTTTCGTATAGCGAAAAGGCTTTGGAGGAGTTGAGGGGGGAGGTGCAGGGTAAGGTGTGGGATACGACGATGGAGATTTTGGGACCATATTTGGGGTGAGGGTCTGGTCGAATGGCGGAAGGAAAGATATCACAGGGCGGGCGAGGCACGGATATGTGAAAATTTGTTGGCGAACTTTCGTTGTTTCGACTGAGACTATTTTAATGAACTAATACTTCAATGTGTTGAACCCCTAGCATGCTGCCCTCGAGTCGGTTTCGACCGATTAATACAAATAATTTTGAGAAGCAAGTGCTCCAAACGGTTGAGCTCGTCAGAGACATCACTTGCCCAGGACTGTGCTCTCATGCTGCTTAATCTCTCTCATGCAAATTGCCACGAGAGTATCTAACGACCTCCTCGAAGCTGTTTCGGCCACTGCGCTGCTTCGACTTCAATCTCTGAGCAATTTGTAGACCATCACTTTGTAAAGCGAATGCCGAAACAAGCTCTTGCCCCGTACTTTCAATGATACCTATAGATGTGTGCAATCATTGACTGTCAACTTTCTCTCCTATGGGGTGGTCGTATGCATAAAAAGTGTTTGGGAAAATGGCACAGGAAACCAGGCGAGTTTAGATCTACAAGGAGATCAGCGGTCATCTTAGACTCCCCATGACATGAACCTTTCTTGGCGTGGTTTGCCAGATAAACTTGTCGAGCTACGAGATTTACGTCACTTGTTTCCCCATGGGGCAAGTCAAGGTAGTTACCGGAGTACTCCTATACAGGACAGCCCCTAAGCAACTGTGATTTAGCCTCTAGCGTATATAACAACAAGCACTGGGACTTATACATTGGGAGCTGAGGTCCATCTTCTTGGGGTTTGAGTTCGCGTAACGAGCACACTCAAGATCATTCTATCTGTGCTACATAATATACATCATTGACAGTCCACCTTGTCCAGGCTCAGTGTGTATAGCGGCTGAATACCCTCTATAATCTAAACCGAGGCAGGCTGTCAAATCGAAGCTGACGGTGATGTCTGTAGATAATCGGTATTTCAGTACATTTTAGACAGTTCAAGTCGAGGATGTGTGTCCAGAAATTTCTCAACCGTGACTCTCCTTTGTGATCTCACTGGATTACTTAGTGTATATGTAAGTCTTTCTCGTGTACACGTATGCACACGGCGCAGTCCTTTTCGAGTTTGAGTAGCGGTGTATTTTTCAATAGTACACGTCTCAATTATATAGGTATACTGACTCAACTTAGGCTAATCTGTGACCTCTGTCTCAGACAAAACGGACCAACCCGGTGCCGATCGCCCGGGGTTTTTTTTTTTTGGCACGCTGGCAGCAATCGGAATTCTCAGATGCGGAGTACGAGTGAGCCCAGTGCTAGCTAGCGTGCATCTTGGTGGGGGGCCAGCGTCAGCGCCATCTTTCGCAACGGCTCCAATATTGGCTGCAACTTCACATGCACGTAATCGCGTAGGAGAGAGGCTGGGAAGTTTGGAGGGTTGGAGTAAGGTAAGCGTAAGATAGGAGGGGGTCAGACTAGGGGCATGTTTGTGGAGGGTGTAGGATCAGCCCGCAGCAGGATGCAACCCTGCACCCAAGGTCATTCGGACTCTTTTTGTTTGGTCGAATGTCGACTACTCATCAAGACGGGAATCTAGATCAATCGTGTTTACAACTCCGTCTTTGCAGTTTGCCAACGTGGAAACTCTAAGCATGTCATCCTCGTCCCCGTGACAATCGCCGTCGGGGACCTCGACCACGTCATCAAAGGGCGAGAGCCAAAAGGGGTCCAACAGACGCCTTCAAAAACCAGCCCGGTTTAAGAAAAGAGCTCCGCGCCTGCGAACCCTCCCGCCCTCTTCCCTCCCAGAGGACGTTGTTGAGCCTCGAAAAAACTGGGAGGGAGCGAGAGCAAGCGACCCAAACAAAAAGAAATCATGCCCTTACCGGTCCTCTCCAAAGAACCCATACCCGGCCTCGCCTTATCAGCATCAGGACTCGTCGCCCTCGCAGACCTCCAAACCATTGCGAACCGGACCGCGCTGACGGGAACGTCCTCGTGGTTCGACGCTCTCGTCCTCGCGCCGGGTCTGCATTATCAACAAGCAGCCGACGCGGTCGCGGGGACCACCGGTACCGTCACCGCCCAGACGTCCGCCGCATTTAGCTATGGGGGCGCCGCGGGAGGAGGAGCGGGAGGAGGAGGAGGAGGAGGAGGAGGAGGAAACGGCGCCGGCATCTTTGGCACGCAGGCGCTACCCGGCGGAAGGAAGAAAGACGTCAAGGTGACGAATCCCGGGATGCTGCTTTTCCTCTCGCGACTCGGGATCCAGGAGGAACGGGCGCGGGAGAAGGCGCTGAAGAAGAGAAAGCTGGCCGGCGGCGGCGGCGGGGTCGAGGCCTTCGGGATCGGGTCCGGGGGAGGAAGCGGGGAGAAGATCATCACACTCGACGTCGGCACTCTCTCCAGCCGGAAGCGGAGTAGGCGGGGCCGGGCGTTTGCCCACGATGCGGACTGGGAGTTTGAACGGGCCAGTCAACTGCTGTACCTCGCGAGCCCGATCCTCACTTTTGCTGCTCTAACCATTATGATATTATTGGCGGATTGTGAGTGTTTGAATCCTCCCTCCCCCCCTTTCCCCTGTTGATTACGCATCCCCAACTACAATCGTTCGATTTTCATACCCTCCTTGTTCACGATCCCCAAATCTCAAACTAGATCTCGTAGTGAGTATCCCGTAGACGGCAACTGACATCCACAAAACAGGGTGGGGACTCGCATCGATCCTAGCTCTCATCACCTCCCGCCTCCTCAACATCTACATTATCAAGCAACGCACCCCTCCCGCGCCGGCCCCGGTCCCCCCTCCGTCCTACACCGGCAACGGCATGGGCATATTATCATCATCATCGTCACCGTCCTCACCCACCAAGCTCTCAGAGTATCTGATCCCGCTCACGCCAACCCTCAAAGTCCGCATGCGCGGACCAGCCGACGACCTCGCCGCCCTCACGACGGACACGTGGCTGCTCACGAAAACGGACGTCCAGGGGTACCTCGAGGCCGCGGCGAAGCTGGCCGTGTACGTGGTCGCCATCTTTAGCGGCAACGTGTCGCAGGCTGGGAACATTGTGCTTTTGGTGCTGCTGTTGGTCAGCGCGGGCTTGCTGGGGCTGAGCAACGGGTTCATGAAGGGCGTCAAGGGCAAGGGGCGCGTCGCGAGGGTGTGGCATGGTGATGATGATGGTGCGGGAAGCGGAGGAGGGAGGAGGGGGGAGATGGGCAGGCCACGCGGCGACGGGCGGGAGGAGGATACGAATGGGACTGGTGATCCGGATTGGGATTCACAGGTTGGGAGGGTTGTGAGGGATCCTTACCCTTTTGAAGGCAACGTTGAATATTCATAGCGTAGAGAGAGCGGTGAAATTGAGGTTGATCGGGTTTGTGGCTTATGGATTCCTGGCAGCCATGTATTCATACGTCAAGCAAGTGAGCACCTTAATGCGAATTATGTTCTTGTTCTCACATCAGTTGAATGATCCGGAACGAGTCTGTAGCATAAGGTATAATGCAGAGCTTTCCGTAGTAAACTACACACTCTGTATGTTTACACCGTTCGCATAGCTCTTTGCTTGTCAACTGATCTAGCACAGACACGATCTTCCTTGAGCTACTGTTGAATTTGGTATGCCTCTTAAGCATTAAAGACAGAGGCACCAAGTGAGCGGAAATCTCAAAGTTTCCGCTTCTTCATGGGTTGGATTTTACGCATCTTGCTACGCGGCACAGCACAGAGTTTGGGTGTATCAAAGGCTGCAGAAAGTAAGATGACGAGTGTGTCTCGAATGATGAACTGATAGGGGGAGAGAAGAGCGGGCAAGACAAGGAGTCGAGCAATCGATCAACACATTTCTTTTCCCACTGTTAATTTCCCTCGCAAATTCCCACTTCCTCCTTTCTCATCTCGGCAGGGAACAGAAGCAAACGCAATGGTCCGTATGCACAAGCGACCGCATCAGCAATCTCTGCATAAGCCAAATATGGAGAAACACCACATGGCCTCAGCCGTCTGCGCCCAAGTCTACAATATCTACAGACAGAACTTCTCCTCGACATCATAGGGCCACTTTCGTCAGCCCAAAGATAGCCTCGGCCGTCTTTGATGCCTTGTCTACGTCGTGGTGTGGTACCGACAGCGCCGACGTGGACCGTGGAGCGAAGCGGTACTCTCGAATCTCGTATCGGTGTCCGTGTCCGCAACGAAGAGATTTCGGGTTCCTGTGGCGGCAGCTTTACCTCGTTCTCAACGCGCTGGACTCTGCGTTGGAGCCTGACTACCGCCCCCGTAATTCTGCGTTTCGGTCGGGAAGGGGGCTTCGCTGTCGACTCTGGGAGGCGGAACGAGGAGGTCGTCAGGATTCTGGTCGAGGCCGGCTGTTTGTTCCCTCGTCGTTGAGAGGGGTCAGGAAATCGCCCTACTCAGTGTGCTTGTGCTCTTGGACAATGGCAAGTTGTCCGGGCTCTCTGCCTGATGACGAGGTTGAAGTTTGATGCGCCGTTCCAGAGTGCTGGGCCACAACGGGCACAGGCTCCTTTTCCTATAATCATTCGATCTTTGTCGTTATTCCGAGGAGGCATTCTTAGGCACGCCAACGAGAAACTCAGCTAATCGCTGCCTCGTCACACCCACGAGCCTTTCATCCCACTGTCAAATTCATCGTTCCACCTGGCGAAACCAAAGGAATCTACTCGATCATGACAGACTGCACATTACCTTGCTAATTGACGTCACTCGATCCGAACGTCAAAACGGCACGGCGAGGTAGGTGACTTGGATTATGAAGAAGCCTTTGGGCCACTTGATTTCCCTTCTAGACATTCACCCCGGAATAACACCGTACAAAATTACTCCCCTACAAGCTTCTCAAATTTTTGGCGGCTAATTATCCAACTCCTTTCTACTCCATACTTGAACGATGAAAGAGGAACAAAACCTTTTTTTAAAAAGAGGGTATATACCAAATTCCAAAATCAAATTCGCGCGCTTCCCTTCCCCGCTTGGCGCCTTCATAACGTCCCAATGCCTCTTTGATCTTTCTCCAGTTCGCAATCTCCGCTTAACAGATGTTGATGAAGCACACGAAAACAAAACAAAAAAACTCTATGGTATATAAAACAAGGATGAGAAACATGTTGTTACATGGACCGATCATTCGTCGTGCTCGGCGACTCCTCGCAGCACTTTACAATCTCGCACAGAGATCGCATGACGAGCGGGTCAACTTCGTTGATCAGGTCCCCTCCCACCACGGACCCACCAGATCCCTCGGCACGTAACGTCGTCACGAGGCGCGCGATACACCGCGACAGCCCCTGCTGCAGCTCCCGGAGGGGGATGTCGGATACCGGCCCCGTCTGTGCTGCGGGCGTCGTCATTGTCGGCACGGCAGCGGCAGTAGCAGCCGCAGCAGGCGGTGGGATTTGGGCCTGCCGAGACGATGAACAGTTCCGGAGGCCGAGGAACATGCTGGAGCGCTTCCGCAATGGCTTTGGCGGTGTCATCATCGTCGAGGCCATCTCCTGCATCCCCTGCACGCCCTGGATACCGAGCAAGCTGGCGGCCTTTTTGGGAATAGAGTCGTCCGTGATGATGCTGCTGCTGCTGGGGCTCGCGGGTGTGGGCGGTCTCAGTGGCGACTGTGTGGTGTTGTTCTGGACCATGGGCGCGAGGTAGTTGTACGCGACGATGTGGGCGTAGAGGGCGTCGCAGAGGTAGTTTGACCCGTGGGGGAAGACGCTGCGGATACGGGACCACTGGGGCGGGACGACGAGGGTCGCTGTTGACGACGGCGCTAGGGAGGCTGAGGAGGGGAGATCGAGGTTGGAGGAGGAGGATGCGCCGCGGGAGCAGCAGCGGCGGTTGAGGTTCGAGGTGCGGCGGGAGCTGAGCCAACGCCAGCGTTTTGGGGATGCGGGCGGGGTGTCTGGGCGGAGCGCTTCCGGGGCGGCGGGTTGCCTGACCTTGCGAGAGTAGCTGCGGATTGTCTCGATGGAGAGGCTGGAGCAGAGGAGCATCGTCTCGGGGAAGCAAGTCACGGAGACGCGGAGGGATTCCATCACGTTGGGAGGGAGAGGGATGCGGCGGCTTTGATCATCCGAGGGAGGGGGCGGGATGTCGATCGGGTCCTCGAGCCAGGTATAGGACGCGCTCAGGGACGAGGTAGGTCGGGACCTTGTTTGGGCCTGGGACCGGGGACGGGGGGTCGGGGTGGTGAATGCTCTGGAAGAACCGCCGGCGCCGGAGCAGGAGGTCGGGCGCGGTGTCACGAGTAAGGGGGGAGCCAGGCCGTGGTGAGGAGCTGGTGTTTGCGGGTCTTGCGCGTCGATGTAGCGGAACCATGGCTCGAGTTCCTCCTTGAGATCGGAGATGATTGAGCTGCGATCCGTGCCCTGCGCGACGACATGATCGGGTTGCACATTCCGTGAAGACGCATGTGATCGGGAACGAGACCGAGTAGAGATGGCTTTGCGGGCGTCATCGGTGAATGACACTCGGTGTTTTAGAGATGAGCAGCGCGTGGGAACGGCTATGTCGACAGAGTGTAGTGAGTTAATCGATGGTATCAAATGGCGGTTCTGGTCCTTGGCGGCGGCAGTCACGGCCGCGGCTGTCGGATCCAGATGCAAGCTCCGGGCCCGGCTGGTGGGCCGGGTGTAACCCTCAAACGGGTTGGACAACCGGCGCGTAGTGGCTGCGGCATTGGCGCTCTTCGCCCGCGGCGGTGATTCGTTGATAGACCGGTCGCCTAGTCGGGATAGCGGCCGGACCGGCTTGATGGGCGTCAAGACTGGCGATTGGACTAGGCTCTTGCCGAGCTCGGGATGATCCGCCGGCGCATCTGGTTCAAAGTCCATCCAGCTCTCTAAGCTGCCGTCTACCTCACCTCCGAAGGAGACGACTCGTTTTTGCGATGAGGATGATGCGGCCGCAGGCTGGCTCGAGGCAGATATTGTGGTGTCTGTAGTGAGGACGGAGTGCTGACGAATGTGCGGTGACTCGGCGGCGTCGTCTTCGCCGTCGAGGTCGCCCCCGGCCATGCTAAAGGAGTCACCGCTCGAGCTCGAGGCGGCGTCTGAAATGTCATGGTCGCTTGCGCCGCTGGCCGAGCTCTTCTCGTCGATGGCACCCAGAGGCTGGAACTGGGCTACGCCGTTGGGGTGGCATGGTGCGCCGAGGACGGTAGGAGGTTCGGCGGTGTCGTGCCAGTCGTCTTCGTCTGAGGCGAGGGCGGGCGAGGGAGCGCCAGCGGTCATGTTCTTGGCGGCGAATATGAGGGCGGAGAACTCAAGGTCCTGTGCCAGCAGCTCCGGCAGGTTGCAGTCCATGGTCGGTTCCGCGGCTTCGGCCATGGCGCCGGCTCGGATGCATAAACGCTCGGCGTGATATCCGTACGAGAGGTCGGTATTGGGCTGTGAACGCGGGCGATGGTGATGGTGGTGGTGTTGTGGTTGAGACTGGGTTGGCAGCGGCGACGAGACAGGACGACAGATGATCGGCCACGGGCTGGAGCTGGAGCTAGAGCTAGAATTGGATCTAGAATTAGAGCTGCTGCTGTTGCTGGAGCTGGAGGGCAGGGTCAGTGGCACGAGGATTTTCATGCTCCGGACGGAGTGTCCTCGTCCTAGGACCGGCGGACGGGATGTTTTAAAGGTTGGAGAGATGTTCCTTGCAAGGAGGGCCTCGGTCGCGTGTGGGGCAAGGAAGGGAGCTGGAACGTCTAAGGTGAACATGGGGTGCATGCCACATGGGTTATTGCTCATGCCATTGGGCGAGTCTCTACGAGAAAAGGGGAGCAACTCCAAAAGCCAGGGATGGTCGTTGCTCGCGAGGTTACTGACCACTTGGGAGCTGCTCAGCCTTTGAGCTGCCAGGGCTGACGACAGGGAAGGGGATGGGGATAGGCCACGGGCGTGTACCACAATGCTCCAGCGTCGATGGACACCCGAGTGCTCACGTCTGTGGGCAATGGGCAGAGGGGACGGAACAGTAGGGCAGAAGAAGGACGCTCGCTAGTGGGGATTCGAGGGAGAACCTTGTTGTTCGATCCCCACTGCTTCTGCTTCTGCTTCTGCGTGTGCAAAGACGAAGGGATCCGTACGAGGTATCCGAACATACAAGGACGAAGAAGATGCGGTCGGATCCGGGATCCCCAAAGAGGGCACCTTGTGACCGTTAGAGAGGAGAGGGGAGAAAGAAAGAGAGGGCCCACGACGAGGGAGATGAGATGGGAGGGGTGTGGTGGCAGAGAGTTCCGTCGCCGAACACCTCGAGGGTGACGACGAGGAATCGAGAATGAGAGAGATTGCTTCCAGATTGTCGGAGGGGAAAGCTGCGTATGCCGTGGCACCTCGAGGACCACAGCTCCGACAACAATCAATATAGCTGCGATACACTCCGCCGGGCTTGCTGCGGCATCTCAGACAACCAACATGGAGGGAAACTAAAGTACTCTGTAGACCATAGGTCCGTAGGTGTTGGTAGACAGGAATGCTGCCATTGTAAGAGTGAGACACAAGTTCGCCAGGCATGGGCTTTTCGCCCTTGCGTCGTCTGCACCTCAACTGTGCATGCGTGGTGTGTGTGTACAGATTGGTAGCCAAGGCCGTCCCTTGGCTTTTGCGCTCTTTCCTTTTCTCTTCCGGGGTCTGCAAAACTTGCGAGCCACAGCATAGTACCCGTGCCGTCTACTCTCTCATCTGCGCGCCCCGGACAGTGTAAAAACTGGCTCTTCTCGCGAGGCAGAGGGAACCAGCCCAACGGGACACCGGAGCTCACGGGATGGAGACATCTAGGAAAGGCCGGGTCAGGGGCAGCAGACTTCTTAGCGTCGAGAAGCGAGCGAGAAGCGGCAGGCATCATGCCCCCGATTTCCGGTCCACCGAACGAACTGTTATTGTGCATTCGTAGGTACCTTTGGGCTGTCGAAAAGAAGACGAGGAAAAAGCAATATGGGCGGATGTAAGTGAGGGCCTCTTGTGCCTTCAATAATGCCACGCTTGTAGTGGGCCCTCTGTGCATATCTGCGCTACATACGGCGGTTCGCGGCCACACGGTTGCAGAAGCAATCAATAATGGTCCTATTTGGCGTCGAAGCTTGGAAGGTGGGTTGCCCACTGGCATCTGAAGGAAGCCTGCTGGGGCTGTGAACTGTCATAGAGTGTCCCGACCCGAGTGCGTGTTCATGACACATGGCCGTGTCCACTGGGACCTGTACGATGGAGGTTTAAAGGGCAGCGAGATGGAGGTTGAAAAAGTTTTCTCCTCGAACGAGTTGTTAACTCCGCAGATAATATCCACCACGTTGTATTGGGGGCCTTTGTAATTAACCGTTGGTGTCATGGTGAATGATAACACAGAAGAATCGATCACCAAAATCGAGTTCCGAGGGATCGAAGCAAACGGTCCGTGAAAGAAACAGACGTGAATCCAACAGCCAACGACCAACGACCAACACGGCGGATCAGATCCTGGGCAGGCGGCCGAGGCGTCTGTACTCTGTACTGCTGCGTCTGCAGCCTGCATCTTGTACCCGCATGTGTAGGCAGGCCGTGTGCGGCGGCACGCACAGGATCGTCGCAGGTACAGCAGCTTGCTATGCAAACCGCAGCACGAGCGGTCCTGACATTTGCTTAAGAAGCTTGCGGCTCTGTGTCGTCCTCCATTGACATTCTATCGAATGACATTGTTGGCGAGCACCAAATCCTAACAAAGTGACCGTTGCGGCAGCTGGCAGCCCTGTATCGGCACGGCTTGCTCGGACCTGGACGGTGTAGTGTGTCTGCGCATGTTTTTGTGTGCGTACGGATATGTGAGTGATGAATGTGTGTGTGTGTGTGTGTGTGTGTGTGTGTGTGTGTGTGCGTGTGTGCGTGTGTGGCGAGTTGGATCGGGAGTCATCTCTCGGCTTGCCTTTTTTGTTTCCCCTTCCGGATTGAATGGCCCTACCGAGATCAACAGGAGATTGAGGGGCGGCGCAGCAGAGCAGCAGTGCGGAAAATCGTGATGGGGTGACGAGAGGATCAATTCCCTGGCATCGCACTATGTAAGCCAGGAAGACGGCGATCTGATTCCTACATATCCGTAGTACGCCGCTTGCTGGAATGTCTGAGAGTTGGGGGTGAAATTGAGAGGTCGCATCGCATGCCATCTGCCGCCTTCGCAGGTCGCATGCGTTGCGCAGTCTGCACAATGCTGTAATTTGTCGTCGCATCCCATGCTTGCTGCTCCTCCGGCTCTTGGGCAGACAGGGCCCCGGGAGGTCATGATTGGAATGAAATGCGACACCGATTCGTACCCTCCCCCGGCTGTTCAGGGTAGCATGCATGGGTTGGGCCTGCACATACAAGGGCATGTGAGCCAGCAAGCCGTCCCTGGACGTATTTAAAATTGACGGCCCAGAGCCAACCAACTCGAGAGATCGCGACTACGTACGCGCTTCTGGATGGAGCAGCCAAAGAGTCGAAAGGCGGCTGGCAATCTTGTGACGGGTTGATGACCTGCTTTGGTCAATCGTCATCTACCAGCCAAGAGGATCGAGAGGGACGCGATGGGCCCGCAGGCTCCCTTGCCCTCGTCTCGTCTCAAATGCCAGAAGGGCCGCCGTCGGTGATGTCGTCGCTGTGTAGACTAAGGCAGGTAAGGTACCCGTACTCTGAAGATTACCGGCTTATTGAATCAGTGAATCAGGACCGAGCACAGACACGTGCAAGGCGACGGCTGAAAGCCTGTGCATCCGTGTTATATTGCGGGATACCTCGATCCCCAAGGACCCCAACAATCAGGACTCAAGAGGCTGCACTTGCAGGCCTCCTGTTGGCGAGCTGCAGATGAATTGTGATTGTATCATGGATGAAGACGGCAGATGCAGCCGGGGCGTCACGTCAGACGGATGCCCGAGACCCAGAGCACAGAGCCAGAGCCAGAGCTGATTAGATAGCCGGCGATCATTTTGATGAATAAGAAAGACCTGGCCCCGTAGCGGTGAGTGATACGAGGAGATGTGGCTGAGGCGGTATCGAGGATGTAAGACAAGAGGAAGCTCAAAGTCGTGCCGTTGCCCGTTGGCAGCGTGGCGTCTTATGAAAGCAAAGGCTTGTCCAGACTCCCGCTAGAAGCCACGAAGCCACGAAGCCAAGGTTGAACGGCGGAACTGAAGGAGATTAGCGAATCAAGACAGTAGAGAGTGAAATCTGAGACGGGTCTGGTGGCGTGCGCTAAGGCAGAGAGGAGGAAGTAGGTAGAAACATGTCTTGTGGAAAAAACATGGCATTGACGGTTGGCCAAGTTGGTATGGTGTCGTCGTTTCGTTGGCTGTAAGTCGTTTGGCGATGTTGCAAAGTTGTGAGGTGCAGGAAGTAAGGGAGCTGCTCCTGCCAAGTTGATGCCGCCCCTGCGCCCGTCCCTTGTGCCACCTCAGACAGCGTGGCAAGCGTGGTGACCGTTGTTAGTGTTTCTAGGGAGAACAACTCGCGTTCCTAGAGCACCCACTCTACTGTAAGGGTGACCTAGTGGCTGAATTATAGGCAAACTACAGGCCGAACCCCTCAGTGGCGCCTACACAAGGCATCTTCTAGCGGCCATCGGCTGTTAGCGTCTTTTCTCGCTGCTGACTGCGCTGCCAAAGGCCCCATGGTCCTTAGCGACCTCAACCCAGGCAGGTTCCAGTGCTACCTTATCGATAACGCACCTCGGGAAAAGTGGATTCGAATTTTTTCATCGTCCTTCCGGGTGTGACATCTAGCCGGCCCTTCAGCCTCATCACACTTCACGCTCAACCTCAATATCAACTTTTCCAAGTTCAGGGTTTTTTTTTGGTTTACGGTCTCAACGTTGCGAGCACACCAGCGTGTCATCGCCGACCCGAATAAGAAATTCTTATCTGTACCCAGCACGAGCCATTGGCCCTGTACTTTCTCGCTCTCGTCTTGGCTCTAGCTTTGCCTCTTGCGATCGCCCCTCGACGACCTGAAGAGATCTGAGTCCGGCAGCAAGCCCTCCAACGTGGTTTCAAAGACTGGAATAGCCCGCCTCGACGGATTAACGCCACATCCATCTCGCAAGCTCGTGGCACTGATTCACGTTCCGAGCACGAGGACTGAGTCTTGGTCACCGCGTGGCTCCAGGTAACGTCGGCTTCTATTCTCGAACCCTGCCGTCGCGATTCGCCTGGCCTACTTCACCCCTTACGTCCTCTCACCCGAGACTCCGGAGTCAGAGCCGCTCTCGGATAGCCTCCGTAGCCCCAAGTTCCGACGAGACCACGGCCTGTCTGGCCTTCACCACCGTCCGTATCCCGCCTCGTTGTCGCTCTCCCCCACCATGTTATCGGAGGAATTCTACTCCTGCATCTGCGGCCCGCCTATTGCAGCAAACACGGCCGTGTCCAAGGATATTGGCATCTACGCCCACTCTCTCAGCCCCAGCTACACGGTCAAGTCAACTCTGAAGAAAAGTGCCACCTCGGCCAACTGCTTGGCTGTCAGTGACTCGCATGTCTTTGCCGCTCAGCACGAAAAGTCACAGGTTCATGTCTACTCGAGGTCCCGGGGCATCCAAGAAACGACCATCACCTTCCCAGAACGCATTCGGAGCTTGGCGTTGATTGGTGATGTCTTGGCGTTAGGGACCTCCGAAGGCAGGTTGATCTTGTGGGAGGTAAACTTTCTCTGGTCCCGCGTGGAATTCCAATCCTGTGTGGCTAACAACACAACAGACATGCACTGGTCGCCAGCTGGTCACACCACCTTGCCACGTCCAGGCCGTTTCGTGTCTGGCCGTCACGCCCTATCATGTTCTCACAGGCTCCGAAGACTCTAACATTCATGTTTGGACGCTGTCCCGTCTGTTGGAGCTGGATGCTTCAGTTGAGAGCCAGCCAGACCGCACGCTCTCCAACCACAGGGCTGCCATCACATCGCTCGCTGTCAGCGGCAGTGTCAACTCGGAAACCAGCATTTGCGTCTCTTCTAGCAAAGACAAGACCTGCATCATCTGGAACTATCAAACGGGCGATGTTCTGCGTACGCTATTGTTCCCCACGGCTCCGCTGTGCGTTTCCATGGATCCATGCGCTCGTGCCGTCTTTGTTTCATCTGAGGACAGGGCTGTCTACCTCATAGAGCTCTTCGGAGAAAAGCCACTCATTGGTCCGAATAGCACTGAATCATCGTCGACTGTCGTTCAAGTCAGTTCACCGATTGGAGTCGCTGATGAAGATGCTGGCTCGGCTTTGTGCTTGGCACCGAACCATGATGGCACAATAATCTTATCCGGTCACACAAAAGGCAAAATCTTGCAATGGCAGCTGGCCGAAAACGGACACCCCACAGAGCTGACAGACCTCAATGCCTCTGTGACGAACTTGGTGTTTCCGCCATTGCTACACGCCCCTCGAACCACAAAACCTGTTGCAGTTGTCAAGCCCACCCAGACCGAGCGGCAATTCACCTTCACGTCTCAACTTAATACGAGTCTCGAACAAGAGACGAGATTTGGCAAGATGCTCAATGGCTTTGGCTTGCCTGATGATGCACTCGAGGCGGCCATCCTCTCGTTCCAACAGTCTCATGCACAGCAATGTGTCAGGGACGAAGAGGCTGAGCAGGATACTGAAGAGTTGTGGGAGATCATCAACGAGCAACGGTTGCTACACAAGCTGACTATGCAGCCGTACATCGACGCCAAATCGTCTCATACCTGAGAGCGTTTCATCTTTCCTTCACTCGAGACCAGACGGCGGCTCGAGCCTTCAATTGACCTTATCCAAACTTTTTATTCTCCCCTTCTCTTCGCCTCTCGAGTCATTTAAGGAATTGCATCGGAACCAGGTCCATCTTGAGCAGAAGGACCCGTGAAGCTTGATCATTCGTCTCGCATGACCAGCACGAATCAGCCGCGAATCATGTTTGTTTAGCAAACGCCTAGAATATATCCTCTCGGGGTGGTCCGCACCTAGATGAGACGATTGTTTGGAGTACCTCGCGCCTCAAAGCTTAACCTTCGGCTATCGGCTTGTTGATCAAACTTGCACGCGACTTCCCGATATGCGAACAGCCTGGCGAGCCGCGAAGAGATTCCTCGAACCGGGGTCCGGGGGGTTAAGAAACTGCACTTGTTAGAGGTGTTCCCATCTTTGCCACAGGATCCCATGCGCTCAGGCTGCCGTTCACCCAAGTGGTTGTTTTGGATTGTCACCACCAGACAAACAGCCCACAGGATCCCATTGAAACCGGTTTCGCATTCGTCAGGTCTGGAGCTGCGACCTTGCGTCAATGGGGTTCGTCATGACTGGACGACAGCTACTAAAATATCAACAAATAGCCAGCCATGTCGCTCGGTTCTTCTGACTTAGGTTCGATTCGTTGTGAGAGAGTGTGTGTGAGAGAGGAAGACTTTTGAAGACGAAAACGACCCAAAGAACACGATGAAGCTGAGCGCTGTAGCCACCCTTTTCACCGCCCTTGCGGCGGTGACCATTGCAAACCCGGTGACACGGTCGCACAGCCACGTCGTGCACGAGGAGAGGCATCCCGCACGAAGAGAATGGGTCAAGAACCGCCGACTACACACTATGGCCAGGCTGCCAGTTCGGATCGGTCTTGCTCAATCAAACTTAGACCGTGCAAACGAGTTCATGAACGATGTGGCACACCCCGACTCGCTCAATTACGGCAAACATTGGACCCACGATGAAATCGCAAATATGTTTGCGCCGACGCAAGAGTCCATCGCTCTGGTCATGCAATGGCTTGAAAGCGAGGGGATCCACCGGAATCGTGTCGAGCTCACCAGAGGTCGCAACTGGATCCAGTTCAACGGCACGGTAGGCGAGGTTGAGCGGCTCTTGAAGACCGAGTACCACATGTACAAGCACGAACAAGGTCACAACCATGTCGCCTGCGACAAGTATCACGTTCCGGAGCATCTGGTCCAACACATCGACATGATCACGCCGACAGTCCACTTTGACCAGCGTATCGGGGAGCAAAGGAAGAACACCAAGCATGATCTGGAAGAGCACCACATCGAAGAATTGAAGAAGCGGCAACTCAGAAAGCGCGAACTTCTTGCCAAGCGAGACGTTGCTACTGGCGGCAAGAACCCCGCCATTCAGGGTAACCCAGACAGTGGCTTCGGACCCAAGCAGGGTGCAGTTGTCATGAACGCTCTCATGGATCTCAACCAATGCGACTCCATGATCACCCCGGATTGCCTGCGGGCGCTCTACGCAACCCCTCCCGGGTCGCTCAAGGCATCCAACAACACCCTCGGCATCGTAGAGTACACACCGCAAGCTTTCCTTCAGTCGGATCTAGACATGTACTTCAACGAGTTTGAGCCTCGTGCGAAAGGTCAGGGTCCCATTGTCAGTCTGGTCGGAAACGCCGTGGTGCAGACGACAAACCAGAGTTTCCGCTTCAACGGCGAGTCTGCGCTCGATTTAGAATTCGCCATGGCCCTGATCCACCCTCAGACAACAACTTTGTACCAGGTCGGCGATCTCAGCCAGGGTGCTAGCTTCAACAACTTCCTCGACGCCATTGACGGCAGCTACTGCACCTTCCGAGGAGGTGGTTCCAAGGATCCTAACATTGACGGACAATACAGCAACAAGGTTTGCGGATCAGCCCCAGCGGTGAATGTCATTTCTACGAGTTACGGATTCAATGAGGCAGATCTCGGTCGCAAGTACGTTGAGCGCCAGTGTGCTGAGTACATGAAGCTCGGCCTCGCGGGCGTCACAGTACTTTACTCCTCTGGTGACTCTGGTGTCGCCGGCAACGGCCAGCAATGCATCGACACCCAGACTGGTGCATACAATGAGGGCAAGCAGGGAATCTTCAACCCTTCTTTCCCTGGCGGCTGCCCTTGGGTCACGTCTGTTGGTGCTACTCAGATCCTGGAGGGATCTACTGTCCACACCCCGGAGAGCGCCTGCCAAAAGGCCATTTTCTCCGGAGGAGGATTCTCCAACGTCTTTGCGGTTCCCGATTACCAAAAGAAGATGATGGAGCAGTACTACGCCAAGAACGCGCCGCCGTACGGTGCAGACCGGTACAACAATTCCAAGACGGTGCGAGGTTTCCCTGACATTGCTGCTAATGGCGCCAACTATGTGACTGCTGTCAACGGCAAGTTCTCGTTGTCCTTCGGCACCTCAGGTAAGTCGCTCAATCATTGGAAACATCGTCTCTTCCACATTACTAACTCATTCGTAGCATCGGCTCCTGTTGTTGGGTCCATTGTCAATATGATCAACGAAAAGCGCATCGAGGCAGGCAAGAAGCCCGTTGGCTTCATCAACCCAACGCTCTACGCGCACCCTGAGATTCTCAACGACGTAACCAATGGCGACAATCCGGGCTGTGGCACCAAGGGGTTTTCTGCAGTCGCGGGATGGGATCCTGTCACCGGCATGGGGTAAGCAAAAACCAAGCCTCTTTGTGATGAAGCCATGTGCGAATAGATCACTAACAACCTACACCAGAACACCTAATTTCCCTGAGATGGAGAAGCTATTCATGAGCCTACCCTAATTTCAAATAATGGCCGCGCCATAGTCGTGGCGTTTTCGGCACAAGAACATAAACACAAATGAGATATATAGTGCTCACGAGCACATATCAAGACGCGGAACATTTTTGCCCACCCCTTTTGTGGCCGCGCAGTGTACAACTGGTTAGCTGCAGGGTCAGGATACCAGAACCACGGGGCAAAGCATTGTAGATCATTAAGCATTAATAGAGGTACTTTACAAACAATACGGGGACCATGTCATTCGATGTGTTGATTCAGCCATATATCCGCGATGTCCGTGGCATCGCAAGGACCTTTTCTAGTGCAGAATGAGACGGATGGGACGCACAGCCAGACGTAAAGTCCCTTCCCATTGGCATGAGAACTTCCACATTGGATCTTAGAAAAACGTGAAAACGTGTTCCCTGAATAGTTCACAGTTCGGGTTGCGTAAATGGTCCTCTCACTTCGGGGTTGACGAAAATCAGAGGTACAGGGCGAGATCGGTCCTCCGGCACGTTGGCGGCGGCGGATTAGTAAAATGCCGCGCGCCGAAGGCCGCTAAGCTAAACGCCGAGGGGAGGAGGAAACCGCATTTGCATCATAGGTCCGCTTCCGCTCGAACCCCGAGAAATAAGTAATTCACTTACGCATTCACTGCCTCAGCCAGCTTAACCTTTTTTTTTTTTCCTTGCTACTCCCCGACGACATTCACGAGCTCAAATCACCGATAAGTTCTACAGACGGCACATCCTCCGGCGCATACGATGGCGACGGCGATACAAGCTCTCAAGGGCGATGCGCCGCAACAGGCCCGGTCTCTGGTACGTTGAGCAACAGAATTTCCCATGATCCCGGCGTACATAGTAGACTTATGCATATGCATCATCATGGTGCTTCCCCGTTTTTCACACCAAATCCGAATGATCCAGCGCCCAAGACTACACTGGTCTCAATTCTCGTATGCTCGTTAAGAAGACAAGGTTTTACTGACATTCTTTTTTTCGTTTGGGGAAATTTAGTACCGCCAGCTGTTGAAGACCGGCGACCAGTTTGCGGCGTACAACTTCCGCGAGTACGCGAAGCGGCGGACGAGGGATGCGTTCAGGGAGCACCAAAAGGTCGAGGACCCGCGGCAGGTGCAGGAGCTGATTCAGAAGGGGCTGGACGAGCTCCAGAAGCTCAAGGTTGGTGTTTTCCCACCTTTGCCTTTGGGGAATCCTAGGTTTCTCAGACACCTTCTCCCACTCTCGTCTCGGTGGAGAAGTGATTGTCCGAGCTGCTAGGATGGGAGAGATGTGGACAAGAGGCGTGAGATCCCAGTGGCTAACTTTATGGCGCACGAAACAGAGGCAAACCGTCGTCAGCCAGTTCTTCCAGTTTGATCGGTTAGTGGTCGAGGGCGGCGCCGCCGGCAAGCAAAAGGGCGACAAGGGCGGTATTGTCAGGCAAAAGGAACAAGGGTAAGTCTTCTCCGCCCCTTCTTTCCACATGATATATTATCGGGAGGGCTTAAAACTGACTTAAATACTCTATAGCTTTAACTGAAGAACGAGGCTACCGAGGGAGGGGCTTAAAAGTCAACCTAATAACATCGCGAGCCCAACGAAACGATGACTCGGATTTTCTGTACTATACACTCAAACGGGAGGAGGAAACACAAAAAACCGGTGGAGGGACCAGGGTGTATGACCATCAAAGGGGGCGAGGAGCCAAGAATTCTCTCAACTTTTACCGAAGGGAACCCGGGGAATGCGGCGACGACACATCCCTAAATGAAAAACACTCCTCTCTGGGGTGCTGTCTTTTTTTCTTCCAACCAAGGCTTTTTAGGCAAATAGACATGGCAATGGAGTTTCAATGACTTGGGGCCCCTTTTCATCCATGAGCATGGAGTGACTGCTTGACGGAATCTTTGGCTTGACGGCGGGCGCGGCGTGAAGTTTGAGGGCGTTGTTTTTAGGGCCCGAGTGTTTGACTGTGGCTCGCAAACCTCGGAGGACGGGAGCCTGATGCTCTCCACGAAAGGAGTGTGGATGGCGGAACAGCCGGGTTCGGGATATCCTGCGCACAATCTCTGACGGCAACTATGGCAGATAAACGCGATGATTTCCTCAAGTCTCCACTGTCAAGTGAATCTGTCCTTAGACTCACCGTCGAAGGCCATCGGCATGCGCCGAGGATGATAGTCTAGCCCAGCTTGATAATGCAGCCGTGTGTTTGAACCGACATAGGAGCAACATGCATACTCAACAAGGAAAGAACTGCCTCATCTAGCTCAATTCATCAGGCGTATCCGGCCGAACATGAAAACCAAGGTACTTGAAATTATGTTCGCTATCCCCTTGTAATGCGGACCCCCATGGCTTCCACACCGAGGTCTCACCGATGATTTGGCTTGGCGGACAAGTCTAAGCAGCTGACTAAGCGCGCGACCATGGCGCGCTGGCTACCTTTAGAGTTCGCGACGAGGCTGCGTCTCTTTGTGGAGCCAATCCAGCGTTCTGCGGCTGCAGCTCTCAGCTTGTTCATCCACGAATCAACATAGCGTCCGCTCGCGTCGCATCGCTTGTTACCAATTAGGAGGTGCATATCGCATTCTCACTTAGCAATTAACCCGCTTCATTGAATTCATTGTTAAAATTTCCTCCGAATTTGCGTTCCATCGTCGCGATTCGACTAGAATTTCGTCCCTGCGCGCGACTCTTCCTTCATCAATTGGCATCAGTCGAGCTGCGACCCCTCTTGGATACTGTGACCGCACCCGTCGCCTCGAAATCACGTTTTTACAATGGCGCCAGGAGTAAGTCTGGTTCAATGAACACTTTGACTGGCTCGAGTCTACCGTGCGACCAATGGGATGCAAGTCTAACAACTGAACTTGGCAGACTCGTCGCGCGAATCGTAGCGGATACGCCGAACACGATGACTTCGAAGGTCTTCCCGTACGCCAATGGCGCCAGGAATGGGTGAGTGTCGAACCCCCAGCGCCCGCCGAGACGACGCAGAAGAACGACAGATGGGACGTCGAGCTTCCCTGGGGCATGCCCAAGGACGCGGGTCTCCTCCCCCAGCACAGCCAGGACCTGCTCCGCGCCGCGCGATCGGGCGTCCTCTACAAGAGGCCCGCGCCGACGGAGGAGGAGGAGGTCGAGGCCGACGCTGTGCCTGAGAAGGTGGAGAAGAAGGAGGACGAGGCGGAGACCAAGGGGTTCCAGATCAAGGTGTGGAAGCAGATCAACCGCAACTCGGAGGGCTCCCCCGTTTCGCACTTGGCCAAGCGCAGGAAAGGCACGGTGACCATCTCGTCCAAGACCGTCTCGAGCCACGTTCCCGGCGCGACGGTCACCAAGGCTACTGTGCGAAGAGTCGATGCTGCAGGGAATCCATACACCCAGGAGATCACGCTGCAGGAGGGCCAGGCAGTTGAGGGAGAAATCATCTCGACGACAGTCGTGGCCGTCGCGGCTGTTGATCCCGCGCAACAAGCGCCGCAGCGCGTCCGAAGACCACCGCCACCCAAGAAGAAGAACAAGCCTGGCCCTGGACGTGGTCGCAAGAAGAAGGTTCTCCCTTTGCCCGCGTCGGCGGCGTCTGGCGCACCGGTAGCTGCGCCACCACCAGAAGGTGTTCCCGTAGCTCCCAAAGTCGAGGGGGCGGATGGAGCAGAGCCTGTAAGTTTACTGCGTTCCTTGTATACAGAGTATGTGACTGATTTGCTTCCAGGCTGTCAAGCAAGAGCGGGAGGACTCGAACAACCCCGACAGCGAGATGGCTGACAACGACGATGACGAGGGTGACGATGATGATGGCGATGACGGCGAGGATGGTGACGATGAGCCGCGCGACGGTGAAAACACGGATAGTCAAGACCAGGAAATGACCGACGCATCTCCATCTGTGCCTACACCGACTGTTGACGCAACGGCAGAGTTGACCGACCCCGAATCACCCGTGCCAAAACGCGCTGCACCCATGGCAAACCCCATCAGCCTCGCTCCTCCCGCCATGCACCTGGCGAACTCCTCTCCCAAGGGCAGCCCTCTCAAGAATGTCGTCCTGCCATCCCCGACGGAGCCACCAGCCCAATTTTCATCCATTTCAGAAGCCTTAGTGCCGGCAGCCGAGCCAAAGAGCGAGCCTGCGCAGGCTGATATGCCCATGAATGATGGGCCTGAGCCTCTCAAGGAGCCCTCTCCACAGGCGCCTCATGGATCAATGGATTCGCCTGTGCCTGACCACCTACCTCCTCCCACTGATACCACGACGGAACTTCAAGATGCGTCGACAGCACTCCCGCCTGCCGAAAAGGTGGGCGACATTGTCTCGCCAATGGCCGAGACCAGATCAACTTTTTCGTTGGCAACGACTGCGGACACCGATGCTTCGGGTACCAGGTTAGAAAGCGGCGATCAAACAGTGGCGTCGAATGAGGCTGCGCAAGACTCTATGATGCTCGACGCTCCCGAGGAACCTCAGCTCTCTCCCGTCTCCGAAACTCCCAAGGCCCCTGAGATTCCAGAGCTTTCGGAAGCTCCCTCAACTTTCGATGCACCGCCGCCCCCGGCTGAGGAGCCAGCGCCTCTTGTCGCCGAGGACATTCCAGAAAGGAAAGAAGAAAGTCCTCTGGTTCCATCAACCGATACCGCAGAGGCACCTCTTCCAATTCCAGTACCCGAGACCGAGCCCACGGCACCAGTGGTTGAGGAAATGCCGCTTGCACCCCTTGTGCCCGAACAGCCCGCAGAAGCTGTCCCATCCCCTGCGAAATCTCCAATGAAATCGCCATTGAAGTCTCCAGCGGATGAACCAGTAAAATCTCCGGCTCCCTTGCTCGAACCCCCAGCTCCTATGGAGCCTCCCATCGTAGAGCCTGCCGATATTCCACCAGAGATTCCAGTTGAAGTCCCCGTCGAAGGACTCGCTGAAGGGCTAACTGCCGCACCAGCAGTACTTCTCGAGCCTCCGATTGAACCTCCAGTTGCGCCTTTGGTTGAGATCCCGGTTGAGATCCCGGTTGAGATTCCGGTCGAGGTCTCAGGAGACGTTGCGATGGAGGAGGCACCGGCAGACGTTCCAGTGGAGAAACCCTCCGAAGCAGCAGTCGAAGTTCCACTTCTCGAAGTTTCAGCCGTCGAGGTTCCAGCCGTCGCGGTTCCGGCCGTCGAGGTTCCAATTGTCGAGATTCCAGCCGCCGAACCAGAGTCGATCCCACCAGCTCCCGCCGAAGTTCCCATGGTGCCAGAAGATGACGGCCCGGATCTGCTCGCCGGCCTCGAGACGGAGCTTGATCGCCAAGCCGAGATCAGCAAGTCTCCACTCCCCGAACCGCCTGCGGCCCCGCACCCGGAGCCGGCGGAACTCCCCGAGATTGCCAGCCCGGTGCCGCTACCCAAAGTGCCGCCGATTGAGCTTGAGAAGCCTGCGGATGAGCAGACAGAGGTGGCCCCCGAAAGTGTTCTAGTCCCCGAGGCAGAGCCGGTTCCTGTCCCGCCTGCCGCAGCGGAACCAACACAAATTGAGGAAACTGCGGCGCCCACAGAGACGGCACCTGCTGAGGAGCCAGAGAAGAAGGTAGAGGAGACGTCGACTGATGCCGTTCCACCTGCAGCTGATGCCTAGTTTGCATATGCTGGAGTTGGTGTGCCGAAGTTTACGTGTTTGGGGATGTGGAATGCTGTTGGTGTTTGAAGGCGCAACGGGAACTTACCGCGAGTGTAAATGTATGATGGAGTACAATTAGATGTATGATTTCGAACACACGAAGGCCGTTGAATCGGCACATTGCCTCACGATTTTGATTGATGTCACTTACAACAACCTTTTCTTTAAAAGATGCCATTTTGTTTTGTTTGAATCTTTTCAAGTGACATACCGCATGCTTCATTGAATCTTGTTTCATAAGATGTACGGATATTGATGCTTGATATGCAGGAACTATGCCTCCTTTTTTTTTTTTTTTTTTTCCCCAGCATTGAAACTACCATTCCAGAACAATGCTGTCCCAAATAAACCCCCGCCACGTCGTGTTGCGCATAAGCTGGAACGTGACCTCGTTCTCCCCCTTTTTCAGAAGCGCACCCGGGACAGGGAATTCAAAGAGGCGCCACTCGCCCGCGGCGGTGGCGCTGCGGTAGACGGACGGGTCGTTTAGCAGTCCCGACGTGGAATCGACGCCGACGGCGCCGCTGGTGAGGTTGCCGACCTGCTGCCCGTTGGCGAGGACGACGCTGCTGGCTCCCGTCGAGTAGCCCGCCAGGGAGACGATGAGGTTCGCTTGCTCGGGGACCGGGTCCGGGACGGAGGCGATTTTGAAACTGATTGTGTAGTTTCCCTTGTAGGTCTGGCCGTAGCACCAGTCGGAGGGTTTGCTGGAGGAGCAATTGCTGCTGCTGCTGCCGCTGCTACTGCTGCTGCCGCTGCCACCCGGGCTCGCGCGGAAGACAATGTTCTCGGGGCACGATGCGATGATGGCGTGACCAAAGTAGGGGTCGCCTCCGTGGGCGAAGCCGAGGGAGGTGCGATCAAAGTCGCCTACCTGGAAGAGCCTTGTGCGCTTGGAGACGGCCCAGTTGAGGGTGCCGAGGTCCGTGGTCTGGGCGTCGGAGACGCGGACGTCGTTGAAGATGATGTGCGTCGTCACGTCCGCCAGGGCGGCGCCGGCGGACCAGGCTTGGAGGGCGTAGCCTTGGGCGGCACCGGCGCGGACGTACGGGATCGCAAAGGCGCCCGTGGCGTCGGCGTAGGTTGTGTAGTAGTAGTCCGAGCCCATGTCCAGGGCGGTCTTGTTGGGGTGGTTGTCGCCGAGGAAGACGGCGGCGCCGGCGGCGGGGCGGCCGTCGGAGAGGAGGAGTTTGCCTTTCACGGTGCCGCGGGCGTGGTAGGCTGCGTCGTCGAGCCAGAGGTAGGGCCAGGCTGCGAATTCAGAGGCGGCGCGGGACTCGGCGTCGGATTCGGAGCCGTCGTTCTGGGGACTGGAGTGTCAGGGTTGCTGGAGGTTTTTTTCAAGGGGGTTGAGGAATAGAAGTAGCAAGAGAAACGGTCACGTACGAGGTACCAGAGCCAGGGACCCCACGTCTTGCCGACGGGGAAGACGTCGACGGCGGAGACTTGGAAATGTGTGCCGTGGACCATGTTGAGCTGGACGACATCGCCGGTGGCACTCTCACGGTGGACCTTTTTTAATGTCAGCTCAATGCCATGGAGGTCCTGTTTACGGAAACAAACACGTACCATGAGTTCCTGCTTCAGGTGGTTGCCGTTGTAGTAGTCCTTACCGGCATTGATATACCAGCTCCCGAACTCGTCGCCGTACACGCCGTAGTACTTTTGCGTGCGGATGAAGTCGGAAAAGTCGTATTTTGTTATGTACCCCGTGCCGTCGGGCGTGCGCCAGGTCTCGTCCTGGACCTTGTTCTCGGGCAGGTAGTCGCTCAGCGGCGGCAGCGCCTTGTCGTGCAGGTCCGTCTTGCCGCGGAGGAACGTGGTATTGTCGAGGCGCCAGAGGGTGCGGAACTCGCCCAGGGTGGGCAGGTTGCGGTTGACAAAGTATTGGTAGGCGCCGGTGAGGCCTTGAAAGATGACCCAGTGGAAGTCGCCGTCGTTGGCGGTGAACTTTACGTCGATGAAGGGCGTGCCTTGGTGGGTGCCGTTTTTGGCGATGCTGGCGGAGGACCAGGCAATGTCGTTGGCGGCGCCGTCTGTTGAGGTGTGTGTTAGTCCGTTTGGTGAGATACTTTTTGACGCGAGTGCAATTCGAAGTGAGGGTATCACGCACTGTAGCTCACGTAGTGGCCGGCGGCATTTCCAACGAGGTCGCGATCCTTGTAGTACAGCTTCACGCCGTACTTGAGTCCCTGGGTCATGTTCCACACATCGTTGCCAATGATCCACGTCTGGTTGTCGACCTGCCTGAGAAAGGGTTCAGTCTGTGTCGGGGCCGCGAAGGCGTTGGAGATTAACCCCCCGAGGGCGGCGGCAATGAGACTGTTTCTCATCTTGGCAGACAAAGCTTCAATATCAAGTCATGAGTCAAGAGCAACGACCACAGAGTCCGCAAAGCTGCTGTCCCCTTGCCTTCACGCTTCCAAGACGGTCACTGAGAGCAGGTTAAATAAGTATAGTGAGCGAATCACGACTCAAGACCCGTTACTCGAACTTATCTCCGAACGAGCGTTGAGCCGCGCAACCGGCACGCCGATGCCGCTCGTCTCCTCATCTTTGCCCCTCGTGGTTCGTGGGTTCCGAGGGCATAACGCATGGTTCAGCATGGTTCACTTGCTTCTTCCAACCTTTTCGCCCTCCCTCTTTCGCGAGGATGCGGGGTGGTGACGGGGCCAACGTCAGTTCACAGTCGGTCAGCGATCCAACGGGGCAGGGGGCATATCGCAAGCAGGGCACTACCCCGTTCCCCGCAATCCGAGTAAGCTTAGCTATTGGCAAACGACGAGCGTTGATGGGTGGAATTTTCGACCCAAGCCTCGCTCCTCTCGGGAGAGCGGGAGATTGGATCGTGGAGCAGCCGCAGTCTGAGCGTATGCAGGTTTTTCGAGATGGCCAAGCTATCCCCGAGAACGTGTGGTGCTTGCTGCAGCTGCTGGACGTTGGGGGAGAGTGGCACGAGTGGGTATGGGGTAACCTCCATTTCGGGGTACCAGGCACCGAGGGTTGGGGTAGATGCATCCCCTTTGGAGTTTGACCTGCCCGAAATGCCCCTTGTGCAAGATGTCGCTGTCATGAGCTGGCTGTCACTCCTTGTGATTGTGCCCGGTTCAGCCAAATGAGTTTGGGATCAGGGTACCCAGAGATGATGAAATGAGCTATGGTCCGAGTTGACTGTAGTTGATATACCGCAGCAAAATGAGAAGTTAAGGCACGTTGGTCATCTCGATAGAAAAGACAAAGTAAGGTTGGTACTGAAACTATGTCGTGTACGGATGTGAACTATGGCAATCGGGTTGTGCAATCTTACTTGCGCACCTCAGGTGTTACGAATCAAACGAAGGCTGCTGCAAAATGAACAGTGGACCTTCAGCAAGCACTGCTTTGAGAAATTCGAAAGATCACCGATGACATACTAGGTAGGCAGGAAGAAATCGGTAGAGAAGAGATTCAAACGTGCGGTCCCGAACCCGTTGGTTGTTGTTGAGGAAGCGGTTCGATCAGATGGGACATTAGCCACACATTATGCGCACGGACTGGAAACTGGGTTGCAACCCTTGTGGCTGAGTTTGAGCAAGACGCGGTAGCGAGAAGGGAAGTGCCGAATGTGAGGCATTTTCATCAGTCATGAGACTATCGCTAAGTAGTGTAGTGTGAGGTGACAGGAGACAGTAGAATGAGGCGGGGAGGAGAAGACTGGGGGAAGGGAAGGAGGAGATGGAATGTATCCGTAAGGGCAGGTAATTGCCGAGACTGCGCTACTAAGGGACCGGTAGATGCTCTTGAAGCCTGTCTCATTCCTCGCAGCTTTGCAGGGAGCAATGCTTAGGTAAGGAACCCCTTGCTGCTTAGTCCGGGTAAGGTAGCCCCTTCCTCTCATCGGTCCTTGAACGTCGTAGGATGATCTGGGCTTCACGGATACCACAGTCTAATCTTCTGCTCGAGGGTTTTTCTCCTTAGAAACGGGAATGCTCACTGCTTATGGAGACGCGTGTGCTCTGCAATGTTTCCCCCCCCCAAAAAAGACAAGGAAAGGAAAACAACTTCTCTGGTCACACCGAAAAATAAGCTCACGCACAGCGCTGGGTCAGGATCGACGGCTACCCGCGAACGAACCTATCATGACCACATCTCACAGACCTCTGGAAGCTCAAGCGACGCACAGAGGACCCTTCCGCCCAGAGTTGTTTTCTTCCCCATCCGTGTCAGTGTCTCACGGCACGGCAATTGATTCAGATGGATCCCGAGCGACCGGGAACGTGAGAGACGCCAAGTCGGCGATGAATGGATACCCAATGACCCGTCCAATGGATACAGGCCAGAAATGCTTTCGGCGCCCGGCCTGATGGGATGTCCCTTGGGTGGAGGGAAAGGCAAGGTAGACGCGGTCTCACGGAGACCGAAAGTGAAGGATGAAGGCCAGGATGCCACCCGCGGAATTGCCATGGATCATGACAGACGGGTCCTGGCAGAACTTTCCACGAGAACCGGAGCTCAAGATTGGCCATCACGCCAGTATTGCATGCAAAGTTGCAAACCCAGTCGGATCATTGTCAAGCGAACTACTACGTAGTACGGATACGCGACGACGAAAGAGAGTTTGCGTTTGAGCTGCAAAAGGTACGGTCCCTGCAGGGGAAGACGGCTGGCATGCCACACCGGCTCGACCGGTCCAAGAGGCTATCGTAGCCGGATCGAAGTGCAGACAGGCCCTAGCGCGTGCCGCTTAGCGCCAATCGTATCCAGAAGAATTCTCGCTGATATTCCTCCTCATCCCTCGCACTTGCATATTGATGAGTGCGAAACATCCGCAGCCACGTCCCACGCCGCACGAGCTGGGTTAAACTAAGTTTCTGCGGCAGATTAGGGAAACATGAGGGGAGGATGGCGACCTGATCCGCGGTTTTGGAGTCTGGACATGCCGGTCCTGGCCCCCATCTGACGCTACCTTACCTTGCGCCGCAGTGCCAGAGAGGGATCCATCCAGCGGTTCCTTCTCCTTCCCTGCCACGTCCCGTGCCTGTATTCGGACATGGGACAAGACTTTCTGCCTCGGACTCTCCTCTCCTCTCCCATCTGCCGCCTATCTGCATGACTTTAATCAATCAACATTCGTCCAAGACTGACTCGCAGGGCTTGACGAGGCCGCCGTTCTTTTCATTTCTTGTTACGCCCGCCACGCCCTATCCTAGTCCTTGCGCCAGAGATTGTGCCAGAGCAACGGCCACTGGTCAGTCTAATGGTTGCCTCACTTCCCGCACTGCCGCGCGACATCAGACGCTCCCGAGTCCCCAGAAACTGAAAAACAAGCTCAACCCCCATCGGCGGTCTGGCTCCAAGTGGCCATCTCGCCGTTCAAACTTCTGAGTCTTGTGGGTTGCACTCAACAACGTCCGAATCCCACCAGGTCGTCCCCTGGTGCTAGCCCTCAACCCTGGTCTGTGCAGCTTCAAAGAGGAGTGCGGCTTCAGTGCTTCACAGACGGAGACGCATGGTCCACCCCGTCCAAGAGCTTGGCATCTCTCTCGATATTGCTCCGTTTGCACGTGGGCGAAGCGGCACCGAATCCACCAGCCGACCTTCTCTCCTGTGCCAGCCGCAGCCGCCCAGCTCAATCAATACCTTACGCCGTGCGTCCATTCCAGGATCAAGCAGAAAAGTCGACCCTCTCTCCCGTCGCTCTGATGATGTGAGGGGGGGGAAAAAGGAAAAAGAAAACGAAAAAAAAAGACAGGGTTCTGTCAAAAAAAATTAACGTGGCGTCCGTCGCCCTTCGGGTTTAGGGTCCGCTTCACGCCATCGAAGCCACGGCAGACACCAGTGAGTGCCGATCACTAACGCGCCTCGAGCTCGCAGCCGGTAAACTCTAATCCCACGCTTGAACCTTTCAGGGGTGGCCGACGTGGGCAGAGCCTAACTGTTTGGGCCTTCATTTGAATCCAGACCTGCCAAAAAGGATCTGTAAAAAGGAACATTACCGCCTGGATGGACATACCCGCACTCGTGGATCCGTTTACGAGCATCTGGACGTGGAATGTCATTAACCGGCGCTACCTCCGGACACCCTGATCTTACCGCTTCCTCTCCTCCCTCCCCTCTTCTGCCTATATTCGTCTCCTGGCCCCCACGCCCCGTCCAACGACCCCGACTGCCGGGACTTATGGTTCGCTTGCTTCTTCATCAACCGCCTCCGTTCTCCACGAATCCTTCGCGTCCAACCCCCAGGTTTCCCGTTCTCCCGTTCCCACCGGTCGTCAACTAGTTCCACATCCCCGCAGCTTCGGTCTACCTGCCTCTTTGTCTGCCTTTGATTTGCCTGCAGACACCCCCAGGCCCTCAACCGGCAGACCCGCGAGGCTGGGCGCAGTCGACCCGATAAACAAAAAGACCTTGATGAAGAAGCCAAGCCGAATTTCACAACGTTCAACATGAGTTCCAATGTGAGCGTAAGAAGCGAGTCCATCGGCGCCTTTGACTCTGCTACCCAGCAGCCGAATGGGCCAAAACCACCCATCAAGCGCAGGTCTCCAATAGCCTGCCGGAGGTTCGTCCTGCCCGCCAGCACGACAGACATATCCTGAACTGTCGAGCTAAACCGTGTACCAGATGTCGCCGAATGAGGAGCAAATGTGTGCATGACAAGGGACAGCCGCCGTGTAAATCATGCGCGGAAGCGGGCATACCAGCGAGTGAATGGTACCGTCAGCACCGAACAACGTCCGTGATGCCGTCTCGAAGCTAATCAATGGCAGCATCTTCCCTCAACGAGGCCAGCCGGATCTCGACCGCGAGTACCGGCACCCTCGCTTGAGGGCCGAGAAGGCCGCCAAACGAGAAGCCGACAAGGCACGACGCAGCGCGTCAGATGCGCAAGTGCCTCGGGGCCCAGGCGCGCCAGCTCTCCGGAAAGTCGCAGACGAATGGGAGTTTCTCCCGCCGCTTCCCGAGATCATTGACGCCGTCCACGGGTTCACCCGCAAGTATTTCCAGCTAGGCTTCATTCCGAAGGAGCTGTTTCCCCAGCAGCTGCAGCGAGACCACCGATCTGTCAGCGTCTTTCTGCTGCTCAGCATCCTTAGCGTCTCCGCTCGCTTCTCGCCAGCTCTGGCCCAGAGGTACCAGGGGGAGATGCAGGCAGTCGACTTCTTCATGGAACGAGCCAGCAACCTCGCGCTGAACGAGTTGTACCAAGAGCCTACTCTGGAAAGATGCCAAGCCTTCTACCTGTTGAGTCTAGCGCAGCAAGGCAGTGGTATGAGGAACAGGAGCTACGTGAGTTCCCCGAGTGGATTATTGTCACGACCAATGCTAAACATTTGCTAGATCAACATTGGTATAGCCACGAGGATGGCCGTCTTGATGCACCTGCACCGCGAAGAGTTCTACAAGATGAATAGTCCCACGAGGGAAATGATTATCAGGGCAGAATCTGCACGGAGAACTTTGGTGAGTTGAAGCGACAGAACTAGGGGAGGGCTATGCTAACAGTCAAGATAGTGGATGCTGCACAGTCTGTAGCCGTGAATAGATGCAAGTAGGCTTTTGCTAACATCATTTTAGGCCAGGACAATCTCCACTGCGGCGCCCTTTCCCCCGTGTCGCTCGCAGCAAACGACATCACGGCTCTTCTCCCCAGTAACGAGGAAGACTTCGCCTACGGCCGCGAGCCGTTATCGCGCGCTGCCCTTGAAGATACACCACCAGCCCGCGGAAACCCCTCACTGATCCATCAACCATCCCGGTCTCTGTTTGCGAGTCTGATGCAAGCACATTACTACTGGGGCAAAGTCGCTCGCAGAGCATTGGCGACGATGAAAAGCCCCAATCCTTGGGACCCTACAAGCGAATACGCCATTACAGCAAAGCAAATTCTAAGCTGGGAACAGCAGCTTCCGCAAGATCACCGATGGAGTGTTGTTCTCCTCAAGGGACACAAGTCCGTCGGCGAAGATTTGGTAGGTCTCGAAACCGATAGTTCAATTAGAATAGTGTTTAACGTGTTCAGGCCTACCTTGGAGTAACCATGATAACGAAACTCTGCAACATTGTGCTGAGACGTGCGTACCTCGAGAAGTAAGCAGCATTACTTTTCGCCCTATCATGTCTTCGAGTACTGACTGGAACAGCATTATCAAGACAGAGGAGAAGGATTTCCAACGCCGGGCTTTCTTTGCCAACATGTCGGACGACCTCTTCCGGAATGTGCGAGAGCTATACGAGCAAATCGATGCCCAATTCAGCGCCAGATCCTCTGAAGAGGGCGTAGGAGCTCAGATGGCATCATTCTGCGTCTACAGCTGTGGCCTTTTCTCGACCTATCTGGTTAAGTACCGGAACAGTGAGTACCCAGAAGCCAAGAAAGTGACTGCGTCATGCTGACCATGACAAGTTTGTTCCGACAAAGCCATCGTTGCGCAGGCTCCGAACATGCTCCAGCGGTGTATGTCCATCCTCATCGAATCCAAGCAGACTTGGCCCCTCGCCTCCCGTTGGTTAGAGTCCCTGGAGCGCTTCTCGCGAGATCCCAAAGCCGCTGCCTTTAGTCTCGAGGGCAGTATGGCTGATGGCGTAAGTTTCAACCTCTTAAATTACCCGCTGTTGTTCAAAATGAAAGGCTGACGAAAGTATTATCAGAACGATCGAACACTCCGACCGCTACATCCCACACCGCCCAACTTTACCAAAGGCCCACGTGCGGACGCGCCCAAGTATCAGCTCCCCGGCCCACCGGCAACCCCCACGGACGAGACGAAACCAATTCCACCAAGAAACAACAGCACCAGCAGCAGTAACGCATCCAACAACATCCTCCCTCCCCCGAGTCCATCGCCGAGCATACAGCAACAGCAACAAATCCATCAGCAACACAACTCTCCATTCCCGCTCCCGCCACTCATAAAAACCCATCAACAACAGCCCCAACTTCATCACAACCAGCAACACCAAGCCCAACACCATCAAATTCTATCACCATACCAGGCCCAACATCATCTTCTGCAACACCAGCCGCAACCGCACCACCAAGTCCAGCAACAGCAACGTCACCAACATCTACCGACACACCAACCACAAATGCAGCAACATCTACCCCCCGAGCTGCACCAGCACTTCTCGCCCCCGGTTTACTCCCAGGCGCCTCCCCCCTACAGCCCAAACAACGGCATGGGCATGCTCGTCCAGGCAGCCGCCTTTGACACCACGAGTTCGATCCTGAATGCGCCGGCGCAGCCGCCGCCGCCGCCATCGACGAACCAGTACGACCCGACCACGGTCGCGGCAGTGGCGGCCTTTTACAATTCGCCGGGTTCCACCTCCATCATCCTCGGCCCCGGCACGGACGGCTTTGAGTGTGAGCTCCAGAGCTGGTTCGACGGCACGGCGCCGGTCCAGGCGACGAGCTGGATCGGGAACGGCGCGGCTGGGCTGGGGTGGTTTGGATCCACGTGAGATGTCACTGATTGAGATGGCCTTATCAAGCCGGAGACAAGTGGGAAAGCAAGAAACGATACAGAAGAAGTCAAGAGAGAAAAGAGAAGAGAGAGAGAGAGAGACAGAGAGAGAGATCTTCTAGCAGTGTATGTGTCTTGTCATCGTACACTCAAACTATCTGAGCGACTCGGTCATTTCCTTTTTCGGATTTTTTCTTTTTCCTTTCTTCAACTATTTAATCATATCTAGAAATTGGCGCCAGGTCGGAAAATAGAGGGGAAGGACGGGGAGGGGGGGAGAGCAACGGTCAACGGCACTGCACAAATCCTGGTGCCGGCGCATGCATTATGGACGGAGAAAAAGGACGGGTCATTTTGGAGCCATCTAGCCGTCGTCATTCGTTTTGGTCATTTTTTTCATCATTTTCTGTGTCTTTTCGTCCACCCTCCCCCCCCTTTTTTTTTTTTTTTTTTTTTTGGTGTGCAAATATTCCTAGATCGAGATACCAGAGTGAATTGAGTACGTTCTTTTTCAAACTTGGTTTTATTCTGTTGCGATGCGCAGACGTGACGACGATTTCCTTGACAAGTAAATATATTTGCGAGGCATTGGGGGGGAAGAGGGCTTCTCAATCATTTGCCCAAATCCCAGCGAGTCTTTGCAAGGTAGGAATATAAGGTTCGTTCCATAATTCCGTTGACGACGACGACGACGGACCCAAGGAGGGTGGCTCACCTCAGCTACCAGATCGAATGATTCGAAGCCGTACTGACAATCTAGTCGTCGGCATTCCCGCCAAGGGACAATTATCGACCTAGCCGGGAAGGAAAACCATATCGCCAGATTGGGGCTCGTTTTCTATCAACATAAAAAGGAAAAGAAAGTGGCAGCGAAGTCACTTAGGCCCATCGCATCTCATGTCGTCTCACAAGATCGTCACGTTGTCTCCTCTCACAACACACTGGACCGCAAATCATTCACTTCCGAGGCTGAAGGGGGCAAAAAATCATTGAACTTCTACGACTATCAATCGGTGCTAGACATGAAGCCACTTGACCTCGTCCTCAGCGCGTTGTGTGCCGTCTGTTTCTTCCTCTGCAGGATCCGTCTCTCCTCGCTGCGCCTACACTCTCCCGTGGTTGCCCATTTCGCAAGGCCTTTCCTTCTCATCCCCCGCCTAGTGCGCGCGAGTCTTCTTTCCGATGGAAGAGTGAAACTCTGACGAAATCGCATACAAATATGGCCTAGAGCACAGCCTCCGGAGAGGTAGTAGACTCTTCCTTTCCCGGCCCACCTAATCACTTGACCAGGTTGGTGAATCCGAGTTGGGATACGGCCGACTCCGAAATGTGTATTGACGTTGGTCATTTCCCCGTCTCTCATTGCTCTCGTTTCCCCGCTGAAGGTTGAAAACAAACTCCCGGTTCCATCTGAGGGAAACTCCTTCTACATGACTTTTAGGTCGCCAACGCGCTTTCTATGCGAGGCGTACATGACAATGAGGACTCCCGCCCCTTCTCTAATCCAGCCGTCCGTCGCGAAAATCAAAGTCCAGAAGATAACAGCCAAGGGGTGGGTGAAGTGGTTGAATAAGGGGGGCATTTTCGTGATGTGATGTGATGTGCTGGCAAGGGGTATTGGGGTGATATTAGTCCTGGGGTTGTTGGTGCAAGGGTGTCTCTATATACACGCGAGGGAGCTCCGTGTCTTTCGATGCTGTGATGTGGCAAGAGTTGGAATTGGCTGTTTTCTCTCTCCTCCGTTTGACGCAGATCCGGGTTTCGGTAGAGAAATCGGCTGCTCCAGGATATGTGCTGGGTTTGGGGGGGTTGGTTGGGTGTGAATAATCAAACAAGTCGAAAAACAGCATCAGCCTTGAGCTTTACGAAGCTCAAGTCTGCGCCATGACGCTGGAGGAACCGCCAAGCTGGCGCTTGACCTGCTCACGTGCCCATCGAGCGGTCTCGATGGTGCGGGGCTGGAATTCGCGGTTGGTCTTGGTCTCCTTAATGAGGGCGGTGAGCCACTCCTGGCGGAAAATGTCGACGAGCTCTCCATTGGGGTAGGCCTCAGCCAGGTCGCCGATAACACCCATGGATGCACGCATGAGGGCCTCGCTACGGTTCATGTCGCTGGCAATCATGTTCAACAACTGGAAGATCGATGGGACGTATTGCTGAAGCGCCGGGGCTGCAAAGGCATGTTAGCGGACGGAATATTAAAAGAGTTGACTTGATGGTCGGATGAAACTCACTCTTATTACCGGATTTCATAGCCCCGATAATACCGCCCCAGGCGTCCATGATTCCCTCACGAAGAGAGATGACGTAGTCGTACATCTCGTACGGGCCCTCGGGGCCGGCGTTCACTGTTGCCGCCTGCTGCAATACCTGGGCAATGACGGACAGGTAGGTCTCAAAGTGGCCACCAATGGCGCCAGCAATGTCACCGAAGCATTGCAGGATAGCAGGCTTGAACTGGTTGCTCAGGGCGGTGCTCTGTAAGTACGGTTAGTCTTGCCTTATATACGAAGGGTTTGCCGATCCATGATCGCATCGACAACAGCATTTTAAGAAAGACAGGGAAGTTGGGTGGACGGTAGTGACGGGGCATAGTACCTTGAGGTTGTGGAGCAGGTGGTTCATGAAGTTGTCGCAGTACGGCTGGCTACGCTCGCCAAGAGAGCGGGTCAGGTCGCTCACAAGACCGATAGCCATGGAGCAGAGAGCGGGCTCCTCCTGGTTCGACAAAGCATTGTAGAGGAATGGCGTGAAAGCCTCCATGTACTTGGAGAAATCCTCCTCCATGGCGTTGGCCAGGGCACTGATGGTAGCGAAAATACCATCGGGGACGCTAGACTTGCTGCCCACGGTGCTCAGAATCTGGAGCAGGGTCTGCATGATTCTGTCGCCCTGGGGAATAATCTCCTTGTCGAGTCTCTGGATGATGGCCTGAAGAACGGTGCACAGGCTGGTTTGCATCTCCTCCAGCATGATCCTGTCTTCGACACTAACGACCTGGGTCTGCATTGGGATGGTGCCCTCCAGACGCTCAAGCACAACACCGGAAAGGGAGGCGATGGGCTGCATGCTCTCGCTGGCAGCGTTCTGCACAAAGACGTTGAGAACCTCGTAGGCGGCGGTGCGGACGTAAGAGTCGCAGTCGGAGCGGGCTGTCAGACCAAGCAGGTTGGTGACGCTCTGGTTGAAGTGAGGGGTCAGAGGGTTCTGGGCAGCACCGAGGTCGCCAGAGAAGCGCTCGGCCAAGTTCATGAGGGCCCAGCAGCACGAAGATGCTATCTTTGCGCTGCTCATGAGACCGTTGAACAGGGAGCGGATGAGAGGGTCGAGGTGCTGGTTGGGGTCGATGCTGTCTGACACGCTCTCGGTGATGCGGCCGAGGGCATAAGCGGTCGAGTCCTTGACATGGAGGGAGCTGTCGTCCATCATGCCGATCAGGATAGGAAGAGCCTGCTTGACGATGGGGTCGAGGACCTTCTCGTCGGGGCCGTCCATGATGGCGCCGAAAGCAGAAACGGCGGCATCACGGTGGTGCCAGTCTTCGGCACGCAGGTTGCCCTCAACGAACTGCAGCACGGGGCTGATGATGGCGGCACCGATGGCCTGGGCGTAGAGGGCAAGACACTGGTAGGCGGCGCGAGCCAGGTTATACTCGTCATCGGCCGCATCCTCGTCCTGCTTGGTCAGAAGCAGAAGGAGGACGGGCACAACCTCGTTAGCTGCTACGCGAGCGAAGTTGTAGAAGGGTCTCATCTGGTCGGCACTCTCGACCTGAGCGTTGTCATCCTCGATGCCGATCTCCTCCTCGCAGACGGTGCTCCAGAACTCGACGGCGAGCTTGGCAACGTCCTCGTCCGAAGACTTCATGCCCAGAATGGTAAGACCGAACAGGGCCTTCTCCATGTAGAAGCGCATGTTGTCGTAGTAGAGACCCATGATACGGTTCAGGCATCCAAAGGCGCCCTGCTGTATCCGGGAGTCGTCGGCCTGAGTGGCCTCGCAGACGACCTGCATGATGTAGTTGCGCTCACCCTCGTGCTTGAAGTTGTTGCCGACGAATTCGAGCGAGTCTCCCAGGGCTGTGATGGCAGCCAGGCGAACCTCGAGGCTCGCCTCCTCCTTGCGGGCACCCTGAACGACGGCGGTCAGGATGGCGTTGGAGTGGGCAATGAGAGCCGTTCGCAGATCGGGATCTTGGCTTTCGCAGATGTAACCAATGGTGGTCAAGGAGGCTTGCTTCTGGTGCTCGCCACCCTCGCTGATGTTCTTAACAAGGATGCCCATGAGATCCTGCCACTGGCTTCTCGGCAGCTCGATCGAAGCGATGGAAGAGATGACCTGGGCAGCTGCCTGACCAGCCTGAGAGTTGGAGGAGCCGAGGGTCTGCAGAGTCAAGTTCTTGACCTGGGTCTTGGTCTCGTCGTCGGTCTGTTGGAGCCATTTTGCCTGGAGCTCTTGATGACGGGTAAAATCACGGGCAGTAAAGGCGTTCTTCAGGGCGAGACCAGCGGCGGCACGAATGGAGCCATCGGCGTTGTCGTTTGCAAGCTCTTGAACGAGGGTTGCGAGGTATAGGGGCTGTTGGGAAGGATGGTTAGCAAATTTGCCAGCGGCGGTGGGGGGAGGGGGAACTCGGGATCCAGAAGTGGGCGGGCACGTACGAAGTTGTTGTCGGCTGCTTGTGTAAGTTGCTGCTCGGCGGCGTTGCGCAAGTTCGCGTCTATTCAAGATGTTAGCATTGCCATGGTCGTTTGTGGCGGGTCGGTGATGCGAGGTAGGGAGGAGGAAGCCAAGAAGAGCAGGTTCTGTTGCATTGCCCTGGCGACAAATTGGGGGAGGGGGGAATAGGATTTGCTGGCGATGGAAAAGCTGGTGAGTGCAGTCAAGGTTGAGCAAAGCAAAAAAGGACGAGGACAACGCAAAAAGCCTACCTGGCGACAGCGAATTGGCCAAAACCTGGTTGATCTCTGAGCCCGACATGTTTGGCGCTCAATGTGTGATGATTTGAAGGAGGTAAGGCTGAGCCAGCGCCGGTGTTTGGAGAGGTTCGGAGGGGGGCTCGTTGACAGGTTCTGCACGTGTCAGGAGGTGGGAGGGAAAGGGTTCAGCAAGGCACCGCAGCTGAGGTCAGAGCAGCGGGAGACGCGGGGGTGTTTTGCGGCGGCGGCGGTCTAGGTCTACCTTAGGCAGAGAAGACAGGACCAGAAGTTTGGCGTGGTGCGTGAAGCGGGCGCCAGGGGCAGGGTCGGTAGTGCGTTGAGAACGACCTGGGAGGATGAGAAAGTGAGAGAATGACGGGACCGAACGGACGGCGGAGAGGGAGAGGACACGAGAGAGTGAGAGAGAGAGAGAGAGAGAGAGAGAGAGAGAGAGAGAGAGAGAGAGATGGCAAGAAGGAATCGCTTTGGATTCCGTATTAAAATGATGGGCCAAAAGACGTTGTCTCGTGGTAAGGTCCTTTGCAAGAATTAGAGGGTGTACCGCAAGGAAAAGATGGTCGCGACAATAACAGGCGCAGAAATTGGTTGGTGAGTAATGTGAGGACTTTTATGGTTTTATTTTTTTTCTCTTCCCTTTGGGTTGGTGAAGGAGAGGAAAAAATGGGAGCGGGACCTGACGAGGTTGTTGACGATCATAGGCTGCCCACCTCATTTACAGTATTGCATGGCCCGCTACGCAGTGTGGTGCGTGCCGTATTGGGGGACCTCAGGGACGCAATGACAGCAGCAGGAGCGATAAGGTAGTGTATCTTGGAGGGAGCAGGAAGGGGGGGCACGATGATGACAGCGGGAGCATCAGAGACAGCATACAATGGGCGGTGAATACGGAATCCCCTGGGGAAGGGCACCTCAGGTAGCAGCTCAGGTAGTAGCCCAAGAAGATCTATTCGTCACCTCCATGTCTTTCAGTTCGTCTTGTAGCTGAGCGCTCCTGAGGTGCAGCAAGGTCTTGTTCCTTCTTCTTTATGGACACAATAGGTACAGTGCGGGGACAATAGCTCCTGGAGGTACCCGGCCTGAACATACAACGACCACTACTTTCAACAGGCTGACGAGGCGACAGTGGGCAGCCAACAACAGCAAAGTGCAAAAAAGAAACGACAGAAAAAGGACGTTTAATGAGTGTGGGGAAGGAGAGAGGTTTCTGATGCACGAAACCGAGGAGGGGTCGTTTCCGAAATTCCGCGTGCTTCTTTCTACCTTAGCTTGGACTTTTCCGGCCGCTCCTGCACTTTATACCTGCCCTTGGATTGACGAGGAAGGCGCGAAACGAGAAACACGCTTTCTACCTGGAGTGAATCCATCTCATTACATCCCCAACGGTGCTGCAAGGCCGTTTGGGTGTTTCTTCTCCGGCCTCTCTGCAACTGCAAGGGCGTGAGAGTCGTCTGTTCATCTAGCGGGGGGGGATGGATGGGGGGGGATGCTGAACCTTCATCCAAAATATGAATCAAGCGAGGGCGGGGAGGGGCAGAGACTGAATCAAAATAACGAATGAGGCACTCTGTTTTTTCCTTTCCTATTGCGGCAAGCCTTTGACACAGTGTGGTCCCGCATCGCCTGTGCGTATCCGATGGCTGCCTGAGACGAGACTCCAGTTAAGCACTCATCTCCGATTACCAACTCTTGCACAGTGAACACAGCAGCTGAGAAGTACCACCAGATTTCTTGCTATTCTACGTCCCGTCTTCCCTCGCCCCCGCCCGGATTCATCTCACCAACACTGAAAAGAGAAACAGTGAGGCTAACCTCATCTGGTGAGAAACCCCACAAAATGAACAGAGAGACTCACAATCACAACGGGGTGTCAGGGCTGCAGCTGTGTGTGCATGGCGTTGCCGGGCTGCCTTGGCGGCTTCCCCTCGTTTCCTCTCAGATTCAGCTCTGTTTTTTGCCAGAGAACCTGACAGAGAATCAAGACACAACCTATGGTCCATGGAAAGTGCATAAAATCCAAAATATGCCCCTTTATTCACGAGACACAAACCTGCTGCGGTACCAAAATTCAAAGTTGCCCCTGCAAGGCGACGGCCCGCAGCCTAATCCAACCCTCCCCCTCTCCTCGGCTCATGTTCCATGCCTGGTAGGGCAAAAAGTGCCAACCAGGTTGAGAGAATAGCCGTGTCTGGGTGTGCTTTGAGACGACAGCCCAGGTTGGACTGTTTGCTTACCGAACCCAAATACGGATACCTACTACAAGTGCGTAAGGCTGCCCTGCCCGCCTCTGTGACAGCCATCCGAGCCCCAAAAGTCAGACGTCATCCTTTCCAGGCACCCGGACCCGAGCGCCTGCTCGCCTGCCTTGGCTCAACCCCGCGACTCAAGTTGCAAGTCACCTGAGAGACATTCTGTGAGCACAAATCAGCAGGCTCTTGAGTTAACTGCATGGATTTCGGTCTGCTTGAGTTGGATAAAGTTCCTGTTCGGTGATGCACGGCTCAACGATGGTCGCAGAGAAACGGTGTCGAGCATGTCGGGCATTCTCCAATAGTGAGCCGTCGACTACATCTCGTGATATGCTTTGAAACGTTTCCAAAATGTAAACGCTCGTCGATTCTATTCAATGATCTGTTCGTCGCCAATAAATGATTGGGCTAATGTCCAGGCTACCCTGTCTCTTACTTACTTACGCGCTTGCTCATATACATGGTGAGGCTGCAGGAATAGTTTTATCATCCTTGCTCACTCTTTCCACACTAGCAGCGGATCGGGAAAATCTGCATACGGGTGTGTACGCCATAATTGGATTCTTTTGAAGGTTCCAAAACCTTGATATGCTCTATATACGATTCATCAGGCAAAATTTCCCTGCGCCAGAGGGAACAGTCCAGACCAACGGCGGCCCGGATCTATAGAGAAGGTTCGTCGTGACTTTCATTACTTGACAAACAAGCAAGCTGGAGGGTTCTGGTGGAAGCGGTTCTCGAAGACATCCGCTTTTCTGAGTTGCTGATTTACCTCCTCTAGAGCATTAGGTGCTGCGTTCACCACATCAGATCCTGCCCTGGCATAACAGCAGCGACTCGAGGAACATCAACGGGAGTGTATCCCCCCTCACTTCTAGGTAATTCATCCGAGAAGATGGTGGAAATAGAGGAAAAGATGCAAATATAGGTGGTGTCAATAGTGACTTTTGGGGACCGGGCCGGGCTTTTGTCTGATAGCCCGAACCTAGAAAGCTTCTTCCTGTGTACAAGTCGTGTCTCGGGTGATCGGATAATGCCACAGGCGGGCGACGAGTCATCCAATACGCCGGAGCACATTGGCTCCCGGGTTCGGGACGCGGAACTCTTTGAGATGATCCACGATTACCTTCCTCTGGCAGTGTACTCATACTGAGATCTATGCGGCCCTACCCTCACTAGGCGCGAACCGTACCAGGGGATCAAGCAAACCTAACAACGCACCACCCAAACCGTAACCATGAATCCGCTCTTTCGAGACACCGACCTCAAGACAGACCGGCCCAGTTTCGCATGTAGGCTGCGAACCCTCTCCCAAAAAGACTCTACCGTCCGGTTGTTTAGGGGGAAAAAATGAAAAGTCATGGCGAGTCTTGTTATGAGCCCGTCCTCGATCTGGCCTGCGCCCTCAACCTTATATCTTGGGGTCAAGGTTCCTGCATTCGGAATGGCGGCGGCGACAAACTTCGTCTGGTCCTCGACTAGACCCTGGTGGTTGTGTCGTGGTGAGCGTTTGCCTCATCACCATGGCGATGGACGCGCCGCGAATTCCAAAAAAATCAGACGCGGGGTTGGATCCCACTCTAGCTTAACAGCATGTTCTCAAGGAACTCATTCTTCTTCATGGGGGTATTCGCCTAAAATACGACTCAAGCGGTGGTTATAGTGTGACATCAAGTGGGTGCTTGATATAACTTTAACAATTGCCCGAAAGGCTACGAGCCTGTCCCTCACGAGACCCCCTCCTCCAGCAGGCTTTTCAGACAAGTACGTATTGAAACCATGTGGACTCTCGGAGCTACTCTAGACACACGTATCGAGTTCTCATCTACTCCATTTCCACTGTTTTGAACGTAGGATTGGATGGTTCTGTAGACATCCAGTCTATAAAACGGCTTCAAGCATTGAAACTTGTCGTGAGAGAGCGGCATTTTGACTGTCCATCTCCGTCGATTTCACAAGGGGCTTGTACAATTTCATAGATATTAGGGGGAAATGCTCAAGAGTCATGCAAAGATATGTCGTATATTTTCCGTGAGACACTGCAAGCTCAAGCCCCACAGAGTTGATTTGTGTCTGCTCCCATGTGGCTAATACTTCAAGCTGGTTAATCATTGCGCATGATTTGAGAAATTCCGATTCATTGATAAACCTAGCCGTCAGAGAAAGAAAGTGCCTCTCAACTACGCTTTGCCATATCATCGGCAGTCAATAGAGTGTCATTCCACAATACGTGCTATTCATTTGCCTTCTTTTCTCGTGTCCCTATATGCGTGAAAGAGGAAACCCGTTACATTATAATCCCTCCCCCCTTTTACAAGCCGTTGGCCTTGTCTTCCAGGGCCGAGACAATGCTGGGTACCTCATGTGCCTCGCCATTCATTCCACGCGGTGTCTCGACATCCAACTCCAGGCTGCGAGATCGAGCTGGAGCCTGCGCTGTTATGATCCAGACCGCGCCGCTCTCGCCGGATTGGGAGTTAACGCGGATGCTGGCCTCGTAGCTGCGGCCAATGTAGATGGGGCCAAGGAGCAGGTAGGCGATCTGCCAGTGCCCGTCGTTGGACTCAACGGTCCCGTCGCGAACCTGAAAGCCTCTCTTGATGGCGTCCTAGTAGGAGCCGGAGACGGCGCAGACGACGAGGGAGCCGTCGTAGGGCGCGCGGGGGTGGGACGAGGATCTTGTCGCAGGTCTCAACCACGTCGATGACGCTTTTCAGGTCCGAGACGTCGACCTTGGGGTGGACGCCCTGTGTACAGAGATTCAGGCCGAGGGTGACGAGGTCCACGTTGCCAGTGCGCTCGCCGTTGCCGAAGAGGCAGCGCTCGACGCGGTCGGCGCCGGCGACGGCACATCAGTGGTCATTGTATGGGTAGAGCGAGACGGCAATCTTCTCGCGATCAGTGAAATTTCTGCAAAATAACTCATTGTGGTCGGCGTAGACGTTGGGGGTTAAACATCTCGACGGTGGCGGGGAGGTTGAAGATGACGGGCACCTCGCCGGTGGGCTCTTAGGCGGCCTCGACGGCCTCGCAGATGCGGACGACAAACTCGGGGGAGGTGTCGGAGAAGGTCTCCGGGCTAAACTCGAACGGCCACTTGGTGCCGGACTAGACAGCCCTCCGGAAGCACTCGCTAGTGGCGAGGTAGATCTGGACGATGGCGTTCTTGGCGCCCCTCGAGGGACTCTACTGTCCTCTTGATGAGGTCCTCGCGGCAGTGGTGGAAGAGGCCCTGGAGGTACACGTCATTGGGGACGGGCGCCGGGGGGGTCTCGATGAGGCGGCGGGTGAAGTCGAAGTCGTTTTGCGATGCAGAGGGGGGTAGGAGACTTTGATTTCCCTGTAGCCCAGATCGCACAACCTCAAGACAAGTTTGATAATAGTTGGAACGGAAATGTCAGTGAACATGGGTTGAAAGAAACCGATCCGACATCTCCAGACATCGCTCGCAAACTATCAAGGTTTCTGTGAGAAGCACATGGTGAAGTTATTGTGTGCCATGTCATGGCCCGGAGAGGAGTCGGCGATGGGGCCTGAGAAGCTAGCAACGTAACTTCTTCATGGTAGGAATTGGATGCGTGCGAAAATTCGTAAGTCGTCTTCAGCGTGAGTACTTACAAGGCAACCCTATCGTTGTTCAAGTTGTGGCCAGGGTGTGGTTTAAGTAAAGCTGAACAGCTTTGGAATTTCTTCATCGTTGAGTTAGTTTTCAGACAGGCAGTCAAGTCACTGTGGGCACTGACTTGTCGACGCTGGTCAGGGCATAAACAAGGTCAGTCGGTGGTCAAGTGGGAAGCAGCAGGTTTTTTTTTTTTAAATCCGATTGAGACGTCTTCGTCTGGTTAAGTCTATCTTCATGACCGGCGGGTGTTATTTACAACGACAGGGTACATTAACCCTTTGCTTTGTCTCGCAGTGGGAGATGTAGTGAGTGTAGGGATATATACGTCCAACAATTAGACAAAATGTCTCCCCAGAAACCTGGGGAGACGAGAAAAAACTGCCCGAAGCAACTGGATGAGGAAAGTTGTGTGCAAAGCCCACCTTTCCATCCATCTGTTTAGCCCCAAAAAGTTGGTGTGCAAAATATGTACACAGTTAGAAGAAAGCGAGCCATTAGAGACAAGGCGTCGGCCGTGAGAAGCATGTCCATGTCGATCTGATCCTGATGATCCGCAATAAAAAAAAAAAGAGATGAGATAAAAACACTGCGCTTTTCCCCGCTTGGTACCGCTGACGCCCAAAGATCTGAAAACCATGTCCACCTCGGTTTGCAATTGCGAAATGATTCGTTGTGGGGTATCTTTCTTCTTCTCTTCACCACGTGAAACTCTCTTCCACAAAGTCGACCACCGTGCCCTCATCTTGCACCTCTCTGACCGCAGATCTCACGTCGTCAGCAAGAGCACCGGGGCCACAGATGTGAACACACATGGCGCCCAGCTGCTCCGACACCTCACGCTTCAGGATCAGAGGAACGTTGGGGCGGCCAGGGAACATCTGGACTGTGTTGGATGCCGAGACAATCTGCTGAGAGTTCTGGGGGCGAGTGATGTAGAGCTGGATACGGAGGATGTCTTTCCGGTTGGGCAGGCGTAGGATAGTATCCATCCAGGGACGAACCCACTCGAGGGCCTCGTAGTCACGTACAATCCAGACGAGAGTAATGCGTCTCGTGGCAACGCTACCGTTGTTGTAGCCATCGATAAGGGGCTTGAGGTAAGAGATGCCGTGGGTAATACCAGTCGCACCGGCGAAAAGGACGGCGTGGCCATACGAGTCGAGCGAGTGGTGGCCGCTGTAGGGACCTTCAACACACGCCTTCATGCGGATGGCGCGGTCACCGCTCTGACGGGCAACATTGTAAAGATCGCGAGTGAAACCGCTCTGAGCACCGATGATGAAAGAGATAGAGGTCGTCGTGTTCTTTTTGTCAACGGCAGTGAGCGCAGCCTTCTCCTCATCCACTCCGAGAGGCAGCGAGCGGTGGTCAGGAATGTGCTCAACCCAACCAATGGAGAAGGGGTGGCAATCCCAGGGGCGGATATCCTTGAAACGCAGGTAGGCGTGGGTACCGGGCTTGACATCTACATAGCGAGGGAGATTCATGGTGACACGAGTGCACTCGCCAGGAACAGCCTCGACAATGGCGTCGGTGACACCGCGGTCGGACCAGTTCATGTAGGCGACACGAACAATGCGGGCCATGCGCTCAAGGAACCAGAGGATGAAAATAGCAATCATCCAAGGGAGTTGGGGAAGGCCACCTGGGAGGGTAGCAACGGCACAGTGGATGTATGTCATCAGGAAGATGAAGAAAGCCAGGATGATGTGAACGTTGAGGAAGGTCTCGTAGAAAGCGTGGCGAACAGGCGAGAATGACAGAATCATGATGACGATGAGGGCGATCGTACCAGCCATGCCCGAGCCGATGAAGAGCTCGTTGGACAATCTATGCCAAACGCCGGCCCATCCATTGTCGGCGATCTGGACAATCAACCAAGCGATGGTGTGAAGGACAGCCTCAAAGACACACATACGGCCCACCCATCGGTGAAGGAGGTTGTAAGTGTCGAAACTGACATGAAGCATGCCAATCAGAGGGTTGTTGCGGCCGGCGAGAATGATGAGTGGCACCATGTTGACGACGGCGAGCGTGCCGGAGCGACCACGGAGCTCGGCGCAGAAGGAGTATATGTTGGCATTCTCCCAGTTCAGGAAGAACATGTAAACCATGTTGCTGGCGAGGTAGAATCCGAGAATGAAGCTGTGCATACGCGAAGGCAAGGTGCCAATGCCGATGGCGCTTGAGAGCTTGATCTCCTTGTTGTGGCGCTTGTTCCAAAGGGGAGCGTACATGAGATGCTTCTTCAAGCCGGGCATCCAGTTCCACTGGGCCGTCTTCCAGTAGTTTTGCCTCTCACCCTCGACAGACATGGCCGAGACATGACGGAGCTGAGCCCAAAGGATACGGCTAATGGTGATGCCCAGGACGAGCAATGCCATTCCACCCAAGCTAGCCCAGAGCATGTTCTTGAACAGCATGTTGTTGACCTGGTTAACACCAGCAAGGTTGGAGTGGTAAGGGGCGATGGTGGAGGTGGCCTCAGCCGCCCCCGCAGTGTCATCGGCATGAGCACGCTGTTGAAGTACCTGGGTGGGAATGAGATCCGCCACCAGGCCGGCGATCCTGCGCCGGTGAGAATCCATTTGGTCGGATGTGTTGTTTGTTGTTGCTGTTAATCTCAAAATTCGAGTGAGAAGGGCGAGGGAGCTTTCGTTTCTCCCGAAGATGTGAACTAGATAGCCTCGTTCGGTTGGGCTAGGCTAGTCTGCTAGAATGATCCGGCAGGCGCGAGAGCGGGAAGTCTGGTTGTTATCGAGAGCGCTTGTCGGTTACAATGTCATTGTGCTTCGGGTCGAGAGCAAAGTGACAAGGAAAGAACGGGGATAGCAGGCCTGTTCCGAAGAAATGAAGCGGAAGCCTTTGTAAGTATCAACACAGTGTCGAAGGTGACGTGTGATGAGTCGAAGTGCTGCAGCAGAACGAGTCACTGAGGAATGCGTCCAACCTCGAGATGAGTGATGTGCAAAGCTGAGTGACGGAAGTTCAGTCTGCCAGGGGGAAAAAATCCGGATGGTCGTTGCGTCGATACCCTTGTGCTGATCGTTTGCGTGGAAACGAGAGCGGTCGGTGTGTTGGCGATCCAAATGTGGGCAAGGTCAATATGAATCTGGCCGAGCAGGCGCCGTTTCAACGGATCAAGGGAAGGCAAGTGGCTGAAGTTGACGTATGAGGAGACGGTGAATGAAGCAACGTCAATATATTGTGCGTCTCTCAGGTGGTCGTTCGCAATGTCTCGTGCCGCGTCCTTTTCGGAATCGAGGAGCCGGAATCCCTTCTGTCGAATGTGGAGAAATTGAGCGGGTGAGAGTGATGGGGAATTTCCAAAACGCTGAAAATTGCCCGAATTGGTGATGACGACGAAAATGGAGTAAAACAAGACGACGAAGACGTTGACAATGTCTTGAATATGATGCGTAGCGAGTTTTTGGTTTGTCTTGGAATGTGGATAAAAAGAGTGTATACCACCGCTGACGGAGTTGGGTTGAAGGGAAGAACGAGCGTGGGTTGCTGAAAGGGAGTGGTGCGTGTGCGATCAACTAGCGAATCTCTCACGTGGGGGGTTGAGTGAATGTGGAAATGTTTTGAAGGAAGGTGCAACGGCGCAAAAAAAGAGTGTGTTGGAAGGAAGATGCAGAGGGTGATGTGGTTGTCAGTTCCAGAGTGAGGTTGGAAGGTCGGGGGTTCAACGGTCGTTATTTCCGTTTCTGCCTCGTGTGTTTTGGTGGTGTTCGTCCAATGACCTCAGATGATCGGTGTCCCCTGCTGCGTTTCTCTTTTTTCTGTTCCTTTGTTCCCCGAAACAAGTCCAAACCAGTGTCCACCAGAAGAAGAATACGTGTAACGTCGACGAGTGTTGTCCAGCCTCTTTTGCAAAGAAGAAAAAAATGACTCGAATTCCAGAATTCCAGTCGAAAGCGAACCGTCTCACCAAAGAAGAGATCGAAGATAGTCAGCGTGACTAAGGGCGAGGAGAAGCAGAGAGTGGTTGGTATCGCCAGGCGTGGAGAGGGCGATTAAGGTACTTTTAAGAGACTGGCTGGGACGGGCCATGAAGGACCTCCTGCGAGCCACGACGGGGCGGGGGGAGGAGGCCCACGGTAACGCCGCCGAGAAGCTCCTATGGGTTCTCTTTGGGGGGGCGGCCTGGACTGGCTGACTGGGTGCTGCAGGGCTCTAGCTGGGAAGGGCAACATGGTCCATTCCCGAATCCCCCTGGATCTGAGGTGGCGTGCAAGGGCAAACCAGAATGACTGGACCGACGGGGGCCACGCTTGACTGGCTTCTGCCCGTTCTGGCTCATCTATTCGCAGGTACGCGCAGGCTCCAGCACTCCCAGCTGGCTTCGGCAAGTATCCGATACCAAGCCAGGATATAGAGACAGATACGGGGACTCTTTTCCGCCAATGGTCTACCGAGCATTCTCACAAACGAGACGACGAAGCAAGGCCGGGCACGGCATGGCATGGCACGCCACGGATTGGTACCTGCGTTGCCCTCACAACCGCAGTGCGCTAGCCATGTACCCCTTTTCACTTCGCGGATAGGTGCACGGTGCAACTGCCTTGTCAGCCTGATAGTGATTCCAGTCCTATCCGTACAACCTGAACCGTACGTATACTACCTTACGTAGAATAGCTCAATTCAATGGTCAAAACGAGGAGCAACTCCAAGGGTTCCAAGACCACATCTGCCCACCGCGCTGTCAGTCTAACCCTATTCCGATCCTCTAGGTGCTGGAATGGAATCACTGCGCCTTGCACATCGGCCCACACACCGGTGTTGCTCATGCCAGTGCCAACCGATGGCCCCGGCGGAGATGGCGGATGGAGCACGGCAGGCAGGTCAACGACGCAGGAACAGGAACGACCCAGGTACGCCAGGGAAGCAAAGGGAATTCGCACTTTGTGCAAGACTCGAGGTGAGGGTGGGACAAATGGAGGGGGTCATGGCCGGCGGTCAAAAAAAAGCAAATCGCTCACAGCAAGTGCAGGGATGTCACTGACGGGGGATACGTACACATGCACTCTACTCTGTACACACAGGGACAGGCTCTGAGGGAATCGATCCCTGGTCGTCAATCATTGAGATCCAGTGTTACCGTTCGCTGAGGCTGAAGGGATGGCCCCTGGCCGCTTGCCCGCGTTGATTACCATGATTTTCATTCGCTTCCCTCGCCTGTCGACAATCCAAGACCTTAATTGTTCCTCCGGAGCGATTCGCCATTGAGTCTTTTTCTTGGGTCGGGTGGAATGCTGAGGGATCAGATGTTCTCTCATTTATCGTCGAACCTCACGTCGCAAATGGTCTGACCCTAGACAAGATCAGGGAATACGGGACCTCGGGGTCTACAGATGCAGACCACAGGCATGCCAATCCAAGTCCGCACCTGGCAACTCAGTCCCTTGGCTTCTGCTGGGCGATTCCTTGCCGTCGTTCCTGAATCCTGACCCAACGCGCGGTGTGGATGGCCCAGTGTTTCCTGGCTTTTCGCCATCTTCTCGACCCCTGAGCGATTTGACTGGCCCAAATCAGGCCCTCGCTGACTGGACTGGGTCCCTCGGAGGGCTTGACAGCCAGCCAGGACGCCTCACGCAGGGGCGAACGGACACAGGCTAGGAAATAACAGGGGAAGAGACCAGACGAACAAGGATGGAGGTTCGGGCGAACACTTGCCCTCGACCTATCGGCTAGTAGCAGCTGGGCCCAAGATGCCAAGCACAGCGACCAATCCTTCTCATGATTTGCTGCTTCTCTGTCCTGGGTTCGACTGAACCTGAAATCGACATGTCTTCTCGGCTTCGCACATGGCATGAAGCTGCAACTCCAAGACTTCGCGACTTGCACAGAAAATCCACCCAAGCGACCAAGCACGACGACGGATCTTTCGGGTCTCTTCTTGGCCTCTCATCCACCGTCCAGCAGGACCCTGCTCTGCCCAGCCGCCAAGGAACACGTTGGGATGAACCAAAAGAAATTCCGGTCATTGGCTGGGTCACCGCCGATTCAATCCAAGGGCCCCCCGTGGTTCCTCTCTTTGGTCCCGTTGTCGTGGCCCCATGGGTGACCGTTGGAATCGACTCGTCCACGTAAGCCGTTGTCTGCAAAGCCGGAGACATCATTGGCAATGGCTTCGCCCGTTTGTATTCCCGTCGGTCCCCATCGATCATCCACTTCCTCGGCCCTGTTTGGCGCCAGGCTTGATCTGGCTCGCTGAGTCGAGATACGAACCGAGACCCAAGCCGTTTGGTACAGCGCCACGAGGCCACCAGCACAGGCTACTCTCGCTTTTGCGTACTAGTGTAGCAGAAGGCATCCGGATTCCGATGTGGCATGGAACGGTGAGTCGGTAACACAGACATTGTGCACAAACAGGGCCATAAGATGTGCAGCTATTGTCGTATCCATTTGGGACCCAATCAATTTCCCTCCATCCCAGAAATCTGGAAAACACGGCAACTGACGCTCGGATGATGACGAACAGATGGATATCCAAAGAGGAGAGAAGTCCCAAAGGAGATCGAAGGCCAAACCCCCCATCCACTCATCGCTCAAGCTGTCTGAGCATCTGAATCAGCCCCTCATCTAACTCATCAACTGCACGTCTCAGGCATAATGCTGTGCCGTCCCTCTCGGCTGATCCAGCCGTGGCATTCATCAGATGGCATCTTACCGTACCGCTCCGGAGCTTACCGCGCCCTCAACTCATCTGTCCGCACCGGATTTCCCAGCTGGTTATACTTTCCTCCTACAAAGACTGGTATCAACGGTATCCCTTTCTCACCTCCCCTGCAACCGAGGGATCGTAATCGAACGGTTCTCAGATATCCAGTAGTACAAGAACCATCCGGTCGGCTGTTTGACAGACGTTATCTACCCCTCTAGGAAATTTAAACTCATACGCTTGTCAGCGAGGAGTCCTGTCACGGCTGCAGTTCGCGGAGTCTTAGTGGTCTGCAGGAGTCAAAGCTCTGTCTGATCTTGATAGCAGTCAACCCTTTTGGCATAGGGTACCCTGGTCCTCGCATGGCCCCCGAACAGCACCTATCGTACAGACATGAAGCCAATGGCCAAGATACGCAGTAGAGGGGAACCCACAAGGGACTCCATGAGAGACGGAGCGACGAACGGAGTAGAAACCCAACCCACGTTCTCGTCCCCTTCAAACCTACAGCGAATTTAATTCAATCCTGTCTTGGGGGCCGGGGCTCGCAATTCTCATCCAGCCGCATACAAATTGCGGGATGTGACGGCGTAGCCGTACCCGCCGGGGGCCCAGCGCAGTTCAGCGGGGACTCTCTGTTAAGCGTCGTTGCAAACAAATTAACACACCCGAACATCCCAGCAATTCGCCTCGGGGTCAGATTCCGTAAAGAGGCTTCTCCCCACCCTTCCTTCCCCAGGGCCAGGCTTCCACCTTGGTGATTTGGCTTCCTCGCAACCGCCTGGCCGGGTCGTCCAGATGGGCCGCAGCAGATTCACGGTAGAGAGGCCGAAGGGCTACTGCGAAAGAAGGCGAGTCGCCCGCTAGGAGGCGCCAGCAACCTGCCAACATGCCTGGGAGAAGGCCTGGGAGAAGGCCTGGAAGGCTGCAGACGTGCGGCGGGTGAGGAGGGGATGCCCCCATGAAGTCATTTGCTTGTTCGGTGACCTATCGTTTCAACGATATTGCAGGCCCCGTCCGCTTCAGGTGAGCGTTGGCCGTTGACATGCATTGGCACACAAACGCGTGCAGATGAAGCCGAGATATTCGAACGGGTATGTGGGATTTGCTCAAATTTCATTGACTTCACTGGTCGCTCTAATCTTCTACCTGTACGTACGCCGAGCCTTCTCTTCTGCGACTAGCACCATCACGACATCTTCTCCTTCCTTTTTGCCTTGCCGCCCTCTTGGCGCCGAAGCATGCCATACCCACACATCGTGGACTTGCTGAGCCAAGTGATGGCCCAAGCAACCGAGGCCCAAAGGGAGTTCACGAGCGCTTCTACAGATATGCAGTTCTTGAGTCTCACCGAGATAGCCGTCCTGTCTCAATCTTGATGAATCAGAACGCAGACCTGGGTACCCCCATCTGCCAACTCCGCCTATCTGTTGACTGCGATCCTTGAAACAAGATGGGATGATGAAATACCTGGTCCAAGGACCGCGTGGTTGGAGCGCGGGGGTCACTATGCGGATACGGCCGGCCTATGATCAGGGAGGTATTGCTCGCCTTCAAAAGCTTCCAGAACAGTCTTCAGAAACTGCGTATTGTGGGTGATAGGAATCGGCACCAGCCCGCAACAGCTGCCTGAAAACAAAAGAGCCAAGAAATATGTCTGGGTTGTGGCCCGAAATCCCGCGCCTGCCTTCAGGAGTCTTACATAAGCACGTTGCGTTGCGATAACCGATAGACAATGATGACATAATGTCCTGTCATGGCTGATGACTAAGATCCCAAGCACCATGAGTGTCACGTGCACCTTTGCCGGCCCATCGGAGCTTGCAGCTAGACGACCGCCTGTCAAGGTCCGGAAAATTCCATAACATCACGGCCAAACATTCAAATCACCTCTCCAGCCATTGAGGCCGCAATCATGGGTGCCAGCGAGTCCAAGCCGTCCTCCAGCACGCCCCCACATTTGTGGAAGGCGTAAGTTCAACCCAATTGCCCGTCGGGGCACTCTCTTCCCTTTACAGGGTCGTTGGCTGATCAAGATTGCGTAGCAGCTCGCCCAGCGGCATCTCCCACGATCTCGTCGAGTCCCTGCAGACCAGCCATGAGGTAATTACTGCCTCCCCATAACCGAAGAGTTGCGAAGGAATATTCTGCCTTATTCCAGTCGGAGCCTCGTCCTCCGCCTCGACGCATCCATCCGCCCTACTCCCCTCCCCCCTTGGCGCTTCTATTCCCGCAATAACCCGAATCCAAAACTGACCACTGGGCTTCCCTTGCCAACTAGACCGACGCATCCCGCTCGCAACTCACCGAGATCCAGATTCAGCGCCGCGTCGCCGAGGAGTTGAAGCGCCTGCAGGCCACGGAGTCGGAGGCCCTGAGGCTCGCCCACGACAAGATCGCCGCCGAGGACAAGCCCGCACCCGAGGGCCAACGCAGCCACGAGAGCGTCGCGAAGGAGGTCGAGGCCCTGCGCGTCAAGCTGGCCGAGCGTAAGAAGGTGCGCGACCTGCCCGAGGCCGTCGAGACGGCGCGCGGCAACGTCGTGCGGTGCCTGCGGGACAACGACCGCCGGCCGCTCGACTGCTGGCAGGAGGTTGAGGCTTTCAAGGAGGAGGTTAAGCGGTTAGAAAAGGGGTGGGTTGAGAAGATTGTCTCGTGAGGGAGGGAGGGGGGTTTATTGTTGAGTTCACCTCTGCGTCTTCCTTGAGACTAGGGGAGATGGATAGAGGTGATGGTTCCTTTTTTGCGTTTCTTGTGAGCCATAAGGAGGGTAGAAAGCTATGCTGGATCAACAGAAGAGAGGGAGGGGCAGTAGGACGTGAATAGTGTACAACATGCTACTAGCAGGCACCGATGAGAGAGAAAAAAAGTGTATAGATGGCGAATGAATTTTGGTCACATCACAGTTCCCCAATGAAATTTCATATTTCAGACAGCAGCTCTATCGGGTCTTCTTCCTCTGGCGGGGCCTGCTGCTGCTGCTGCTGCAGCGTCTTCTGTCTCGCAGCCAACACCTCCTCCTTCCGTCGCAGGCCCTCGGCCTTCTTGCGCTCCCTCCGAGCGTCGGCATCCTCCCACTCGGCGCCCCCCTCGCCCAGCTTCGGCGGGGGTCCGGCCACGGCCTCCTGCAGAGCGGCCCGGAACCGCGCGATCCTGGCGGCGTTCTCTACGAAGCGCTCGTTTGCGATACGGAGCAGGTCGCGGAGGTAGTCCGGCGTGACGGTGCAGTGCCGCTCCGCGCCGCCGCCGCCGCCGCCGCCGCCGCGGGCCTCGTCTTCGTCCTCGTCGACGTAGCCGATTAGGGACTCGAGAGCGAGGCCCATGGTTCTGACGCCCACCATTGGCGTGACGGGCGACGAGGCTTCGTCTTCTCCTTGTGATGTGGAGGGGAGGAGGTTTAGGGCGCCGCTTTCGCGGAAACCCGCTGCGAGGGCGCATTTGAGTATGAGCTGGGCGTGGGCCAGAGACGCTGTCAAGACATGGAGGATCTGCGGGGTTCGTTAGTCATGTGAGTCTTGTTCATGTGTAGAGTGTGAGGTGTGAGGGAGTCGAGAGGTATCAGTGCCTCGGCAGGAGGTGAGTGAGGCTGGGTGTGCATGTGTACGTGTGTGTGTGCGTGTTAATAGACACGATTGGGGAGTGTGCATGAGAGTTACGGGACGGCCTGCATACCATGGGCTCGAATTTGAAGTGAACAAGGCGCTTCCGTCGCCCAGACTGAGCGCTCCCCGAGATTCCGATGGACCCTCCCGCTGCTTCTGCTCCTGTCTTGCCTTCATCCACGAGACCAAGAACGCGCAGGAGATCCTCATCGCCATCATGCGATTCGGAGACGGGATCGTGCGATACAAACAGCCACGTGCCTCCGCCTCCCTTCCCCCCAGGCCCTGCTATCGTTGCGGGGGCGGCGGCGGCAGCGGAGGTCGGGCCGTCTTCATCGTTTTGAGAAGGCGGGACGACTACTTGCTGATCCTTGGTGGTGGTTCCCTCTGCCGCGCCCGCTGCCGCCTTGCGCCCCTCGAGGAAGACGCTAACGCGCCCCGCGCAGCTGCTCGTCGTGACGAAGCCGTCGAGGGCGTTGAGCTCGTCAATCAGCTCGCGGATGCCAACGTCCACGGAGCCCTTGGGCGAGGCATCGGTGTACTCGGCGTCGGGCACGCTGAGCTGTTCCAGGATCTTGTGCTTGCGGGTGGTGAAGGTCGCTGGTGGGACGGGTAGCTGTTGTTGTTGTTGTCTTTGCTGCGGCGCCATGGTGTTTTCGAGCGTGTGTGTGTGTGTGTGTGTGTGTGTGAGTGTGTGTGAGTGTATGCGAGTGGATGACTGAATTTCTCAAGGTATGGTGGGGGTTCTTTCAACGGGGTGTTCCTCGTTCAAACCTGGGGAGAGTTACTTGTGGCCGGGAGTCTCTTCTGCAGCTTGAACGATCCGGTCACTACCAGATGGAAGAATACAGAGGCTCCGGGCACTTTGGGCGTTGAGCGTTGAGCTGGTTTGCGCTGGGCTGCGTGTAAGTGAAGTCCGACGCAGTAGGCGCATGTGAGAGGAAAAGTGTGCGGTTGTGAGTCCACCAGGTACCTCAACCGTGTGACTTCAGTCTTCACACACAGTGCACTCCCGGGATGCGAGCCGGTGAACCAAAGTGATTGTATACTATCCTGCCCTCCAATGCGACGTTGGAAGATGATTGAATCAGGCAATTACACGGCTAAATCAGATTGTCTGGTGATTTGTGGTGTTGCGTTTTTAATATAAAATTAGCTTCGCCAAGTCGGTGATCGATGTCCCTAGCTCCTGTTGAGAATGCCATCCGTTCATTCGCCTGACGGCACCCATTTCTTGGAAGTCCATAGCCTGCAGTATATGTTTAATCTTATGGCCTCGGTATATTGTTTCTTTGATGTGTGTCTGACTTGGTACAAGGGGGGAAGTCGGGCGATGCCGATTGGTTGCGAGGCCCTCATTCGAGCCACGTCCGGGTAAATGACATGGAAACCGATTGTATGCCTTGCATCGGCTCATCGAGGGCGCGCTGACAATATATGTCATTGTTTTGAGATGATTCAGTGAACAAGATGTCTAATTTACCTGGATTTTGTCGAGTCTATGGATTGTTCCCATCGATGTTTAGAAGTTCTCATTAACACGAAAAACACCACTGATAAGTCATTTTGAAGATAGTGTGAAACATTTTGAAAACTTTCATGACGCACCGGCTGTCACCTATAGGCCCAGGATCAGCCTTAACATAATAAGAGTTGTTTCTAAAATGCCAACCTCACGAAGCAGGTTGAGAGGGCCATGGTTTAGGAGTCACCGGGCCTGAAATGACCACGAGAGCGACTATGCGTTGTGTTCCCTGTCTCCAGACAATGCAAAACAAGAAATCGCAAGTAGGAAAATGCTGAAAACAGTATTGAATGAAATCGTGAATTCAATGTTCCTTATATTATGTTAAGTAGGCCTTTTCCCCTAGTCGAACTACACTGGACGACAACGTCGTTACCTCTGCCTACCGTTCATTTGTAGAACAGGCCGATCGGGTTTGATACTGTAAGCAACTGCATCAAGGTCTGCCAATTTCACGTGAGATTAGAATGTCTAGACACTTCTCTCTAGGGCCAGAATAGCTATGAAGAGCTTCACTTGTTCCTCTCATGAGACTTCTGGGACACATAGCCTCTTGTTCCTTCGATCGCCTGAATGTGAGCAAGCAGTTTGGCACCGAGATTTCATGCTTCCCATTCCATGGAATGATACAGGGTCCGTTCTTTGCCGCAAAGGTGATTCAAAGATCATTCAATTTTCGATGGATAAGAGTGATAATCTCAGACGGGTGGGCGGATTTTGGAAGGTTGTCACGAGATGTCATCTGAACCAATTTTAGTGCCAAAATAAACTTTTCCGATGACATGTCAGTCGCCTATCTTTACTACACCAAACTTTCAAGATAAAGTGTTATGATCTTATGATATGCTGTCGATGATTTCCACTAATCCTCCGATTGCGGGGTCTCAGTGGGACACAGAGATTAGAGCCTCACCACGCCTCTCCTCACATCAACTTTATTCCGAGATTTCCGAGTTTGTTTAATTCAGCTAGTTTGATTCATCATTTCCTTTGCTTATGCTGTCTACGAAGTAGAATCGAGTATCTGCCAAACGCAAGATACCTCCTGGCCCATGGCCTGGATCCATCCGGAACGCCTGCATGCTGTCCCGTGCCGTCCTTGATTTTGTTTCCTCCCAAAACGCCGTCATGCATCATGTATATACAGGTCATTAATAAGAAAACGAAAAGCCGCAGCAAAGAAAAACCGACGCTTTCAGAGCGATGCAATGGCCTGCTCCTCCTTCTCTGCCGTGACGACGGACGCGATGGCCGCCTCGGTCGACGAGGAAGACGCGGCGGCCTTGGCCTCGGCGGCCTTGCGGTCCATCTCCTCGAGGTATTGCGCGTAGCGCGACTTCTTATTGTGGATGCCGCACTCGGTCTTTTGCTGACCCTTCCAGCGGCCGGCGCGCTCGTCCTCGCCGTCCTTGACGGGGACGGTGGAGTGCCAGTCGCCGATGGACTTGTAGCCCCGGTCGAGGAGGTCGTTGTAGGGGACGTTGTGAGTCTTGATGTACTCCTGGACTTGCTTGAAGGACCAGTTGACCATGGGGTTGATCTTGATGACGCCGCGCTCGTCGTCGACCTCGATGACGGGAATGGTGTCGCGGGCGCCACCCTGGGAGCGACGACGGCCGGTAAGGATGGCGGCGACGCCGAGCTCCTGGTAGGCGCGCTGGAGGGGCTCGACCTTTGCGATCGAGTCGTACATCTCGGCCTCGGTCTCCCACAGTTTGGGGCCGTACATGGCCTCGAACTCCTCGGTGGAGGAGACGCCGTAGGGCTTGAAGATGTGAAGTGCGACGTTGGGGTAGCGCTCCTGGATGCGATCGATCAGGTCGTGCGTCTCCTGGAAGTGGTAGAGCGTGTCGAGGAAGATGAGGTCGACGTTGGCGGCCGCGGGGTTCTCCTTTTGGATCTTGGAGAGCATGTCGAGGGTGACGAGACCCGTCAGACCAAAGGCCGTTGACTGGAAGAGGTTGGGGAACATGATCTTTGCGAAGCGGAGGATGTCGAGGGGGTGCATGTTCTCGAGCTGGTCGTTGAGGTGCTTCAGGTGGGGTTGGGTGAGGGAGATCAAGGGCAGCGCGGGGACGGACGACGATGTCGATGAGGCATCTGTGGCGGAACCGTATCCGGACTCGACCTCCGCACGATCGAGCTTTGCAGCGTCGACGGCATTCAACCGAGGAGAAGACTCGACGGAAGACGTCTGGGTCGTGGGCTCAGCAACGGTAGACATTGTGAGATTGTGTGTGAGCTGAGAGAAGGGTTGTTGGATGAACAAGTGTGGTTGGGAGGCACCACGGGTATATGACGAGTGTATTGTAAGAGGGTGTGTTGGAAACCCGGGGTATGTTCACTCGACAAGGCTTTGGTCAAGAGAAAAGATCCGAAAAGCAGATGACGCAAGAGGTGAATCTGAATCTGAGGGAGAGTTCAGACGCTGGACCAGAGAAGAAGAAGGGAGTCTTGTTTTATGAGGATAAGAGGCACTTAAGGCACGCAGAACTTACACCGCGAGAAAGAGGCGGGAGAGAAGACGGTCATATTGGGCACAGGGCGTCACCAAGCAACATTACTAATTTGCTTTCCAACCTATTCTCAGACAGGACCCCGATCGAACCAAGGCCGAGAGGCAAGCGACGGACCACCAGAGCCCGCTCCAACTATTGCGCAATCGCGGCTTGTTTGGAGCATCGCATTGAACAAGCGCTGAGGAATTTGCATCTATAAGCAAGAGGCGTGGTCTGGGAGCAATCACGACATCGACGCTAAACCCTTCGTGGTGAAGAAGCCCTAGCATGATTGGTCATGGGTCGCAGGGGTTTCCTCCGTACCGTCGACATCCCGTAATTGCGCCATCGCCCCGGACGCCGGAGTGGATGTTGACAATGGTGATTTTCCCCAACAGCCGGCCCCGAAAGCCGGGAGCCGTGACGTCCATAGTATAGATACTGGGGCCGGCTCCTCCTCCGTGGCTATCGAAGCTGAGATCCCCTCATTATACGGCTCACGATGACCGCTGTCGAAAATAGGTCCAAAAAGGATCTTCGTGGGAGCAAAATCGTTGGTGTAAGTTCGCCATGATGATGCCATAAGACGTGATTCCGCCCGGGCCACTAGTCGGCTTGGCCTAGTGTGTGCATCCGGCACTCGGTCGTCATCGGCCGGCACGGCAATCGGTATCCGCCCGGCCGTCGGTGTGGATGAGCCGGAGGAGGTGGTCTGCGCCTTGTCAGTATCTCACGCCGGACAACGTGTCTGCATCGCCCAACCAGTCACCATACGAGGCCGAGGGCATCATCCATGGAACTTGCCCGCCGCGGAATTTTCTGACAAACCCACAGTTGGGTTTCAACACCAGATGCGTTTCGACCGTTAACACCGCGGAAAGCCCTTCGTTTGCCGACTTGTTCCGAGGATGCTTCGCCGCGTCCAGCGCCTCTCATAACTCATGATGGCGCGAGGGCTCACCATGTGGTTTGTATAAAAACTCTCGCCTCAGTAAAATCCAATGACTCAGATTACGGGACGACAAACAAGGAACTGAGCAGACCAAGACTTCTCGGACCCTTTGTTCCTTGAGCAACATTTCGACATCCACAAGCGACTGGGGATGAGATTGCATGGACCGCTGCGAGGACTCCCGCTTGGGTGACCGCTCATTCGTCCTGCCGCCTTGCGTGCTGTCTGTCTGTCTCCCAAGGCCAAAGTTCGGATAAAGATAGGTATGCCGGTTACGGCTACTCGGGCCGTCTTGAACAGGAGTCTATACTCTGGACACATGGCAATCTGTCACTCATACACGTAGTGGACGGTGTTGTTCGGTATCGGGTGCAAGCGTGCGTCTTGTTTCCGCGCGGCTCCGTTCTCTATCAGCGAAGCCACAGCTCCTGAAGCAACGATCAGTTTTCGGCCACCACAGTGGCTGGTGGGTGACAAAACTTACCCGTGACAAAACTTACCTGTACGAAAACAAAGGAGAGAGCCGAGGCGAGCCTGCTGCACTGGTTGCCTGCCAACAGCCTAGGCGGCTGGGCCAGTGCGTGATTCTGCGTACGCTAGTACGGCGATAGGGCTGTCCTGGCATCGTCCCTGACGTTTCCCCCTTGGTCCTTGGTGACTGGGGTCGGTAGATTCGGACGAGGCTGATGGTCCCGCAGATCGACAGAGGTGCTCTCGCAATCACGTGTTTGGATTTCTGGCAAGGTTTTCTCCTTCACCTTGGACTGACCGACCTCAGAGTGATGTAATTGAGCCTCACCAGACTATTCGGATCGGGCCCTTCCTTTCAGCTTATCGGACAGAATTTTTAGAGGGGTAACCACGTGATCCTGGCGTCCACTGGGGAGCTTGCCATGCGACGCCAGCAGCCAATCGTGCGCCGCCCAAGACCTCGGGACACGGGAAATACGGGCCTGGTTCGGATCCGGACCAGTGACGGCGAGGCGGGGCACACAGTCAGACTCACAGTGCCAGCGCCCGCCAGCCTCCGCCGCGTCCCTCCTTGTCGTCTGTCGTCCAACCACGCAAACATGTTTTACCTCTCGAAACAGGAGGGCTAAGTCAAGCTGAGCCTTTAAGCTTTCGCTCACCACGACGCGGCTCCGAGCTTCCCTCGTTAACCCCCTCCTTCTCTTCCTCTCCGCAATCCTCCAAGCCGCCGCTGCCGTCGCCGACAGCAGCTGTTGCTGAAGGTCACTCCTCCTGCATCGTCCTCTCCCGTCCCGTCTCTGTGTCCCGTTCCCCTCGTCCCAGCCTTGCTCCGTCTTTGTTTAGTTCGACCCCGCTGTAAAAGACCAGTATCCGCCATGGCCGACGCCAGCCCCGCCAAGTCGACGACGACGTCTCCCCGACCTCAGCTGACCTCGTCCATGAGGAGCAGCTCCTTCCTGCGCGAGCACCAGCAGTACAGGCCACCGCAGCACCCAGAAAGCCGCTTCGGCATCGACACAGTCGTCGAGGATCTGAGCAACGTCTCCGTCTCCCCGCCGAAGCACAACCACAATGCCAACCACAAGCACTATGCGGGCTTCAACGGCATCCCCTCGGAAGACAATCCGCCCACCATCCGCAGCGGCTTAAATCACAGCTACTCGCACCCGAACTGCGCGCCCGCCGGGGGGAAGAAGCAGTCACGCCTGGTGGCTACGCTATTCTATAAGCCGAACGGCGAGGGCGGCCACACGGCAGCGGCCGCCGCGGGCGGGAGCGGCGTCGCGTCACCGCAAACCCTCACCTCCGACAGCTCCAGCGGCAAGGAGTCTCTCCCGGCCAACTTTGCGCCGACGCAGGACCCCGAGTCCTTCCCGCTCGAACCTCCGACCCTCGAGCCCGAGAAGCTCGACCACCTGTACGGCTCCTACGTCTCGCCCATGTGCGTGACCTCGTTCCTGCACCTCATGTCAACCTTCCCTCTGCCTGCCGGCGAGTCGGACTACAGCTCCTCGCACCGCTGCCTCGACAGCCAAGAGAACCCGCGCGTCGTGGAGCTGACGCTCGACCCGGCCCCATGCCAGAGCTACCTCAGCCTGACGGATCTGCGGCGGCACGAGCTCATCTACCGCTTCGAGAGGGAGTGGAGCGTCGACGTCGCGCTACAACCTGACACGCTGTGGCGCCGTCACCCGAGGCTGGTGGTGTTCGACATGGACAGCACCCTCATCACGCAGGAGGTCATCGACCTACTCGCCGCGACGCTCAAGGACCCGCCCGACCTGGCCGCGCGCGTCGCGGACATCACCCACCGCGCCATGCTCGGCGAGCTCGAGTTCGACGCCGCCTTCCGCGAGCGCGTTCAGCTCCTCAAGGGTCTCCCCGCGTCCTGCTTCGAGCAGCTGCGGCCCGTGCTGGATGTGACCAAGGGCGTCCCCCGTCTGATCAAGGCACTGAAGCGCCTCGGTGTGAAGACCGCAGTACTTTCTGGAGGGTTCCTCCCCCTGACGAGCTGGTTGGCTGGAGAACTGGGCATTGACTATGCGCATGCCAACGAGGTCGTCATTGACGACGCTGGCAAGCTCACTGGAGAGGTGAAGGGTCTCATTGTGGGCAAGGAGCGGAAGCACGATCTGCTGATCGAGATCGCCGCGAAGGAGGGCATCGATCTTTCGCAGGTTATTGCTGTCGGTGACGGCGCCAATGATTTGCTCATGATGCAAGCAGCGGGGTTGGGCGTCGCGTGGAACGCTAAGCCGAGAGTGCAGATGGAGGCCGATACGAGACTCAACAGTGAGAGCTTATTGGACTTGTTGTACCTGTTTGGGTTCACCGGAGATGAGATTGAGCAGCTTGCCTTATAGTTGGGGGGTGGTTTGTAGACTGTGGGAGTGGTGTTGAGGTTGTAAGTTGTATGGTGTTTGGGGAGTTGGGTGACACCGAGGCAAGGCATTGCTGTTTTTGGGAGTATGCTTTGCTCGCCCTCATGATTCAATCGCATGCCATTGGGTTTCCTGCTGCAAAGATGTTCAGATGAAAACCTACCCTTATGAGCCTCAGAGCATACATAGTTGCATCATATGCTGAGCCGCGAGGCCGAGTGATGCCTGCTTCAACTTTGGCAATCGCTGTCCAAGGTAGAATAACGTGGTTAAAACTGAATTCTCCCTATCTACACATGAAAACCACCTTCCGCCCGTTGCACACATTGGGTAAAAATACGTCTTCTAAACGCAGGTATCTCTAGTTCTTTAAGGGTAGCCGTCCTTGCCCCACTTGTTGTACTTTTCGTGCAATTCCTGTGCCATAAGCGTCAGCCCGGATCTCTCCTCCGCTTCAAATCCCGAAAAATCCCGGCCCTCTACAACCGACCTCCCACGAGCAGAGTCTCTGTCGGGAAGGGTAAATCAGGAGGTATGTAAAACGCACCTTGGGGAGAGTGACATCAGGAATGATGACGGTGTTGACGGCGCTGGGAGCGTCTCTGGGCTCGTTTGCGGGGTTGCCACCGGGGTGGTACTTGTACTTGCCCTCGCTGTCGGTCTCCCAGGGCATACCGGCCTTCAGGACGGGGCTCTCGGAGGTAGACGAGGTGGGGGAGCGGCCTATGCGGGGAGGGGGAAAATGTCAATGGCTGTTCCATTGTCGAGAAGAATTCAGGAGATATCCTAGGACGTACCGAAGTAGAGGCCGGCACCGCCGAGGGCAGCAACCATGACACCACCAAGGATCTGTTCAGCAAACATTGTATTAGCCTTCACTTCTGGCCGCCTGCGTGGAAATGATTCGAAGCCGCCCTAAACCCTGACCGTCCGCATCCCTCGTACACGTGTTGCTTCTTTGTTGAACAAGTCGCGTGGTGTGGCTGGCTCAGAAGCTCGGCTTCGTGGGAGGGGATGCGACGGACGGCGGACGGGTGATGTAAGGGTATCTCGGCTGGATGGACGGGATATCACGCACGAGGGTCTCGGGGTTGCGCTTGGACTCCTGGGTGAGGGTCTGCTTGGCCTGCTGGTCGGCGAAGCGGCGGATGGAGGTAGAGAAGGCGCGGCGGGCGACGAAGGAAGCCATTGTTGCGGTGGTTGACGGGGTGTCGTTGGGAGCGGAGGGTGGATGTTGTGAGTCTGTCGTATGATTTCGGAGCTTCAGGTTCGTCGAGACAGGATCCCAAGGTTGAAATTCGGGAGAAACGATTGGCCGGGCTTACAGATGGAGGTGATTGGCCAATCCAGGCCGAAGTGGGCATTACCTCATCCTGTACTCTCTACATGTATACTATGCGTCTAAAAAGTACTCACGGCTAAACAGCATAACTGATTAACAGTTCGTCGCCAATGCCGCCCAGGCAAATCTCTAATAGCGCCGGGTAACCTACAGATCCCTTGACTCTTATTCAGGCTGTTTGTTCGGGCTGTTCAACGATTCCCAGTGTGATACTCCCTGAGGCTGCTGGTGAGATATTCAAATGTTTCCCCTGGCTGAAGCGCGTGGTTCTTGAATGCAACCTGAGTTTGGTATCGATCGATAATCTCGATGACCACTTATATATAGACGGTAGATGTTGGCTTCCCTGCGGTTGAGCCTCTGACGCTAAGTTGAGACCAAGCTTTCGGAACGAGGACGCTTGCAGATATCTGCGTGCTTCTCCTTAGGCATCACTACGTGCCTCTGCACCATCCTTATTTTCGACAACCGCCGGAACAAGGTGAACCGTCGATTCTGTTTGGATTATACCTACGCCTACTTTATAGCTGACAATACCTTACTAAGGTACAGTGTGAGCGAGGCATCTTGCTTGCTATGCGCCAAGTCTTGGACACCCAAGTTCCAGTTGGCTTATGATTTGTTTTGTTGTAGAACGTGCAGATCATAAGAATAGCAATTGATGAATCGCCGATAAATTTGCTCCTCAGACGGAGCAATCGTTGTGGGGTAGGAATGGATGCGGCCAGTATACGCCATCTTGGGGCGGCCACTGGTCAAACAAGCCTATGCACGAAGCAGGAGATCACAGAGCGCGGTTCGTCCGTGGAAACGTGCGTTTTTTGTCGGGGAAAAGTCGTCTGCTGTCAGAAGACTTGAGGTGGTCGGGATGGTCCATGTTTGGCCAAAAATGCCATAACGTAGTGGACGTTGGTGCTGGCGGTGTCGGCATAATCACATCCTCCTACATATCAAAGCAAGGATTGTCATGGATTGGGATTGAGCTTAAGACATCTCATCCATCACAGAGCAAGCTTAAACTGTGTGGGATTGGCCTGTTCATGCCGTGTCCCAAGCATTTCTCTAGCGGTGCTTCTTGGACGAAAGCCCTCCGAGCGAGGACCAACACAGCACATTATGATTGGAGACATCATTCCGGGAACCTTCGGAGTTGCAACAGCCTCAATGGCATACAAAAGGGGGGCACGTCGTGTCTTAAGCCACGGGATATAAGCAAGATCCAGAAAAACGGTTAAGCTTTCCTCACATGTCAGCGTTGAGGATAGAGGAACGGAGGCTAAGAACCATCGTTAGCCTAGAGCCTTGGACCGGCAGAGTCGCGACCAAAAGCTAGAACAACCATGGCCTGTGCGTCGTACGCTGCTTGGTGTGCGTCGAATGGTACCTGAGCGAATACACATTTCGTCCGTCGTGCTCCTCCTCATCCGTCCTCATCCCATCACCCAGGCTCAAAGCCATCGCGGGCGCCGCGTGCTGTTGGTCTGTTGCTGCTGTAGCAATTTAAAGCTGAGCCCAGATCCGGCAATTGTAATTAAATGGCCTGGCCTAGTTGCACCGGCGTCTGCATAAAAAAGCGGCCAAAGCCGCTTTGCACAGGGCTTGAGCGCAGGTACTATCGTGAATCAGCTGTATATCAGGCAGATGACTGTTAGTGATGACAGACGGCAGCTACATCCTGCGCTACCCGAGCTAATCCAAATCGGGATGGTAAGCAGCCCATATGCACAAAGCACGGGGTACCCAGGTTGCGCCGCCCCTTACATTGGGTCGCAGTCCCGTACATTGTAGACCCTGTCTTTGCAGCCCAGAAATCCCCCCCGTCCGACTGTGCTGCGCTGCTCCAATCCCTCTCCGTCACTGTTGGGCAATCCTTGCCTGGACTGGTCGCTTTCTCGTCTCCAAAAAGCAACACCAGGCAAGACGAGACTCAGAGTCTTGTCCGACGTCTCTTCGTTTCGCTCATTCACGGCTCGCCCACCATCCCAACCTTCCTTTCTCCGTCTCTCTCTCTCTCTCTCTCTACACGATACAATACGACAACCGATACCTACCGATTCACTCCCTCGCCTTAATACACGGGCCTTTTCCTATTCCTTCGCACGACCTCTTTTTAATACCCATCCCCAACGCAGACTTTTGCGCTTCAGCCTTTTTCAAACCTTCCACGACCCAGTTCCCGAACCTACCGACCCTTTTATCCCGCGCCAAAGTCACCATAACCTCACGTCAAAGCGCCGATTTTAAGACCGACCAACACCCCTCCCCCGACCGTTCGCGAAAGACTCTGAACCGAGCATTTTCCCCAACCTCGCGATACTTTTGATCCACGCGCAAAAAAGCGACATGTTTTGATTGAGGAAGTTTGCGAATTCTCAAAAACTTTTGCGCCGCCGATCCCTTTCCGACAGCAGCGCCCAAAATGACCTCCAAAGAACAGGCCGGTGGGCTCAATACGCCAAACGGCGATGACGGCTTTCCGAAACCTCAATTTCCTGGACGCTCCGACCGACCAGGCCCGCCGAGTATCATCTCGTCGCGAATGACCGACATCGCGTCCGACGACGGCGGGGAAGCGGTAGCCCAGACCCTCTCCGAAAACACACGCAGAAAATCTGGACTGGCTTCAGAAACTTTGTCGCGGCCAGGAACAGCCATGACCGGAATGTCTGGACCTCTTGAGGGACGGCGACGAGGCCCGCCCCCACGGATGAACTACATTACAAGTCTCAACGAGAAGAGGGGAAGCATCGGGGGCGGCAGTACCGCTGGTTCGATCAGCAGCAGACCGCCAAGCTCGAGAAGTAGAAGCCATGTCCCGTCGCTGACGTCTTCGGCTTTCTTTCGTCCCATGAGTTCGCAGAAGTTACAGGCCCAGCGTGGTGGTTCACGACCTGCGACCCGGCAACAACCTACACTAGGGGATACCGAAACTGCTTCCGAACACAACCAAAGTGCCGCCGCAGCGGCGGCAGTGGCAAGTGGTGGACCGAATGCTCGGCACAGCGTTATCTCTAATCCGGTATCGAATCCCGTCGCTCGTCTACAGCGGCAGTTGAGCGACAACGATAGCATGAGACCGCCTCCGTCTCGCGGAACCGAATACACCGACCAAGGAACATACGACCGAATCACCGCGAACACGAGTCCTATTCACGGTCATTATGCCGCCGGCAGTGTGTCCGAGAGCGTTACACCGTTACAACGGAACCAACGCAACAGCCGGAACCTGAGCGTCAATGTCGACAGGGGCTTTGGAGAACGAGGCAATCAACCTAGCCCCCTCAAATCGCCACGATCTTTCCGCTCAAGCTTCCTCTTGCCAGGTAGAAGTGATCAGAACAAGTCTAACCGGACTTTACCTGGCGGCGAAAAGCTGTCATCAACCGCATCGACACCGCAGCTCAACCCTGTAGACTCTTCGAGACTCGCCGACAAAAACAATTTGAAGAAGTCCAAAACAAACCTTGGCTACGTTTTCCAGTACTTTGAAGGCAACACCGTCTTCTGCTTGGGAGGTCGGTTCCAGAACACCAAGCACAGGCCTGTCAATGTGGCCACTGGGCTGTTCATCATCATTCCTGCCGTCCTTTTCTTCGTTTTCTCAGCACCTTGGATATGGCACAACATAAGCCCCGCCATTCCCATCACTTTTGCATATGTCTTTTACGTCTGCATTTCCTCTTTCCTCCATGCATCCCTGTCGGACCCAGGCGTAAGTCATGATCCTCAAACTATGTATGGTGACCGCACAACTGACCGCGCGTAGATTCTACCGCGAAACTTGCATGCCTTCCCACCGGCAGATTCGACTGAGGATCCTCTCCGGCTCGGCCCTCCAACCAACGACTGGACGCTGATCAAGTCAGCAGAGTCAGCGACGGCCGCGATGGAAGTTCCAGTCAAACATTGTAGAACATGTAACATTTGGCGACCACCCCGGGCTCATCACTGCCGACTTTGCGACAACTGCATCGAGACCCACGATCACCACTGCGTGTGGCTCAACAACTGCGTCGGAAAACGCAACTACCGATATTTCTTTGCTTTCGTCTCATCAGCCACATTCCTCTCTCTCTATCTTCTCGGCGCCTCTCTTGGCCAAATTCTCGTGCACATGAACCGATCAGACATCTCTTTTGGTAAATCGATCGATGATTTCCGCGTTCCCTTCGCCATGGTCATTTACGGCTTTATTGCCTTTATGTACCCGGCTGCTCTCATGAGCTACCACATCTTTCTCATGGCGCGAGGCGAAACAACGAGGGAGTACATCAACTCCCACAAGTTCATCAAGGCAGAGCGGTTCCGAGCCTTTACCCAAGGCAGCATCCTCAAAAACTGGATCGTCGTCCTCTGCCGACCGAGACCTCCTACCTACTACCAGTTCAAGAAGAGATACAGTGGCGGCGATCAACGTCTCGGTGTTCTCCGGGATCAGCCCAAGGGCGACGTCCATGGTATGGAAATGCAGAGCGTCAGACCATCAACAGGGTTCCAAGGACCCGTCTCTTTACGCAACGAGGCAAACACTACCGCGGCATAATTACCCATTTCTTTGATTGTTTTACGCGTGGCGTTGCTTAGGAGCCATCATATTTTTAACGGATCCTGGATACCTGTAATGTATGTTTTCTATTATACCCGGCTTTACCTATCAAAGCAGGTAAACAGACATAAACCGCGGGTTCTTTCTTGTGGCTCAGGGGACGGGAGCCCGTATTTTTTCCATCGTGGCAATACGCTACAATACCGAAGCCAGTAAATAGACGTTTGGCGCAAATTGCTGCGCTTGTAACAAATACTAGTCCATACCGATGTCGAAAGCTTCCACAATCGTGTGACGCGCGTGGCCTTTCCTTCCTGAATCACAGCTGCTTGCCTGTCTTAAGCAATCCATGATCAAACATTCTTCCACATCACCACTTTGCTCAACCGAGTCGAGACTGTGAATCACAACTTCGTGCAACCGTTAGCAAACATATAAATATGCTCACCAATCTACGTACCATCTATCGCGGAATTCCACTTATACATCAAGGACACCAGCAAAACCCAACATACAGAGAAGTAGTCTTGGAACAAGTTCAAAAATCATATTTCACGGGTGGTTTACTACGATGGCCTACGTATTTGACGGCTACTCGGAGGCCAGCTCTGGTCGGAATACCCCCCGTGGCCAGCAAGGCTCCAGCGGAGGCCGCCAGTATCGTCGATACAGGCATGATGATATACCAGTCGGCGGCGTACCGGGAGGCATTTACTACGGTACCGGTCGTTTCTACGAGGAGAATGTTCGCAATGAGCGGGAGCGGCAGCAATGGCAGCAACAACAGGACCAGCAGCGGCAGCAACACCAACAACAACAACAACAACGACGACGACAAGAACAAGAACAAGAAGAAGATCAACCGCAGCAGCGGCGACCGCCGCCGCCGCGGTCCTCTCCTTTCGGTAGCCACAGCCGTGTGAACGGTTCTGGAACCGAGTATGGTGCGAGGGAAGCTTCTGATGCCGCGAGGGCGTTCTTGGAGGCGCTCCAGAGGGCATACGAGCAACGGAGATGGCGGGAGGCTGGCGGCGGCGGTGGTTTGGGCTGGGGCGTCGGCGTTGGGGATGAGTACCCAGAGCCTGGTGCCATGGGTGGTGGAGGGCTGGGTCAGGATCACTTTGGTCCGACGGGAGAGATTCGGTTTGAGGATCTGTTTGGTGATTTCTTTGGAGGCCCTGGCGGAGGAGGAAGAGAAGGAGGAGGAGAAGGAGGAGAAGGAGGAGGAGCCGGAGGTGTGGACGGTAGTGATGGAGACGGTCGGGGCTCATTCAACCCCGGTCCCGGTTCCGGTCCCGGCCGCGCTAGTGGCCTCAGTGGTCACGGCGGCGCTGGCGGAGGGGAAGGAGGAGGAGGAGGTTCCGGTCCCGGAACGGCAGCTGGACCCGGCAGAGACGGCGGTGCCTTTGAGCCGGGCTTTGGAGATGCACCCGAGGCTGAAGGTCACTTTGGTGGTGGATGGTACGGTGGCGGTCCCGGTTTTGGGGGATCTGCGAGTGCTCGACGGGGAAGGGCCGGGATGACTTTGGCCGATTTCCTGGAGCTTTTCCAGAGCCAGCTTGATGAAAGTGGTCTGTTTGGGTACCCCACGGGGAATCTACCTTCTGACCTGTTTGATACTTGGTTTACGGACTGGTAACGGATCTGCCTAGTCAGTTCCAACCGAATATCATATTTAGGAGTCAATCGTTCAATTCTTCCAACAGTACAACACCGTGGAATAGACATGGTTCTTTCAAGTTAGAGTATTCTCAGCCCTTGAGTGCACTGCCTCTTTGATGAAACATTTGAGGCTGCTGGTGACACAGGTGTGGTGATTCGCCATGGAACACCCAACCTGCATAGCCCCGAAGAATTCTCCGTATGGCGGCCGATCTGCAGGACTGGTGCAAAAACATTTTGCGATCTGAACCATGACCGGGATTGAAAGTCAACTTTGATGTTACGCAGGTTTAGGGTGAGAGGTGGCTTTGAGCTTGCACAGCCCTGCTTATGTTATTGACCCGGCTGAGCAGTTGCTATTGTGGCCATATCTGTCCACCCGGTGTCTTAAACATGCTGTGGATACTTACTATTACCTTACGGCTGAGTGATCAAGACTGTGTAACTATCTTGCTCCCAACTTTGGTAGGCAAACGTCTAAACGTTGGCTTCTTCCTGCAAGCCACACTTGGTCTTGTATGCTAACATGCCAAGTCCTGACAAGGCTGACTACCTTACCCACCTAAGAACATCAAAGACAGGGTCCTACAACTTAAATTCTGCAAGTCAGAAGGAGCCTCAGACACGCTTTCTCATCCATTTTTTTCTATTTATCTTATCATCAGGTTCTATCCATCTGAAACTCATCTATCATCCATTCAACCCATAAACACGCTATGTCGCCTCCTTCCAGGTCTCAGATCGTTCGACATTTGACGTCTAGTAAAACTTATGCTATTGAGAAGGACTGGTACCGGATGTGGGCTACCATTGCGAAGCTCTATCGAGAGGAGAACAAATCGTTGAGACAAGTAAAGGAAGTTATGGAAACTGAACATCACTTTTACGCCACGTAAGTCAGTCTTAGATTCGTTGCTTCACTGGGCTCAAGCGTCTGACTTTGATCCTTGTCTAGAACCAAGATGTATAAGTCAAGACTGAAGACTTGGAAACTAGACAAGAAGCTTAAAGAAGCTGAAGTGGTAGAAATGCTCCGACGGAAGCAGGACCGCGAGGCTGCAGGAAAACGCTCACAGTTCTTCCTCCGGGACCAGAAGGTCAACTGGGATCGTGTGGTTCAGTATTTGAAACACAGACCAGACTTACGAGATACAGCTAGTATTGATGTCGTGCGATGTCTAGATTCGAGTCCAGACATTAAGTGCTCTACGCCTTCACCAATCTTGTCCAAGACCGAGGTCCCTCATCGAGTAGAGCCGCACCTGGACTTGCGCCTGCTCGACGACTCTCTGAGGGCCTTGCAATCCTACCTTGACGTGGCATTTGAGACGGGGTTGGTCGTTATCGACGGGTGCATCCTCTTTGGGCCCAACGGAGAGCCAGCGAGGCAAAGGGTCCTGGCATGGCACGACGATATGGCCGGCGTCAAGACCTTGCTAAACAGCAACCAGACGACTGCCGCCTTTCGCCTTCTGAATAAGCAGCTCGATGTACTGGAGCATCTGATTAGAGAACAGGACCCTCAGCTCCTACTGCTCACGTTCCACGACATCTTTGACCTCGAATCTAACCTTTCAGAGTCGCTCATTGTCTTTGTGGCTCGAATCCATCAGGCTGTCTTTGGCGAGCGACATCCCCTTAGCTTGATCTGGGACAGACTCGCTCGCTTTTCGGCAAAGGCCCGTCTGCAGGCTGTGCTGAGGATGGCGGCATACAGCGCAAAGGAGATAGAGGCTCGGATGGGGGCTCAGTCTGCGTACGTTGGGGTTCTGGAATGCCTTCAGGTGGATGTGCATAAACACGGAGGCTCCAAGGATGCGTCTGGGAGTTTAGGGAGTTGAGGCACGTCCGGGGTAAAGCCCAGTAAACCCCCCTTCTACTTGGGTTTAGCAAGGAACAACAGTGCATAATGAAGAGATGCTGGTACTCGGGTCATATTAAATAATACTGGCAGAAGTCCATCATTGGTTTCACTGTCTAGCTGCCTAACATTTTGGAAACATTTATAGCAGCGCGATATCTCTTGGCTGAAAGGTACACCTCGGTAAATATAGAAAAAGGCCTCGCCGAAACTGTCTAGAGCTGTTGATGATAGCATTACAACCGTGAGGTATTTCCTCTTCTTCCCTGTATGTACTTATCCCAGCCGGAAACGACGCCTCTGCTTAGCAAAAGGAAGGCCAGAAAAGGGAAGGTTCTCAGGAATTTGCGATTCATGTGAGCCCAAGTCTTCGACCCTGGTAAATGCCAATAACCCCACCCTCACATTCAAACCCGGAATGGAGTTGATGACGACAGCAGAAGTCGTGTCTTCCAGAGGCGAGAAGCACATCGCCGTGAATTCTCGACCAGCAAAAGTATCCTCATATCCAAAGTCCGGAGTGAATTTCAAAACGAGCTCTCCTTTTCCATCCGCGGGTCGAAGTGTTGTCGGAATATAAAACAGGTCGTCGTGGGCGGCGCCCGAGGACCGCTTGATCCGTCGATAGCAGAGAGATCCGGTCTGGAAAGACCAGCATTCAATGTGAAGATACCTCGTACATTGAGAGGTTAATAAATCGAGGCCGCCAGCCTCATGAAACTCGGTCCATTCCACCACTTGCCCACGAGGAGTTTCCACCCAAACCTCCGCGTCAAAGCTTTTTGTTACCTCCACCAAGTTGGGGGGTCGTAGATGGAAGTAGCCTTGGTGACCAAATAATGTCCGCCCATTCTGTGATACCCATGACCAGCTTGGGAAACCTGTCAGCCTAGCAAAGTTTGTCCCTTCGGGTCGGACCTCCCATTCCAGTCCGGCGAGAAAGGCGCGTTTCGAAGCAGTGGCGTCTGCAACCGGCCAGCCTGAGGCGACTACCGGAATGCCCCAGTATGAAAAGCACCCTGTATTGACTCGCGACCACTTCTTCAAGACTCCGGATACGGCGGCGAGCCTATCGCTCGAGTAGGTCAGCTGGCGGTCGCAATACTTCTGGAGTATAGCCCAGACGCCGTCCGGGGTGTTGAGGAGAGTCCACTCGGGCCTCTCGTGGTGCTCCAAGTTCCCCTGCACAGCGAGGGGACGGGTGAGGTGTTCAAAGCACATCATGTCGTGGCATTCGAAGGAGACCTCGTAGTTGGAGAAGTACAGTCTTCTTCTAGAGAGACAGGTTTCTTGGAATGTCCACCCCCGCGTGGCCCACTTGGATCTCGAGATCTGATCCAGTTGCCACTGGTGGCTAAACTTTGTGACAATCTTCTGCCGGCCGATTGTCTTGGTGGTCGGAGCGTGTTGCGTTCGGCCGAGAGAGAGGCCCGGTAACCCGTAGCTTGGGTCTTTGGCCCCAATGGCGATGATGGTGAGTTCCGCGTCGCCGTAGATTTGGTCCATTCTCTCCACCTGGCTCATCTTGTGGGTTGCGTCATCTTGCCATATGCAATATCGATCAATCCAGAGGTAGCGGAAGCCAAGCTTCGTGGTGGCCCCCATTGCGTCCTGGATGACTGGCGGGAGATTGTCTGGCAGGCAGGGGTATGTGTACTGATCGGGAGGCGCAACTCCCCAGACGTAGCTTAGCGCTACGTAACGATACCTCTTGCCTGGATCTGCGTTAATGATGCGACGGGACTCGCAGTCTATGAGCTTGAAGTGCGGGAGAGTCTGCCAATCGGGGCTGGTGCGACATGTATCGTGATGATGCTCGCACAGGTGTATCCACGATCGGACGAGGCCGTAGTCGATTCCCTCCTCGCGCAAGACCCTGCCCTGCATCGGGCAGTCCAGAAGAGAATGAGGGGGCTCCAAGACGGCAGTGGACGCAATGGAGACCAAACTCCCTGGCGCCTCTCGATGGGCGAAGCGGATCCACGCAGTCAGACCTCCGCCGGTCGCCGTGTTGCCATAGTACTGAGCGGAAGCTCTGTTGTAGTCAGAGGGATTCATGACGAGAAGGAACACCGAGGTTGAGGTTGACAACCCCTCGCGACTGGTCTGATTGCCCAAAACAGCAAAATTGTAGAGCAGATGAGCGGGGATCGCCAATATGACCTTCTCCTTCTCGGTTTTCGGGTAGCGGACGAGATTGAAGCCGATGGAGAAGACCAAGTCACAGAAAGGGCAGCTTGGGATCATGCCCGGGGGATAATGACTAATGCGCTCCTCTCGAGTGAGCGGCCTCCAGTCACCAATATGTTGAATGTATTTGGTCCAGCTAGTCTGGTAGCTCTGGATGGTGCCAATGGCTGGAAGATTGTGAAATCGAGCCGGGTTGAAGATGGCCTCCAGATCTAACTTGGTGCAATTCCGACAGAGTCGATTGTCTGAAAAGAACATGGTGGTGTATGCTTTCAAAAACAAGACAAGGATAGAGAGGAATTCTTTTTAGTAAGGAGTTTCTTGTCAATGAGCTGTATTTTTTCGATATCTGATATCAAGAGTGTGTGATGTTGTTAACGAGTGGTCAAATAGTCGGATTGAAGAGGCTCGGGATTGCTGCCTGCGCAGCCGAGCTCAAGCGTAAGCGCCCTTGTCACGACGTGTCGTCCAATTATATCCACTGGATGCAACATTTGCTTGGCGAACAACGCGGCATGAGATATTCATTTCAGTGCCTCTGAGTAAGTCAGAACTAGAAGTTCCAACGGCTCACGCCAATGTGACCTGGAAGACGGGACAAGCCAGATACTAACCTGTCCTATTGGGATTGAAATAAATGGTATCCGTAGTCAAAAGATGGTCCCAATTGTCCGGCATAGGTTGTGTTCCCGCGGCAAACACCCAGTCCAGATCCAACCTCATATCCATATCGACACCGTCGTGATCGTCCCGCTGTTCACCAAGCGGCTGCTCTCCCGGTTGCACGGGGGAAATGCTCTGGAAACTACCTGTGCTCTTCGACTCGGCCGGGCTATCCGTACGCGCTCGCTTCCGGGACGCCTGCTCGCTCTGCCGTCGGGCTCCGAGTTCGAGGGAGGGCAGCACAGGATTGCGCGCAGCACCGTCCTGACCCAGCCGACGAGAACGCAGCTCCCACTTGCGTTGCAGCATGAGAAGGAAGTCCCGAGACCGCTTGGCGCACTCCCAGGAGCTCGAGAGCTCCTCCAGAGCCCGGAAGCATACGCTCAGGTGCGTCGCCGTCTCCGTTGTTCTCTTCCGTTTGCGGCGGGATATGGATGCAAAGATGAGTATGATGGCCGCCGAGAAGATGATGGCGACGCCTTGGATGTGGACTCGCTTGAGGGAGTATTGGCGTTCGTACACCAGGATGAGCTTTGCTATCGCGGCTGCAGACTCGATGCACATGTACTGCGCGTGCATGTAGCCAGGGCCCTGAGGGGCTTGAGGTTGGATGTAGCTCGACGACATCCACGGTCTGTGGGCATGTATCACATTTTGATAGTATTGCATGCTGCAGAAAGAAAAGTTTAGCAAAAGCCGCTTGATGACAGGCACCTATGACATGGATTTTGGACTGACTGTAACAAAAGAACATGAGGCAGATATGATCCTTCCAAGTCTTCTGGGTCAACTTGGATAGTGCGTGGCAAGTTCTCTTTCCAAACAAACAGTCTTGATACAAGCCTTTCGTTGTGCGCCTGTAATATGTCCACCGGGATCCGGGAGTTGCCATATCTACCAGAATGGTAATCAGTCATACTGTGTTGAACATAACTAGTGATTTCCGGGTGATTCACTCACAAAGTGTGACCAAGGGGTGCCATGATTTCGCATAACTCTATTGTGTAAAGACTGACAGCATCTCCGTGATCATTCAAGGGTATTGGCGAGTTCCCGTTGCTACGAGGTGAAATGTAAGGAAGCCATTGCTCGACCGGCGTATCTGATGGGCCTTCTGCCGGCTTTTCCACTGTGATGTCGTCCATGCTGATACGGAAAGGCCGGCCTCTGTAGAAACCGAGCGTCCTGAATACATTGCAAGGTTAAAATAAAGCCACGGGGAGATGGAATTTAGGGTGGAAAGCTTACTGGTCCATAGTAAATGCGCCCCAGAATACAGCGCGACGAAGCTCGGCTTCGGCAGGTCTCAGGAGACCGTTGGCAACGTATGGTGACATGTCCTTGTGCAGAGCCAAATCAAATGCCAGCCGAATTGCCATTCCTAGATGAAATTGTGTTAGTCTTCGGTGTCTCATAGACCGTAGTATGCATTGTAGCATCGATCATGATGTGATGGGCAACGGTACCACTATACAACCAACTGCGAGAATCTCTATTCGCCCCCAATTCATGGCTACTAAGAACAATCATGGCTTGTAATGTGGACACTGAGGGGGAGTCCAGTTCGATCTCTAGAAGAATCTTGGCTCTTGCGGCGAAGAAATCCGGAAGAGACTTTGGGTAGGTTATGAAGCTCGGGTGGTATCGTGTCTCAAAAGCGGCGCCTAATGAACACCTGGTGAAGAGTCAGCATAGTCTATCGAAAAATAACACAGGAGGTGAAAATTGTTGTTGACAAACATTGCATTTCTGAGTGCCTCGGAGTAATACGGAGTATCGTCCTCACACTCATACCAACTGTGCTTCGCTTCTTCATACAGCGCCCGGTCCACTACGTGCTGAAAAGGATCCTGCCAAGTAAAGTAAAGATTGATCAGATGATCTTCAAGACCTTCGGGCACTTGCTTGCCGTAGCCCATATTTTCAAGATGCTTTTGGCCATCGTTGCGAACAGTCCGATCCACGGCCAAGTCATCAACTCCGGCAGGTAGCTCCATCAAACTTAAGTTAGATGTCGGTCCGAAATATGAGATTCGGCCATTGAGGCCAATGTGTAGGGAACCAAGTCTATCAGACAACTGGTTGACGAGGTCCTCTTCTGTGGTGCTCGAACCGGCGTCGTCGTCTTCATTGTCGCTCAGTGCAACCCCTTCAGAGTACGTTCTCAGGAGAGGGTGGCTCGGGGCCCGGACGCTGGCCAAGTCAACACCAGTTGTGATGGCGCCATCAGAAGGGCTCCAGTCCCAATCAGCGATCGATCTCGCCGTCAAACTCAGCAAGCGGTCTTGAACTGGCGGAGCTTGTCTGTCGATTGCGTCTTTGCCCAGATTAAAAGAAGACGGGTCGAAAGGCAACGAGAAGTCTAGGGGTAACTGGTCTGGTGGCAACGGGATGTTTTCAGACGGGGCGCGAGGCGCAAGTGGTTGCAGTTCTAGCGACAAAGTTGGGTCGAGGGATGGTGTCTTTTCGTGTTCGAGAGCCACTTGGACCGTTGAGACGCCCAGGGTGTGTAGTATCCGGGTAAGACTTTTGGCCTCTTCTGAGGGCATTGGTGGAAGTTGGAGGCCATTCTGAGTGATGTACTGGCAGAGCTGGTCGACTCTGTTTGACAGCAAGTCGACAGCAACGCGCAGTGATAGTCTAGCATGAATCAGTCTCGATGAGTTCGCCTAAATTTCAGAGACTGGCAAAGGGAATCTTACTTGCGCTTGTCCTCTCCAGCTTGGTAGCGGCAGTCTCGACGCTTAGTTGTGCAGTTGGAACATGAAGGAGTTGCGCCGTCACACTACACATGACTTGTCAATACAATGCCACAGGTCCCCGACTGAAGGCGTGTGTGTGTTATCAACATGAAATAAAAGTATGTAATTTTCAGAACGAGGTTAGTAGAAGTAGCGCGCACCTTGATCTTGCTTTCCCGACAAGAAATGCACGCTGTGGTGACATGCTTCCTCTTGGTGTTCGGTCTCGATGATTGGGACATGTTAGCCATACGTCTGTGAAAGTCGTGTCCCAGTTTTTGGAAAAGTTGGACGTTGAAGAAGATGAGGACGACGAAAAGTTTGGCTACCTTACATGTAGGGTATCTTTAAGAGGTCACAATGTGAAGGGCCGGTAGACACGTCTTGATCGATCCGAGGCACACTGGCAGCGGCGGCAGGGCGTTCCCCTTGGCGCGCATGTGGCTTTGTAAGTTGCTGTCATTATGTTCGCAGGGCTGGATGCGGGGTGCATGTGCTCCATGCCGACATGTACAGGGGACCTACTAAAAGCTAAAGTGACTACGTAGCACCGGAAATGCGCTAAATTTCATACCAGAGGGAGAGACGCTCGGGATGGAAAATGTGAGATGCGATTCGATGAGCCCGACCAATGCAGAGGAATATCGCGAGGTGAACTAGCCTACTCAGAGAGAAGCGGGAAAGGGTTTTTGAACGGAAACTACCTTCACTACGTGTTCCTCCGGTGGGTTTTGCGAAGATACTCGGACTCTTTCTTGAGTTAAGGAAGTTGATGATTTAGCAGGTGTTTGAACCACAGGATGCCAGCCATCTGTGCATCCACCACAGAGTTACAGCTTTAGAAGCACACCTTGTGTTTGCTGATCAAGAGACAAGGCCCGGGATTACGTTATTTACCTGCTATCCGGGTAGAATCAAGTCAATTCACCTCGTACAATTTGGCCCATCGAGTCGCCTATCGAGCAGACTAATGAATCGTCCCGAAAGTGTAAAGACGGCCAGGCCCATGCTGAACCCTGAACATCGTTCAAATTATACGTAAGATCGCCTGTGCCGTTTCTCTGAAGGATCAAGCTCTCCGAATGGGCCGGTTCGCGGGGCTCCCCATGCTCCCCGCGGTTACTTTTTCTGCATAATGGTGCTCTCGGTTTCTGAGACGGTTTTCCAGCGCAATTCTATCCAGAAAAAGAGTAAGTGGGCGGTATAAATGGTTTAACTTTGACTCTTAGTCCATGTTTTGACTATTGGAGCCATGAACTTGCCACATAACACTTGACATACTTGATCCTGTAAGGTTAAGGTGCCTTGATGTATCCTGACTGTATGATAACCTGTTGAGACGGTCGGATAAAGCGCCTTACTCTAAATTGACGCAAAGCCCGCACGCTTATCTAAGCCCGGCAGTGAAAAGTTTCTCGGTAGACACGTGCGCGAAAGAGTAAAATATCATCGGCACATTCAGGGAGTGGGAGCACATGGTAAGGCTTGTATGCGAAATTGGCTTCTCCGCGAAGAACACCTTGAACAAGAAGTCTCATCCCGTCTGATTGCAGGCCTCTCTTCATCTTTGCATCCAGCTAGTAACGGACAACAAGGTCCGTAGACTCCCGAAGCCTCGGTACTGTGCCGAACTGACTCCAGACGAGCCAAGTGATTGAATCTGATAACTCAAATTCTGGCCCTGGGAGAGATCGTACCATTCGTTAAAGTCAATGTCCTGAGCCAGGAACGTGCACATAACCCTAGGACTAGGACGAGAATAACAGGCGGCGCTGACTCATTCTCCAAACCAGCTCCTTCAAACTTGCGTCTAGGACGTCGCCGTGGCTCTTGATGATGTGACGACAGGTTAGTCGGAACCAAAAGCCTGAGGACGATCTGAAATCTAAGCCGCACCAAGATCTCATGGGACACGTCTGAAACCGGTTCCTGATGTCTCCACCAAATCTGATTCCAGATGTCAAGTCGATAGACGAGACAATGCTTTACTATTGTGGCAGAATTCATTTTCTCCGTTCTTCGCCGAATCTGAACTTATAAGTCGACAAGTTTCCTTAGCTGATCAGCCCGCGTAGGAGGGATTCCGTCGAGGCGAGCACCTCCGTATGGGGCCGGTTCTCGGCGGGGCCCACCCGGAGATCACTCAGGCAATTCTGATCTGCAGAGACAACCCGATTTGTCTCACTGATCTCTGCCACTTTTTCTGGCCGCAGTCCTGAGCAGTCGCCGCTCTAACCTGAGGCGAGCCTAAGCATATAACTAAGTACTTGAGCCTGTGCTCGAAGTACCTAAGCAAGCCCCGTTATATTATACTAAGTGGCCGTAATATAAGCTCTGTTGATATATGTTAGGTGACTATGTAAGTATAATATATAGCGGCCTTAAATATGATTTAAAATATATTTACATAAAGTATATATATAATTATATACTTTAGCAAAGCCTGATTTAGATTTAGGAACTCATGATTTGCCAGTCTTACCCGGTATCAGTGTTGTGACGGCTGGCAATCGCTCTCTCGCCCACTCGTCAACCTGTGTTTTGAAGTCAAAGTGGAACACCTTGGAATAGCGCCCGTTACTAGCCTTTTCGATGTTTGGCAGGCTACTGAAGATAAAGTGCTGCTTCTTCTGCGACGAATGGAAGCACGCTCCGATAGCAGAGGCTCCCATTGCCCAGACTGAAAGAATGATAAATATGTTTACGGGTATTGCGCAATACATTTTTCCTTCAAGCACCGGAAATCCAAGCGAAAGTCTCTATTTTTCATTTTTGTCACCTTCCTAGGCGAAAGTCTATTCCCGGATGTTACCTGGCTGTATGATGATGGACCGATTCTGTTGCGGCTTAGACGTCTTGCCACAAGTGGCTTGATTAGTCTCCACAGTCAGGCGTCTAGCCACGAAGTGGTGTGGCTGATTCCTTACGTAAAGACGGGATTCCGGATCGGCATTCGGGCCTCGCGTCCGGAGCCGACACCAGTCTTACACATAGCAGTAATGCAAACCCCGGTGGTCCGTAATTCATAATATCACCTAGTTTTTAGTGCATGCCTCCACAGCATAAGAATTAAGAGCTTTCAAATGCGCTAGTACTATCCTCGCCGCGCGATCTTTTGCTGGAGTTCTCTGCTTTTTATTCGTACCTAGTTGAAGTGACTGAAATTATAATCAAGGTCAACATTACCAGCCGTATGAATCATCACTTAGTGCGAAACCCCCCTAGTTCCTACCAGGATTATTAGCTGAGCAAACTGCATAACAGCTCATCTGAGTGGTAAACCAGTGCATCTTTCAACAACCAACTAGGTACAATTGAACTGCGGTTTCGGAGTGCAGTGAGGGATGGTCGGCTGGACTGCACACACGTGACATGCATCCGTAATACTCCGGCTATCTGCTTGATGAGAACTTGGAGGTCTCTCTCTCCCACAACTACCGAACATGGCCGCAAAGGAGAACACCGACAACTTGAACGGAGCGATGGAACGTAATACTTCCACGGAGAGGTACTGCATTTTCACGCAGACTGAAAAGTGGTGTATTGTGGCAACGGTATCATACGCGGCTTGGTTTTCAACACTGAGCAGCTTCAAATTCTTCCCCGCCATTGATCTCCTATCCGAAGCATTGTCCGTATCTGTTGATCAGATAATCTCACTATCACCGCCTACATGGCCGTAGCGGCCGTTGCTCCGACCCTAGTGAGCGATACAGCTGATGTTCTTGGTCGAAGGCCTGTTTACCTGGCTAGCTTGACACTATATGCAGCGGCTAATGTTGGTATCGCGCTTTCAAAGTCATATGCCGCGCTGTTGGGACTCCGAGTATTACAGGCATTATCAATCTCAGGTACGGAGGCCGATTCAATCACGCGTTCCTCCGCGTCAAGATGATATACAGTAATCTGATCCATGTTCCTAGGAACAATCTCAACTGCGTACGGCGTGATTACCGATGTCGCGTCGCCTGCCGAGAGAGGAACTTTTGCCAGCGTAATGGCGTTCGCGTGAGTTTTGCCACATTTCAGAAGGCAAAGAAGAGCATGTATACTAATGTCTGGTTACCAGAATCACAATTGCCCCAAGCTTTGGTCCCATTCTTAGCGGGAGCATATCCTATGCTGCAGGCTGGACATGGATATTCTGGTTTCTCTCCATTGCAGCCGGCCTATGCTTAGCTATCATGGTATTCCTACTCCCAGAGACATCACGGAATGTGGTAGGCAACGATTCGATACCTCCACCCAAGCTATTGAGACTACCTTTCCCAAACGTGATGCGTCACTGGAAGCAAGAAGAGAAGTCAGAAAAAGTCGAGAGAAAGCTTCCCAATCCTCTCAAGTCCTTAATGATTCACACTCGAAGAGACAACATGGTAATCGTTCTAGCTTACGGATTGTATTATGTGGTTTACACATGCATGAACGCAGCTCTTTCAGTCTTATTTATTGATATCTACGACCTCAACCAGTGGCAAACAGGCCTAATATACCTTCCTTTTGGTCTCGGAGGAACTGCTTCGGCTTTTATGTCCGGTCCTTTGTTGGATACGGCGTATCGTAGGGCAAGAACGCAACGTGGTCTGCCAAGTGATAGAGTTCTTAGGGACAACCTAGACATTTCTCCAGTTGAGAAGGCTCGCCTAAGTGTTATGTGGGCTCCTATGATCATGACAGTCTGTTCCGTCATGGCATTTGGCTGGGTCTTACACTTTCATCTGGTTTGTCCTCTGCCCTCCCGGACGCCATCTTTCGACAAGAAGTCTGACGTGTCCTAGCATATTGCAATCCCTCTGAGTCTTCAGTTCATTGCAGGCCTAGCAATGCAGCTCGATTCAAGTGTAAAGGCTGTGATGCGAGACTGATCTTTAGTTAAAATTAGGTACTGACGAGACTCCAGGTTTACAACGTACTCCTCGTGGACAAGAATCACCGAACACCAGCAGCTGCTACTGCATCAAGCAACATTGTGAGGTGCGCCTTGGCAGCGATCACAGTGTCCTTTCTGCAACGTCTGATAGATTCTTTGGGAATTGGCTGGACATTCACATTCATGAGCGGCCTATGTGTTATAAGTACAGGGCTTTTCTTGGTAGATTATTATCGAGGAACAGTTTGGAGACAGCAAGCTCTCGGTCTGACGATATCTCAAGAGGACCACTCAAGGGATGAAGGGCGAAGTGGATATCAGGCATCAGATCACGAAAACCCCGTTTCAGGAGCCTTTATCTGTACTCGCGAGAGGAGCGGGAATTGATGTCTGGATGTTTCGATGGGTACGGAAAAGATATCTCCAGCCTTCTTCACCATTATTGTGTGTCGTGGCAGGACGACGCGTCTGAGATTCAATTCCGCGAACACCATTAGACGCTCTAGGTTTAGCCTGGCCGTACTTCCCAGGCAATCTCGGGTTTCATCCCCCGAGATATGTCTGATTTGGGGCAGCACAGAAGGTCAGTTGTCCTGCCTTGGCAAGTCTGCTGATGATCATTTGCCTCTCCTGGATACTCGTGCCGCGCTGGTGGCTCACATACCGCAGGGCGGAAGATAAGCTGCAATTACCCCGCACTAGATTCCGTTTGACCTTTTGCCTTTTCGGTCCCTTGACGCCAACAGCCTATTATTGCGAGTAACTCACAGAGAGAGAGGGAGATGGCGCCCGCCGAACCTCCAATTGATGAACATGAGCCCACCATAATAATTTGCTTAGCTTTCACTCAATTAGGGCTGTCGGGGGTGAGAAAATGCGTGCGTCTTGAAATGGTGTCCTGTCAAATTTCAAGGCTCATAAATCATGGCCAGGCTGCACTAGGCTCAGGGCATGAGCTAGAGGTGTGGCCTGTCTTAACACCAAGCGTACCGTTCCGAAGGTATCGCGTGCGGCCCCTGTTACATCTTGTCTTTTGTCGTGGATGCAATGGTTTGAGCGCTTGGCCCAATATCCTCATTGCACTCGGCGTTGGAACCTGCACATGTGGCAATTACCGCCAGTCACATTGTGTTAGCTTATCTCACAGCCACTGCTGAACACCAGACTCTACCAGAGAAGGCCCACTGACTTCAAGGGTTTAAAAGACATCAGTGGCCGATACAACGGGGGGCTGTTTTTATTTTTTATTTTTTTTTTAGCTTTGTTTTGCCTTTCCCACGTCCTTAGTTAGGAAGGTCACTCGCCTTGATGTTTGTCAGCCCGCTCAAGCGCTCGTATTTCACAATTATCAGGCAAACATGCAAGGGAGTACACGCATCCTCCTGGCCTTCGGAAGGCCGAGACAGGAACGTGCCATTTTGGGATTCGCCTGTCATAAGTGTCATGACCTAGGGTAGCGCAATGATTTTCCCACTAGATATCTTCATCGGTGCAAGTAGGACTTTCTTTCCAAAGTCAGGAGGGTAATGCCGCAGCCTCTTTCAATTCGATGAAAACTTCTGAGGGACTTTTGAATTATATCGGCGAAACTATGCGTGCCTCTCCCCAACTTACCGGAGATAATCGTCACGGAAGCTACCGGCGCTTGAGAGCAACTCCAAGCATTAACCCAGCTGCGACTTGCTCATGCAGTCACGGTGAAAGCCGACCCATGTCAGCTCGGGTTGCTACCTTGTAGGTGGTGAACCATTGCATAATTCGAGGATAGAAGGATTACTTGTGTTTAGGGTGTTCCATGAGAATGCATTGGTATTTGTCTCGATGAGCGCAGCTCGAATGAATGATCTGATCTGTTCGCATTGGATTCTACGAGAAGTAATTCCATTGTCATTGAAACATTTCCAGAAGTCTTCATGCATTCCCTGGCTACAATTGCTTCTTTGCTAGCGAAGCATAGTTCGGCGAAATGCTAATGTTTCTGTCCGGGTCGTACTTCTCCAAAGTATCTAATGGGGCGTATTTCTCACAGAGATAGAGAATATCGTTCAAGGCCCTATACCGTATGGGTCAGTCGTTGCACTCAAATACTAACAGAGACACTAACAATCCCCTAGTGATGTTGCCTGCATGGCCTGCGGAATAGTTGAAGTGTGTGTGAATGCTGTATAGCCGGTTGCGGTCATCCCACTCCTCAGCAGGATCAGAGGGTTCAATGTGACGTTGGTAGAAACGCATATACGTTGGGGAGTTGAAGTAGTATGCCCAAATACATCTCCAGGTCCCGAACTCGAACTCGTTATGTCCATACGTGCTACCCGCGTCGAAAACGAGGCTGTTCCCTGTCTCCATGTCAATACCCACGTTTCGCTCCCACAAATCGCCATGAATCAGAGTTGGTTTTATGTTCCGCCCATTGGACTGCAGTGCCCCAAGAAGCCGCGGAATCACGGCCTCGACTAGTTGCTGGGAAGCTGCATCTAACTCAGGCCATGATCCGTTCGTCTCAGTATCATACCGGAGGACGTCCTGGAGCTGGGCCGTGAAAGATTCTACCCAGCTTGGAGTCCATGTGACTGTGTGCTCCATAATACCGGAGACTACCGGCACAGGGAACCCAAATTTTCCGTTGGGGGAAATGGCGTTCTGGTGCAGCGTGACCAGCTTGGCCATTATCTCCTCAGGCTCTGGTGCCGTGGAAAAGTCCATGTCGTGGAAATCGCCGATGAAGAAGTAGTATTGTGTGAAGTTGCTCTTGTCCATGTACTCGCCCCATCCAGACGGCTTGGGTGTAAAGCCGGAGACGATGGAATCAATGATGGACGCAGAACGAAATTCTCCCTCTGCCATAGGCTTCGCTCCTTTTCCTGTGGCAACCTACAGGGCGTCAGAAACTGGTCAGCTCACATCACCTCAGATGTCGCCGATACTAGCAGAAGCCCATCGTCTTACCTTGAGAAAATAACGCTTCGAATTGCCGTCAGGTAAGAGCGCGGTGACTTTCGCAGTCTTCGTCCAGGTCGAGAGGCCACAGGTTTCTGATGACACAACCCTGGTACCTACTGGCAGAACTGTAATACGGCTGTGAGTTTCGGGAGAGACTAGGAAAATGGTCCAGCCATGCGCACCTTTCAGGACCGCCCTGTGCAGAGGAAAGCTCCCTTGAATGCCTTCTACATAGTCGGACAATTCCCTTCCGGGTCCAGAGAAGGACCCGTTCTGCATTGTCGATTGCAAAACCTCCATGGCTGATAGCACAGATCTTCGAGATTCTCCTTGCTGAGAACTTACAAAGTCCTGTTATGTTACGAGACTTTGAATTTACCAATGGAGGAGATATCACTGGTATAATACGGGTGTGTCTGGTAGATAGTTGGTCAAGAAAACAGGGCGATGTCGCCTCCTGTCGAGACATTTTAGCGCTGACCAGAGCCCGCAGATAAGCGCTGCAAACTTATCAGGTACCCAGCCTCGATTTGCACTTTCTATCTACCTTACAGGTAGGTGGTCCGCGGCGCAGGTGAGGCATCCGGCGGGATTGACGTTGCGACCCTGTGGATCGCCCTGGCCAAGCCATCAGGTTCCAGGTTCCAAGGCATGTGGCGTGGTTTGCGACCGATGCAAGCGCATGCTATCGTTTAGATTCTCCGCAGCTACACATCTTTTGGAGAGTCGCATTCTTATCCGCACGGCAATTCGAAAGCGACGGGGAATCACGCATCATGGTCAGTAGCGCCTTGCATCCCTCTGCGGCCCTACAAGATTACTGCAACGACACTAACGAACCTTTCTTATAACAGTTCAAAAAGATTGCCAGTATCGGGAGGAAGGGTACTGGCCGGAGTACAGGCCGGAGTACAGACCACCACGTGCACCCTCTGCCCACATCCCATGATTCAGATGCTGGCTCATCACCTCCATCCGTTTCCGACCATCTGCAAAGGCCGAGTCCATCGCGACTATCGGAAACCGCTCCATACAATGAAGTCGCAGATTTTACTGGATAATTGGGCCTCGGCGTAGTCTATGCCCCTGAAAATGGACACAAGGCCGACATTGTATTCATCCATGGTCTTGGTGGGACCAGTCGACTGACGTGGTCCAAACACAAGAATCCGGAGCTCTTTTGGCCACTTTCTTTTCTACCGCTTGAGCCCGATATTTGTCTGGCCAGGATATTAACCTTCGGATACAATGCGACGTTTAAAAAAGCCGGCAATGTTGGCACTTCAGTGCTGGACTTCGCGAAGGATCTGCTTTTCGACCTCAAATATGCGACGGACAATCAGAAAGACAACTTAGACATAGGCCGGGTAAGTTTCGAACTCAACTCAAGCTACCTTACGGAGACATGGAGACGACTGGCACGTGCTCATTCTTTCCACGTTCAAGGTTCCCTTGATATTCGTTGTTCACAGTATGGGGGGTCTCATTGTGAAGGAGGTAAGCGAAATGGGAACGAGCGCAAAGGCAAACGAAGCATCAAGCTAAACTAATCGCTCTCAGGCCTACATGCAGGGACAGAACGACCCAGAGTACGAGTCCATAGTCAAGTCCATTGCGGCGATCATATTTCTCGCAACACCACATCGCGGGACAAACCTGGCTCAGACATTGAATCGCATACTGCGGTCGAGCATGATCACCGACTCGAAGCAGTACATCGCTGATCTAGCCAAGAACTCCCTGACGCTGCAAAAGATCAATGAACAGTTCCGACACATCGCACCCAAACTTGACATCGTTTCCTTCTACGAAAGTCAGCCGACTTCGGTTGGATTGAACCATCGTGTTGTGAGTTGTCTGCACTAGAGTCCCCGTTGCCCATTAGGATTTGAGAATGTCTCTGACGCTGCCAAGATGGTCTTAGAGAAGGATTCCTCTGTGCTTGGTTACCCTGGAGAGATATCGAAAGCCTTGAACGCAGATCACCATGGTGTATGCAAATACGAGAGTCCAAGAGATCCCAACTACATCACCGTCCGGAATGTCCTCAAGTCATTGGTTAGCAAGCTTATCTCAACGAGCAAGTCCAAGAAGGCAGTAGCAACAACCCGAAGGGAATCTTTAGATCTAAAGTCTCTGCTTGCTATTACTGACATTCCTGCTACCGACTACGTCTTTTATCGGGATCAGTGGGTCGAAGGAACGAGCAACTGGATTTTACAGAATGATTCGTATCAGGAATGGCTCGAATCGGACTCTGGGTCTCATGTTCTCTGGCTCAGTGGCGGCGCTGCGGCGGGAAAGTCGGTCCTATCCTCATTCATCGTGAACAGTCTCGTGGAGTCCGGTGCGTGTTGCCAGTACTTTTTCGTCAGGTTCGGGGACCAGAAGAAGCGAACTCTCAGTCTGATGCTACGCTCAATTGCCTATCAAGCGGCCCAGAAAATCCCTGATTTCTTGGCAAAGGTCAATGAGCTCGTGGATGAGGGAATCAATTTTGAAGTCGCCGATCCGCGCACCATTTGGGACCGCATCTTCAAATCCATTCTGTTCACCATCGACTTCCAGGAACCGCTGTACTGGATAATCGATGGGCTCGACGAAGCGGATAACCCCCGTGCGGTTATTAGGCTGTTAACGGATATCTCTTCGTCATCGGTGCCAATCCGAGTGCTTCTTACCAGCCGGAAAACCTCGGAGATCGCGGCAGCTTTCCAAAAGATCCCCGAGTCCCTCAATCTTGCTTCGATAAGCGTTGACGGCCACGAAGAAGATCTGCGTCGCTACGTAGACCAGGAGCTAAGCATGCCAGGAGATGATGGGTTCAAACGGGAAATACAACGGCGAATCGTCGAAGGAGCCCAAAACAACTTTCTCGTGAGTATTACATCCAACGTGTGTGACAATTTACTAATACTTTCGTTATCCAGTGGGTGCGTCTGGCAGTTGGCAAGGTCAACTCATGTCACAGAAAGGCTGACGTTGAGCTGGCACTTCAACAACTTCCAGTTGGCATGGAAGGACTTTACGATCGTATGGCAGCAACTATTACGAAAAACCCGTCCCGCTCGGACAAATCTTTGGCTACCAGCATTCTTCAATGTGTTGCTTGTTCCTTACGAGTTCTCACCGTAGTTGAGCTGTCCTATGCACTGGATGAGGATACTTCTGAGGTCCTAGATCTCTCCCGGTCCATATTTGACTTGTGCGGAGGCTTCATAGTCGATGACAACAATGGCCATGTTGCCATGATACATCAGACTGCCCGAGAGTACTTATTGACTAGTCAAGCTCGCCCTTTCCATATCGATAGGAACATAGCTCACACCCAACTGTTTCAAAGTTGCATACGCTGTCTTATGACGATCGGTCTCCGGGCCAAGATCAATCGAAATCAGACGCCAGACTTTCTCGACTATGCTGCGAGCTCCTGGTCCTCACACCTGGCATCCACCTCCGCAGACTCTGAAGAAGTGAGCGAGATTCTGAAGAAGTTCTTGACCGGGAACTGGGTCTTAGCATGGATCCACTTTCTGGCGGCCAAGCAGCAGCTCCAAATTGTCATCCAAGTTTCCAGACATCTCTCGAAGTATACCGAAAAACGAAGACAAACCTATTCCGGAACGCAGACAGAAATGAGCACTCAACTTGGTAGCCTGGAGCTCATTGACAACTGGGCAATCGATCTCATCAAAGTTCTTGGCAAATTTGGCAACACTTTGCGACGGAACCCAGAATCTATATACAAGATCATTCCCCCCTTTTGCCCCAAGAATTCCGCCATATACCAGCTCTTCGGCAAAGCCGAGTCTAAAACCCTCGCAATTTCAGGCGTCTCAGCGACGAATTGGGATGATTCTCTTGCTCGCATATCACCAGGGCTTGGGTATGCCTCATCCATCTGCGCAGCAGGATCTCAGATCGCGATTCTATCCTCTTTGGGTAACGTTTCAGTTTACGATGCTTCCACATTCGAAGAAGCCGTATCCAGTCCGATCATGCACAAAGAGCGGGTATACCGATTTGAGCTCAAATAGCTCTGCAACCCTAATGGCGACCTATGGCTATCGCACGATCAAGATTTGGGAAGTAGCCACAGGGATTTGTAAATTGTCGGTAGACAATATCGAGTCGCAGCCTACACCGCTGACCATGCTGTTTCGCAACAACAACACATCGCTGATTGTAGGGTCGGACGATGGACGTATTCGATCACTCGACTTGACTCTTCCGAGTCCAACCTGGCAGCTCGTGGCAGAGCTTGAGGAGACCGAACTTGATGGTCACTTTCTGAATGCCTCAAACTACATGGCTCTGAATCGAGATGGCACCTTGATTGCAGCGGCTTATCGAGGATATCCATTCTCGGCATGGGTTATTGAGGGCTCCGAACACATTGGGTACTGTTGGCGCACGCGAGAAACATTCGCCCGAGGTGAAGTGATTGCTGCAGCATGGCATCCTCACTCCCCTGAGGTTATTGGTCTCTATCTCGAAGGCGTGGTCTTTAAGTGGAGTCCATACGAAAACGAGGTGGAAGAGATATCTGCTGGAGCATCCAGGCTCGCATTGAGCAAGGACGGAGAGCTCTTTGCAACAGGAGACGTCCACGGGACGGTCAAGGTGTACATAACGTCTGGGCTTTCCCTCCTATACCAACTGGCTTCCCAGGATACCGTACTGGATCTTTCATTCAGTCCGGATCTTCATCGATTCTACGACATCCGTGGCCACTATGGAAATGCTTGGGAACCCAACGTTCTCTTGAAGTACGCGACACGCACTGGTTTGAACGACATCGACGGCGGCAGCGAAACAGAAAGTCTTCAGGCATCAACCACGTCTACGAATGCGTCTCTTCGCGTTGACTCCATCACGGTCGTCGCAGCATCGCCTGCAGGGCGATTGTATTGCTACGGGACAGAGAGGGGAACCGTGGTTCTGTACGACATGCAGTTGAAGAAACTAGCCGAAATTCACGCCGCTAGAGGATTTCTCAGCATAGAACAAATTGTGTGGAGCAGCGATGGGCGATGGATTTGCTTCTGTGACTCAAGTAAGAAGATGTTCATCATAGCGGTGAAGACGTTGACGGGGATGGCAGATCCCGCCGTTGAAAACAAGGGAGAGCTGCCGATGAAGAATGTGGCTAAAGGACCCATTCAGCAACTGGTTTTCAATCCCGACTCCAAAAGTCTTTTGGTCCAAGCCGCAACATCATTCCACGTCATCTCACTGGAAGGTCCGCCTAGTGTGACGGATTCTTTGGACGTGTACCAGGCTGAAAGGACAACTATGATACATCCTCAAGACCCGGGGCTTCTCATCGCTTTCGAGCCAAACTTCATCCGAATCTTGGATTGGAAGCTCGGCGAGAAACGAACGCGGGCGATCCAAAGTCTGCTGCTTGGGCTTGGGGACACAACGATGACCGCGAATGTGTGGAAATTCGAAAGGGTACTCGTGACGCACGACAAGGCTCACATTGTAGCTCAAATCCTTGATCTTTCTCTCAATGCTCAAGAGAGAAGGCTCGTTTCCTTTGAGGTTTCAGCACTGTCAGCTCTCTCAACTACTGCCTCGGCCGACAATTTGGCTGCTCAATGCCCGCCCCTGCAGCCGTCAGTCGTGCCGAAAGAGATTTCATCGCAGGTCAATCAGATTCTCTCGTTTCACTCCCATGGTCGCCTTGTTTTCTTGTCTCGAACACTCTCAATCTGCTCCCGGCCGATGTCATTTGGTTCGCGAGGGTCACAACCGACGGCATCAACCCCTGCCGTGAAAGGTGATGGCAATGAACTGAAATCCAACAACTCACACGCGATCGGCGTGGGTGTACCACCGAGCGGGAATGGCTCATCTGCAATCAAAGAGCTTTTTCCACTGCCGGGTGACTGGGTTAGTCGAGATTGTCTCAAGTTATCTAGCATTTGGAAGAAGGAGAGGTCGTTTCTTTGCCCTCGGAATGGGGAGGTAGCTATTGTGAAGTGTGCAGCTTTGGTATAATAGAAAGGTATCCGGTTTTCGTTTGCTTTCGAGAGGCAATGCTTATCAAATCTGTGCCCAACACTGTTGCTTTGGCTTGACACATGCAGTAGTGACATGACGAAGGCCTTGCGAGCACATTGCTAGCCCAGATATTGCCCTCGTAGACCCTTGGACTTATTGACGCGTTCTTCAGCTTACTAGGATGCTGTTGATAGTCCAATTATGGGCTGATGGACTCGGAAAAGCCTAAATTGAAGGCACGCTCGCACTTACGAGCTAGAGGTATGGGGGAGGATTTACTGTCCCTGGAGGTACACAGACGCGCTGTATGTATTCTCTCGTTCCCAGTCATTCTGCCAAAAAAAAAAACAAAGATTGTAGAGGCCAAATAGAGAGTTGGACACTGGTCGTGAGAATCAGATAGGAGTATAAGACTCGCCGGCAACATCGCCGCCATATCCTGACTTAGACTTCGATCTTGTCCGCGTCCCAGTAGCATCTCGCCACCTCGACTCAATTCTACTCTTCAAACCCATCTTAGCACGTCTTCACTTTTCAGGCCCACGCCCACCAACGCCAACCACCATGGCGGCACCCGATATTACGGTAGCCCAAGGCCACCTCAACAAAGTCGATATTGACAGACCCGAGTTCATCAACATGGTGGAAGATGCCAAGGCGAGCAATGAGGCCGACGCACTACTGACGGTCCGCGAGGCTCTCAAGAAGTATAAGGCGGCCATGTTCTGGGCCATGCTTTTATCCGTGGCATTGATCATGGAGGGCTTTGACGGCAACATGGTAATGCCTTTGAAGAAACACCCTTCGTCCCACCTCCCTCCTCCCCCAATTATCTTCTTATTGCGCTTTACTGACATACAAGTCATCTCCTAGATGAGTTCGTTCTATGGGCAGGCGCAGTTTCAGGCGCGCTTCGGCACCTACAATGAACGTGAGGGCAAGAACCTCATCCCGACAGAGTGGCAGACAGGCCTTTCCAACACATCTGCAGTCTCCCAGCTACTCGGTCTCGTTATCAACGCCTGGGCGCAGGACAAGTTCGGATCCCGCAAAACGCTCATGTTCTTCATATTCGTCATGGCGCTCGCCCTTTTTATCCCTTTCTTCTCTCACAGCCTGCCGGTCCTGGCCGTTGGTCAGTTTGCCTACGGCATCCCGTGGGGAGTTTTCCAGGTAGGAGACGTGACGTATGACAACTTGGGCCGGATAGCCTGACTGACGTGATGTACAGACGCGAATGCTAGAGTGGAATTGGGGCGCCAAAGCTCATGTGCCCTTTTCAGACTTTTGCCATGCCCTGAATCCTTGAGACGGCGAGGACTCCTACAAGATGTTCCTGCACTGACTACTTTGAATCATATCTACGGGTTTCCAACGTCTGGAAGAAGTCTTCTGTTTTGCAGAATCTGGGGAGCGCCAGCTTACCATCCTTTCGATGTATAAATTTCTCGCGCATCTAGCTCTATGGCACTCATTTTCTCAGTAAGTGTCATCAACTACATGAACGTGGTCTATCAAACCTCTACTGACGCGTCAAATTAGTACCAAAAAATAGCCATCCAAAACGAGCAGACGAATGGCAACCGCTTTCGTAGCTCGTCATCCTCCCGTCTCTTCTCAAAATCGGAAGCGATCAATAGGATTGGAACTATTCAAGGCCACCTGCTCTCAACAAGCTACACCCGACGAGTACCTGATGGCCGCATCGATCAAGAAGAATGCCCGTCTACGGCCTCCCCGAATACTCCAGCTAAAGCGACTCACAGCGCACGGCACAGGGTATGGTTGACTGAAGTCTGGCAAGGTACTGGTACCGACGATCTGGAAGTCAAAAATGACAATCCAAAAGACCAAGTAGACTCACTGTACATTGACTGCGTCTAGCGTTGACTTGACCCTCTTGTCCTGCCAAGCTGAAGATCAGTGACGAGGCTGTTGAGAACTCAACCCTGGTGACTTTCGCGTTAACCTTATTTTGATCGGCAAACCCCACATCTCCGAGGAATCGAAATTGACGATGCACGTCAGCACACGCGCTTGCGCCCTGCTTGAACATAAAAGACGAGCGCATGGATAAACACGAGGCAATGGAGATCGGTAAGCACTGGAGGATGCCGGCGCCATGGCCCGTCAGCCTCGAAACTTGCACCCAGAATAGATGCCATTGTCAGCTGGGTGAACCGTTGCCGCTTTACCGAAGGCAATCTGCGGCTACTTTTTAGTTCCCGCCATCTGCCTTACTACATGTACTTGCGCTTTGCTTTCAATAGCTCTCAGATGTGACGTTGCTACCTCCTGCCCTGCTGCTCCTTAGTCCGCTGCGACGCTTGTGTCCAACTATGGTCCACGTAGGTCCACGCAACATGTGTGTGTTTTTGTCAAACGGGGGGATTCGAAGAAACCACTACCAATTGGGCCGTACCGAACACGACTGCGCCAGTTGGAACCGGGCCCCGGGGGGGCAGGCAGCGGTTCCATTCCTCAGCTGTCATCGGGCAACTAGCGTCGACGGACACGGGGGAGAGCAACGGTGAGAGTGACATCACATGTGAGACCTTCATTCCCTCTACTGCCGATACGAGGTTTCGCGCACGGGGACCACACCTCACCGCTAATGCTTCTTACGAGATCGGCATCGTTGGGCGGTTGATCTTTCATGCCCCACGTCTCGCGTGCGGCGTGGCGTGGCCATTGTCACGATGTTTGCGCAGCTTTTCAATGTTTCTAGGGAGGAAGTTCTCCTTGTATTTATTGAGACACAAGTCCCCACCGCTTTGCAGGGTCTGAATCAGTCTCTCACCGCGCACACAAGATTCACCGACTACAGTGATTATAGAAGCACCATTGTCTTCCCGCAAGCATCTCCCGAATCCTGTCATACATTCCACAAAGTTAGGAAGCCCATAAAAAAGCCAAACTTATCCGCACCGACGTTGGGCCAAAACCTCTCGTCACAAAGACAAAATACCTCACCTGACCCGCCGCAGGCATTCAACTCTTCCCAAACTCAAAATGTATGCCAGCACCTTTATCACCGCCTTCTCCGCCCTCCTGGCCGGCGCCTCCGCCGCGACCATCCCCCTCCGGTGGGCCGGTGTCTCCAATATCGCCGCGATCGCTGAGCGCCGTCAGGCCGACGCCAGCGCCGCCACCACCCCTCCCACAACGACAGGAAACGCCTCTTGGAGCGCGCAAAACTACATCTGGGGCTGCTCGCCCGGCGGCTGCAGCGCCCGCTTCAACATCAGCGCTCCCGCGGGCTACAGCCCCGGCGCGCCCGGCTTCAACGTCGTCTGCAGCCCCATCTACATCCAGCAGGGCTGGCTCCCCTGTCTGAACCCGGACAATAGCCCCCTCGGCGAGGATTCGCAGGTCTTTTCGATTTGGACGGCCGGGCCGGACCGTGAGCGCATGTACCTCGGTGTCGAGCACCTTTACAAGCGTCAGGAAGACGGACTCAGCTGGAATGCTACCGCTGGTACCAATATTCTTCCCGTGCAGAATATGAGCTTCACTTTCCCAGTCAATACTATCGTCGTTCTTGAGTCTTGAGCGGATGGGGCTCGAGATAAGCGATTGGTGTGATCTTCATTCTCAAAAAATGCATGCATTCAGCAGGGAGTTTGGAATATGGACAATTTGTTCATGTAATTACTTGATATATACCACTTAATGCCTCATTCTCTATCCTGGCAAGGAGTCTCTGTTCGTCTCCGAGAAAGGGGTTTCAAAGTCCACAGTAAAGTCATGATCATCTACTGAGGCCTCCACCATGACTTCTCATGAACCGAGGCCAGAGAAGTCTGGTACTCGGCTGCCAGAGCGACAGCAGAGACCTAAACTTGCGTGGGAATGAAAACGACACCCCCACCCCCCTTCCCCTATTCCTTAATCTCGGGAAGCATCGAGTGTCAAGTCCATTGATACAAAAAATGTTATACGATTGAATAAATCTTGAAGAACGAGTTCCTGTGCCTTGCTTTATTCATATCCACACACTCCATCGATATTGTAGAACGCCTCGCTCGTAACTACATGTATGCATTGAATGTGAGGTCTTGGGCAAAAACTTGCTTTTCGAGGGCATTGTTATGGTGGGAAAAATCACCACGTAGCCTAGTTTGCTTTTTCGTATGCTTCAAAAACACATCTTGCTGGCCTAGGACAAAGTCTACTTCTTGTAGGACGTCCCCATGAGCGCAGCAAATGTGACCGCCACATCGGGTCGTCGTCTGTAGCTCCTTTCCCGAGATTCCTCCAGCTTGTCAGAATGACCAAGCGAGCTCGAGACGAGGGACTGGTCCAGAACTCAAACGAGTAGTCCATCCAGCAACGCTTACAACTGAATATCTTCCCGTTGTTTTCCACAAGACTCTTCGGAGGTCTCTGCCTATATTCCCAGATACAGCCTTCATCTTCTTGAAGATCCGGAGTGGACTGAACGGGAACATTGCGTTTGTCGGCAGTTCCCAACACAATTTTCAGATCACCGGCTGTCCAGGTACGGTGGCTGTGAGGGCAGCATCCGCTCAGGTACCAGAATCTGTCATCTTTTCCCAGGAGCCTCCCCCTGTGCTTAACGTGACGCATATCTCTTCTCAGCAGAACGAAATCCCGGGTCTTGAGAAACAAACAGCCGTCGACAATTCGGCATTCGGATATACATTGTATCCAGAAGTTCAAGGTTCTGTAAAATTCCCTGGAGACAGGCATAGTCGTCGCCATGGTCTCTGACGGCCGCAAGCGCTGCGATCTCAGAATACCGGCTACTACGTTGAAACGCATTTTCCACGGCAAGAAGTTTGACCACATCTTGGCGCCTATATAGAGGTGATCCTCGGGAAGGGAAGCGTTGGGTGCAGCGCACGGTCGTCGGGTCGACAGGCCAACGACGTTGTGTTGATATCCTGGCCTCAGCGGGACGGATGATGACGGCGAGTGGAAAGTTCTGCAGTCTTTGCAAGCGATACAGAGAGGCGACGCATAGATGCCATCATTGTCCAAGAATTGTAAAACTCGGTGATGCGCCTCCCTGCTTAGAGTGGTGGGACGATGCCCAACTTTGTTCCGAATTTGGTGATTGAGGAGTGGGAACATCGCCTGGGACTCTTCTGGAAGAAGTCCCTGAACTTGCAACAAAATTTCAGCAGGGAGAGTCTCCAGAGAACTCATTTCTCGAGTTCTGCAAACTTGGCAACTGGGTCCAGGATAGGGTTTCAATGGAAATATGTAGACCGAGCTTGTTGATAATATCCTGAGATGCCATAATAATTATCCTTCTCTTTCGATTTATTTGGAATTGGCCAAGGTTATAAGAGATCGATGGGTGCCTAGAGGCTGGGTGTTGAGCTAGGATTATGACAGGTTGTCCAAATGAGTACGACTTCTTGAGTCATTCTCGCCACTTCCAAATTTTGGCGGTCATCTACCACATCATAAAGTAGACTCAGTCGTGGAATATTTTAATTGGGGAAATGCGACTAGCGCTTGATAATCTTGCTTTGTCACTCTCTACCTATTTCTTTGCTGCCTACATGTAAATAAAGCAGGTTTCCGTCACCGTCAATACGAGCGGCTGCTAGTTGGTGATGGTTTGCAACATGTTGGAGTGAGCTTTGCCTTGAAAACTGAAATCAGCACTATGCCTGAGGATAGTGCAAGTAGGTTCCGGCTGTCTCAACTTCGCGCTTCCACGACTTACCGCCATCCTATCAAATTACCCGGTGTTGTTGAAATAAGGTGTGCCAGGCGAATGAAATGGCCGAGGTGTAGAACCCGCATTTTCTGTCGTAAGAATGATGCACTCTACTCTTCTTCATTGCCTACGACTTCTATCAAATGAGTAGCAAAAGCGCAGACTTGTTTGAGCAAATTTTAAAGAGGGCTAAAAGAAAAAAATATGAAGGCGGATAGTCAGGGTGTTAAGTAGGCATGACTCTAAAAGCAGCGGTCGCCTTGAGAGAAAGATTAGCCTCGAAAACGAATCTTTGTCTTTGACGCAACTCAGTGCACATGTCACTCATGAATGCTTTTATCGCCTTCCTTGTCTTGTTATATAGACCAGCTTGGGTGGCTGCAAAAGTCGATAATCCCAAATAAAAGTCCCCTGACGTCGGATTGTGTTGGAAACTTCAAACTGCGAACAGCAACAAGCTGTTATGCCCACTATTGAATACAGTCATACGCGCTATCAAAATAATCATATCTGAAGTCAAGAATAGATCCGAAGGACCTAATTGAGTACGAACGATATGTGTTACAAACTCGCTTGCGCAACGCTTATCATGACTTGAAGGTCCCGCCGGCCCATAATCTGGCCCTGGAGGTAATATATTCATCTACGGGCGCTGTGCTCCATACTTCATGGGTTTGGATGGCCCATCGGTCATCCTCTCGGAAATCCGGCCCTTTCAGGCCTTTCAGGTTTAGGAGCGCCTCATTGTAACTTTGGTGCAGGGTTAAGCAAGATCTTATTCTAAGAGCATATTCCAGGGCCAGGCCCTATGTTTCCAGACCACGAGCTTGGATGGCCCTTTCACAAAGCCAATGGCCTAAATGTCCATGTCTAGGTGAAGAAGATTAGCGCGAGTAGCACGAGGCAATATCCGTGCCATGACATGGGCTTATCAAATGGAATACAAAGAGTAAGGAGAAGCGAAAATAGTACTTGTTTATAAAAATGTCAACCAACTGCCAAGACACGAGATAAGCACCTTGAGCAAGTGAATAATTATCGGGTAGCGGGTTCCGTCCCTGGCCGCAGGATGAATATGCAGACTACCTACATTGAAGAATCTATAAACCGCAAGGCAAGGTTGTCTTCGTTGAAGTTCTCCCTGATTCTGCCGCAGGCTGTCCGCTTTCAGAACCACCTCGATCCGACTCTCTGCTCAAGGAGTCTTGGTACTTCTCAGCGCGGCCGACATGTTCACAATTTACAAATCACCGGGCAAAAGAAAGACTCGGTTCTTGGTAATGATCTAAATTTCGAACCCATTCTAACGCCATCTCAGCACAAATTGCCGATGAAGCATTCCAAGTACGGATACCGTTAAGCCGCGCCGGCCTCGTTTCCGCGTTATCCACCGGCCCCCGCGTTCCCGGCAGACAAGCGGCGCTGCCAAGCCCCGCCCCTCGTATCCACACTGTTTCCACCCCGGGACCGGGGGTTCCTGCAATTGGATGTAATCAGTCTCTCGTCATTGGCCGTCTCTGACAAACAGCATCCTTTTAAATGCGTCAGCGAGCACGAACATATGCAATAGCCGTTTCCTAATGCAGAACTGACGCTCCTTTCACCCGGGTTCAGATAGGAGTCACCCGCACCGAAGCTATCTAACCTATCTTCCGCGGAGATGCCAAGTCGCAGTTTGAGTCACCAGGTTTGACTGGCCCCTACACAATGGAAATTGAGCCATTGCTGAGAGATGTCTTCTGGAACCCACAAGTTCCCTTAGCTAGAGTTTTCTTGCTGATTATGGATACATGGAGTCATCTAAATTCAGACCTCCTTGGCTGTGGCCTGGCATCGTGCAACATGTCAAGTCGCAAGGGATCTGACATGGCACCGTGTCTGCGGAGGCGAAAACTTCCGCACCTAGCATTAGAAACCAGAATAAGTGGACCGCATGCACGCCCTTTCCCGACACATGTCCCATTCCGTGTCGACAAGATTTCACACGGAAGCGCCCGGCGCTATAAAGCCGGTAGACCGACAAAAACCGCCGTCAGCATATCAACCTCCCCACCATCAAATTTCCCCTTCGACATCGACAAAACACCAGAGCCACCATATACCATAGTTGTGTACATATTCGACTGTTTGGAAAAATGCATCTTCGTCATGAACATACAGAGAACAGCATCCCGGTGCTCCGTCAACTCATCAAGGACTTTCCCCTCGGCGTCTTGACCACAGCCATCCCGTCCGCCCATCACTCATTCATCCAATCCAGCCACATTCCTTGGGTGTTGGACGTCCAAGATGACGCTAGCGAAACCGAGCTCGGTGTCTTGAGAGGCCACATGGCACGCGCAAACCCCCAGACCAAGGCGATACTCGAATCATTGTCGGCAGAAAACCGGACAGGGGCCGGAAGCGTCCTCGACCAGGAGGTGCTGGTCCTCTTCACCGCGCCCGCTCATTCCTACGTAACGCCCAAATTCTACGTCGAGACCAAGCCGACGACGGCCAAGGTCGTGCCGACCTGGAACTACGCCGCGGTCCAGGCGTACGGCCGCGCCAGGATCCTGTACGAGTCCAAGACGGAGGAGACGTCGGAATTCCTAAACAAGCAGCTTCACGACCTCTCGCAACTGGGAGAGCAATCCATTATGGGGTACACTGGTCAGGGCGGCCGTCCCGAGCCGTGGACGCTGTCGGAGGCTCCCCAGCGGTACATTGACCTGTCCAAGATGGCCATCATCGGTATCGAGATCACCATCGACAGGCTGCAGGGCAAGTTCAAGATGAGCCAGGAGCTGAGCGAGGGTGATCGTGAGGGTGTCGTCAAGGGATTCAAGGCGCTGGGCTCGGATTTGGGTAACAACATTTCTGAGATGGTAAAGGAGCGCGGCGAGTTGAAGCAGAAATTGAAGCAGTAAAATCCCATCAAACCCTTTGCATCGTGGGAGTACATGTTTTGCACGTTTTTAATTTGGCAAAGGCAAGGTGACCTCTCGAGCTCATCTATTCACGCTGTTGGTAGCTACTATGAAGTTGCTAGGATCTTTGATGGCTCCTACGTCATGTTGTCAGTGATGCTCTACGGTTTGGAAGTGCTTACACCCACGGAAGGACTCGAAGCTGCTGCCGAAGTAGTATTATACAGCAGTCATGAGTCCTTGTAAGACCGGTGTTCAACTGACTCATACCGCGCAAAAAATGGGCCCTAGCGTCAAGACGTCATTTGATCGAATGAAAAAGTCATAAAATGTATCTACATGCGGGGTACCCAGTGATGAATTGAGACTAAACCTCCTTCCCAAATCCTAGAAGAGTGCTTCAATGCACTGAAAAGTTTTTTTTTAGCGCAAGGTCCGAAAATGAGTCTGCCTGTCTCTGGAAAACGTTTGTCAACAAGAGCTACCCCTGACATCTTCTAATCAGTGAGACAACCGTTAAATCTCATAGCCGAGAGCCTATAACTTGTACATGTTCACATTAATGGCTCCGAGTCCGCTCGCCCTGCGTCACCCGTCGGGCTACTAGTTGCCGCGGGAGTCGACACTATTGGGCAAATCGGAAGAATCCCTTCAACCCCGACCCGGCCCCTTCCGCTCCTTGCACGTGGGGTTATGAAACCATCGAACCCTTCTGATTCTAAGAAGGGATCGGCGGCATAGCCAAACGACACTCGTGGAACAACTCACTCCCATGGTTATCGCTGCGAATCAAGCTTCACCCTCATGCAGCTCGCTCACTTTGGTTTGCCGTTTTTTCGGTTTCCCGTGCGGGGGAAACGGTTGGGGGAACTCGGGGGGTTTGTCGTGCGGGACAGGCGAGGGGTTGAGTGACTCTGAACGCCAGGGGTGGCTTCGACGGGAAAGGGAAAAGGTTTAAGGACATGGACTTTGTTTGGATGAAACTAAAGCTTGATAGTACTGATATCGATGACCATGCATTACACACCGCCAATGAAGAGATCATCACCAAAGTAGCGTAACCTTGGTCCAAACGTGAAGAAAGAACCAGAATCAACAACCGCTTTCGGCCGCATGTCCTTGGGAACCCTTCAACTTGTGCCTCAACTCGACTGTTTTTTTTTCCAATATCCCGATCAACAGCCACATAGCGCGCCATGGCAGAAGGAGCAAGAGCTCGGGACGTCAAAGGACTAGGCAAAAATGGATCAATCGTCGACGACGTCGAGGAAACCGGCGGATCCCACTCGGAGGCCCCCATAAACGTCCACGGAGACGAGGAGGACCTTGTGGCGCGGATGAACAATCTGGATCCCCCCGTGACGCCGGAGGAGGTGAGGCGCGTGAGGAGAAAGATTGACCTGCGACTGCCCCCTTTCCTCCTCGTCCTCTACATGTTCACCTGGCTGGACCGCGGGGCGCTGGGGAATGCGGCGTTGATGGGGATCAAGGAGGACCTCGGCTTCTCCAGCGCAGACTTTTCCCTCGCTGTGAGCATGTTCTTTGTGGGGACGGCCATTTCCGACGTGTTTACGAATATCGGCATGAGGTACATTCGGCCTTCCGTGTACCTTGCTACGGCCATGGTAAGTCTGAATGGGGACGAAGACAGCCAGGCTAGCTAGAGCTAACTATCTTTGTTGATCATCTGGGGCATCTTCGCGACGCTGCAGGCAGTTGCGGGTGGTCCGCGTGGCATGTTTGCCATCCGATTCTTCCTCGGCATCTTCGAGGCGGCCTTTATCTCCGGAGCGCCATACCTGACGACTGTCCTCTATCCCAGAGAAGTAGGTCTCCCCCTGCTCTCCCCCACGCATATTTCCTACCGTCTCAACTAACCATCCCATTCACCACCAAGGAATGGGGCCGCCGGATCAGCGTCTACCTCTCAGCGACGCCCCTCGCAGGCGCCTTTGGCGGCTGGGTCGCCTACGGCATCTCCAATATCAAGAACCCGCTCGTGAAGCACTGGCAGGCCCTCTTCCTCATCGAAGGCCTCGTGACCGTCGTCTTTGGCGTCGCCTGCCTCTGGGTCCTGCCCGACCGCCCGCACAACACGCGCTGGCTCACCCCGCGCGAGCGCGACGTGGCGACGTGGCGCATGATGCGCGACGGGAACCGCACGCACGGTCAGGTCCGCTGGCGCACGACGCTCGCGCAGCTGCGGCGGGACGGGCGGCTGTGGACGAATATCGCGATTTACATGGGCCAGGTGCTGCAGACGTACACGATTGCGACGTTTACGCCCATCATCGTGGCCACGTTTGGGTATGATCACGTCAAGGCCCAGTTGATGACGGCGCCGCCGTACTGCGTTGCTTTTGTCATGGTGTTTGTGGTTGGGTACGCGAGCGATCGGCTCCGGTCCTGTTCGGGGTTGCTGGTGGTTTGTTCCGTCGTTGCGGCCGTCGGCGATCTCTTGCTCGCTGTATTGCCGCCCACGGCAGCGGGCGCGAGGTACGGCGCGACATTCTTGATCCTGTCTGGGATTTTGTCGGGTGTTACGCTGAGTATTGGCAATATTACCAGTAACTGCTGCGGCGACATCAAAAAGGGCATCGCGACGGGGTTGTTCCAGGCTTTTGGGAGTATCATGGGCATCGCCACGGGATATCTCTTCCCTTCGACGGACGGACCGAGCTATAAGAAAGGGTTCTGGACGTTATTTGCGGCAACGTGTTGGACTGGTGTCGGTGCTGCTTTCGTGACGGTGATAAACATCAGGGAGAATAAGAGGCGGGATCGAGAATTTGGGAAACCACCTCAGGAAGAGGTAATTGATTATGAAGAGAATGGTCAGATGGAAAATCATCCGTACTGGAGATTCTACCATTGAGCCTTTGGTTGTTTCTTGACCTAAATATTGAAGATCCTGGGCAAAAAAAAAAACACATTCTGGCGGGCTCACTGCGCTCAATAATAGAGATAATGAAGTGGAGGGAATATGGCTATGATTCTCTTTATGAGAACGTCGTATTATGGCTTATTTTACTGCGAGTGGGAGCTGTCCACTCCTCCGGCCCTATAATTATAGCCAATTCAAGGCAAGATACGGATATACGTCCGAGAATGCTAGCGGGGATCGCATGCTCTAGCTCCATCCTGCCCAAAGCTTGTAGCAGAGCGTAGCTTGGCGCGGGAATCTCTGAGTTCTGATATTTCGCTCTTCAACACTACTAGTGAGGAGACGAAAACCATGATCCCTGCTCAGAAGGAGGTTTCGTGAACAAGCGTCAGGAATCTGAACTTGCAGCACATTCAATCCGACCGGAGGGGCAGGATGTGGATATTTAGCCGCATCATATCATCCTGCCGAGGTCTGCAAGAGATATCAATTGGACAGCAGTGCGGCCTTGACGATGCACATGCAGGTCTGCTCGTGCGAGCCACGTTGGAGCACGCAAGGACTCTCAGGGCGGTAGATTGGAGTTACTATCACGACGAATAGGCGGCCGATTTAATTGAGATGACGAGGAAATTCAAGAACATTGAGCTGTTCGACTTACCGCGAATGACTTCGGATTGGGGGTGGAAGTATGTGCTCCGGGAACCTCCCCCGATGCTACGCCGCTGGTTGCATGTTCACGAGGATATCTACGACCTCATTTTGGATGCCGTCAGCGTGGAGGACCAGGATACAGACTTTGAGTGCTTGGCGGAAGAGATCAAGGCCGGGGCGCTTCCCCAAGCCCGAGGAGGTGATCATTCCGCACTTTCTTCGTGGCCACGGCTGACTGCAGTGCTTGTCAATGCTGTAAGGGGAGGTGAGCATGGCCATGTTGTGTAGCAACAGAGACAACACCGTATACAAGGGCGATCTTGTCATAGACTGCGAGACAGCGAACAATGTCCGGTAATGACTAATGCTGCTCGTCGAAGCCGAAGTTTCATGCAGGATGGAAGACTATGTATGTATCTTGGATGATGCCAGACGGGAGAAGGTAGAACTCGATGGCGAGGAAGCAAGGGGATAAGCCGATAATTCAGGTAGTGAAGAGAATAGTGAGCATTTTGGGGGAGAACGGGTACTCAGAGGATGATGGTAAGGAACATTAATGGCAATGGAAGAGTCGGACCAAGGCGGTAACATGCAATGCAATGCTGGGCAGTAGAAAAAGTAAGTGGAAGTAGAGGAAACCTGGAGATCTGCGAATAGCCTCATTCTGCTATTTTCCGGCAACCAACTTGTGTTCTGTTTGCATCCGTTGGCATGGGATACGACCGTGGTCTCCGAGGCGGTGCCGCGACTGACAGTGGCAGCCTCTGAGCATGTTTCCAACTCTGATGGTATTGCAAGTGAGGAGCAAAGAGGGTCAATTGGCCATGCCGCCATAGTCGATCGAATCGTTATGGCACCAGGGAAGAGCAAGGATTAGCCCAGACTCTGATCAGGCTGGGCAAAGGGCCGGGACGGGCGGGAGACCGGACTGGGGGCAGGGATGGTTGCTCGCAGTTCAAGGTTGGGTGGACCGTGGGCGGTTGAAGCTGGACTGCTTGTTGGACGGCGTGGACGGGGTATCGCATTTCGCCAACTGATTGCTTCTTGGCGGTTGGTGACGAGAAATGATCAACTTGCATGGCACGTGCGTCTGGAGCAATATCTTGGAAAGGCCATGCATGAGAGCAAGGTGCGTGACCGTATGATGGTGGGTTCAGTTTGAATCCCGAGATATGTTGATGGGTTGCTGCCAGCCAGCCAGCGGACGTGAACTTGTTTGTTGGTGGCCCAATCTATTGGGACCAGGGACCAGGGGAGATTCGTCACATCTCGACCAAGACTATTGGCGGTTGGCGCTTCTGGGCGGCGGGGTCGAGTCCTGTTGCTTTCGCCTGTTTGGGATGCATGGCGATCTGGACTTCTAGATCTGGATGAGCAGAGACACGTACAAGGGGTGCTTGACTCGGTTGATAGCTTGACTGTCAATGTCGAATATGTCGAATATGTCGAATACTGCAACGGCAGCAGAGAGAGGAGGGGTCTCGGTGTGGTCGACCACATGTCGGCGACGTTGGAGTGGCCAAGGCAGGCTGTCGCTGGTCGTTGGTCGCAGGTCGCAGGCCGCAGGTGCGGCGCCTTGGAGGAGCGAACGTGGGGCATTGCAGAACTCAGGTACCGCCCAGTGGGGGAAACAAAGGATTCGGATGGCAAGAGAAAAGGGTTGTTCTCATGGGTGGTGGCAGCTTGGTGTGAGCTTGTCAGGTCACCCTACCTAAGGTAGGTAAGTTGTCAAAGGGGATATTCGCACGGATAGAGTGAGCTGCAGCTGCCAAACATCCGTCGCCGTTGGACGGAATGCGGCGGGAGCTTGGGCCGAAAAGCTTCATCAGGCAAGAGCCAAAAGCCAATGGGAGACAACATGGAAGGTGCGGGCATGGCTGGCCCCGGCACCCCGGCAGGTTCTCTCGGTAAGGCACATACTCCACTGTATGTACAATGTATCGCAGTGTGACTAGCGCAAGGAGGGGCATACTCAGACGCGCATAGTGGGGAATAAATCCATATCCCAGCCAACCAACGCTGCCGAATTACCGCCCGTCGTGGCCGGGGTCCGAACGGGGGAGGTAACCCCACTGGAGCTTCCCTCACCGAAGCCTGCGAATCACGCTGCCCCGCCGGGGTCTCTCGCCTTTTTCGACCGTTTCCACCGTCCCTCGTCGTCCACCGTCGGACTTTCTGTCAACCACTTCTTTGCCCTTCACATCGTCTTCCCCCACTGCCATTCGACCGCCACCAAGCAAATCAACCGCCCACAATATGCAGTTGTCCACCATGTGTGCCGACCCATGCATCTTCTGCAGGACCTCGCCTTGCAGCTGCTTGGCCACTTTTGCCAGCTGGTGTTCAATCCCATCCCAGTGTCTCCATCGGCGGTCAAGTTGACGAGCTGGTCGCATCTCAACTGCTCTCCCGTCATTCCATCGTTTCTCCAATGACAGTTGGTCACTAGTCAGTGGCAGTCATCCTGACCCTTCCCATCATCTCTTTGCATGACCGAACCAACAAAACCCAGTTCCAGAGAGAACTGAAGCACCCATGTGACCGTCAGCAACCACGTCCTCGACGCCGCGCGGGAGGGGAGGAGGCCGCGACTGCCGCTTACGTCTCTTGATTGTCAACCTCCGGGTACACAGACTCCTTCACAAAGGACGTTACCTCGACCATCTCTGAGTTGGTTTCCTGTTATTCGGCTGCCTAGGACCACCTACCGACTCGGTACCTCAACACCGACGCGGACGACCCTGACAAGAACTAGCGCTGCGCTGCGGCGGCGTTGGCAATCTGGACATCGTACTTCCCGCTGATCACACTGGTGGCGCCCGGAACCAACGCATCCATCCCGCTTGCCATCCCTGGTCCACATCTTCAATAGTCGTTGTCTGCCGAGAAAACGGCCGTACCTTTGCCCAAGAGCTTGCAGCTTGCAGCTTCCTCCTGCATCGAATCCACACCTCTAGCGCCCACGCACCGGCCTGCATTGTGTGACATCCGCTCGCGGGGAATGGCCAGAATCGCGGCCAGCCAATATTAAAGTACGGTCAGCCGCTGGGCCTCGTGCCATTCACACTCTGCCATCCGAGCCAAAGAAGCTCTTCATCCCTTCATCTGGCCTTTCATTGCACGACCCCCCATCAAGGCCGCAGCCATTCGACCCCCTCCACATGGAATATTCGCCGCCTTATCACATATCCTCTGCCTTTATACATGTCACCACAATTTACTGAACCCGCTTCTCGACCGAATCTGTAGGCAACGTGACGAGACTGTCGATAACTGTGCTCATCACGCCGCCCACACCCCAGGATCAAACCATTGAGACCTCTCCACTTCGGAGCGTCTCCGATCTCACTTCCATATATCCCCTGGTGGCGCCCCAACTCGCGATCTGGCACGCTCTCGTCCGTTCTCTTACCCGGTCACTCGTTCCTCCGCCACAGCATAGCATCGCATTGCGTCAAACCTACTGCTCCAGGCCCCGCTTTGAAGGGATCTGGCACTTCGTGAAGCTTAGTACCGCGATCCTCGGTCACGACGTCATCTACATACAGCGGAACGACTTGGTACTCCCCGGCTTGCACAACAATCAACCGACTAGCAAAGCGTGAGGAACTTGCAACGTTGGAGAGATCCCCCAAACCATTCGACTTCACAAAGTGCACCGTATGTTGACATAACTATCAATCTCCGCGCGCAGTCGCCTCACCGCGCAGCTTAATTCGAGCTTCGTCGCCTTGCAGCAATGGCTACTCGTATCCGTGACATGGCAGATGCTGCCACTAGGACAGTAGCGCAACTCGCGAAGCGCATCGCCATCACCCCCAAACCCGACAGCCCGCCCGGTCTAATTGAGGCCCTGACAGTTGACCCTTGGTCCAAGTCTGGAAAATATGGAATGGGGTGGACTTACTTCGCACTGGCCCTTATGGGAACAGTTTTGTTCATGCGATTCTGGCACTTTTGGCAGGACAAGATCCGCCAAGCCATCTACAAGCAGGAGGTGGAGGAGTACTATGCCAACCTCTACAATACCGATCCTGACTACGCCCACGCAATGCAAACGGGACAGGCACAACATTTCTTCCCGGATTCTGAAGGTCTAGGCGAGAAGCAATTCAAACCCAAGGCTCACTTCTCCTCAGTCGGCTTCGTCAACGATACCTTGGCCCTCTTCCGCTGGGTCTTTTACCGGCCCATTCCTGACTTTGTTTGGGGCAGCCACCGATTCACCTTCTCCTCGCTCGCCGTAGTCACTTGTGGTCTCATTGCCTTGGCTTTCGTGACGCTTTACTGCTTTCTCCAGCAACCGCTTTACTGGCAGAGCATTCAATTTGGTTCACCACCCGTCGCTATCCGAGCTGGCATGATCGCCGTTGCCTTGACACCTTGGATCATTGTAACGAGCATGAAGGCGAACATCTTGTCCATCCTGATCGGCATTGGCCCAGAACGCCTCAACGTCTTCCATCGGTGGGCAGGTTATCTCTGCCTGTTTTTGTCGCTCGTACACACGATCCCATTCTACATTCAACCAGTCTGGGATGACGGTGGTATGGATGTTTTCTCTCGCCTTTTCCCCGGTGGAAGTGGCATCATCTACGGTACCGGCATCGCCTGTCTTGTGCCACTGGTCTGGCTTTGCGTCGCTTCTCTCCCATTCATTCGCCGGATCGCATACGAGCTCTTTGTCATGCTACATGTGCCTGTCGGTATGGTGTACGTGGGGCTCTTGTTTTGGCACACCAAGAATTACCTGGCTTCTTGGGACTACCTCTGGGCGACAATCGGCATCTGGGTTCTCTGCTATGCCATTCGCCTGATCAATCTGAATTGGACAAGGCCATGGCGATTGAGCTTCATGGTTGGTGACGAGGCGGCCATCAGCCTCCTTGCTGAGAACGCCATCAAGATAACCATTCCGACGCAGATGAGGTGGAAGCCTGGTCAATTCGTTTACCTTCGCATGCCAGGAGTCGCATTCTTCGACAACCACCCCTTTACCATCTCATCGCTCTGCAGTGAAGATTTCCCCTCTGAATACGGCGAGCAGTACCGTGACTGCGTGTTGGTCTTCAAGCCGTACGGTGGCTTTACTCGAAAGGTCCTAGACATGGCGATTGAGAGAGGGCCATTCCACACATATCGCGCCTTCTTGGACGGGCCCTATGGGGGCATGCGAAGAGATCTCGCAGCCTTTGATACCTGCATCCTGATTGCAGGTGGGAGCGGCATCACGGCATTGATGTCGCAATTACTCAACTTGATCAAGCGTATGCGTGATGGAAAAGCCATTACAAGGAAGGTAGTCGTGGTCTGGGCCCTCAAGAGACTTGAGGCCATGGACTGGTTCCGTGAAGAGCTCAGGATCTGCCGCGAGTCTGCACCACCAGAGAGTGTTACCTGCAAGTTTTTCGTCACTTCGGCAGTGCGCAACCGAGCAATGATGATGGCCGGCCAAGACCGTCCTGCCCCTCGAGCCTTGAGTCACATGTTCCACGACAAGCTGGATGGCTTTGTGGCGGGGATTGCTTCCAAGCGCAACTCCGCCCTGATCCAGTCTGTCGCACAAGGCGATCCTGACCGAGAGCAGGAATTGCGCGCCGAGCAGGAGGACAGAATTACCGCACTTCCGCAACAAAAATATCTACAACCCCATCAATATCCTCCACCACCCCCGGGACCACCGCCCTCCAATCGCTTCTCTGCTCAGGAAGATTCATTACGCAAGCTCGAGGGCCGGGAATACGACGAAGAGGAATATACAGATTCCAAGAAGCGCGAGTTCCACTTCCCTCCGATCAACACGAAAGGCGAGGTGCCGCACTTCAACTACGCCCCAGCTTCCCCAAAGAAGGTACCCGATACAAGCCCGCGAAACTCGGATGTGCCAATACGCCCCCCGGAGTTAGCTCACTTGAGGACAACCAACCTCCCAAGCGCAGGTCAGATCCGTCCAACCAGCACATTCGGCCCGCCGTCAGGCTTTGACTTTGGCTTCCCGGAGACGCCAACAGAGTTCCAAAAGAGTCTGATGCGCTTCGCTTTCCCCGTGCCCCATCAAATCGACGGTGGCTGGAGCGTCGAGTATGGCCGGCCGGACCTCGGTTACATGCTAAAGGAGTGGGCGACGGGCGGTGCCGACGGGAGAGGCATCCTCGGCAGGCGTACCGCGGTGTTTGTGTGCGGGCCACCAGCCATGCGTGTTGGTGTGGCGAACACGGTCGCCCGGCTTCAAGCGGCGATTTGGGGTGACGATATGCTCGAGGAGATTTACTTACATACTGAGAACTACGCCCTCTAAAGCAGGGCTTGTATTTATAATGACTGGACGGAAAAGATACCACGGGTGATACATTCTACATCCATAATAACGAGTTTTACATTTCATGAATGACCCTACATTCGCTTCGATTGTCTGACTGGCTCGCAAACCGAGTACACATTCGATAGAAAGCAATGGCAGGACATGAATTCTTATGCTTGAGGTACGGAATGGAGTCGGAATGTAGCCACGTAAAAGTACGGGGGTCTATCTTGTGCTTCGTCCATCCCAACTTGAGACCAGAGTCTCCTACATTACACGGGACTGCTTGCTCCGCTTTGGCGACAGCATCGGCGCAAAGGCCGATACAAATTCCGTGTCCATTGCCACCTCCTGCTCATTATTACCACGGCCACGTCACATAATCAAAAGATAAGAGCTCCCTCATCACCCTCCTTTCTATATCGATGCGCCGCAGGCCTTCTCTTGGCATAGAAGTGTGAATGACCGTGCTCTCCCTCGCAGACAGCGGAAGGACGAGCCTTTTTGTAGGAATTATGATGGCCCGGAAGGTTACAGGACTCGCAGACCCAGGCCTCAGTGATCATACTAGGTGGTTGACTGACTATAGGAAAGAATCTGGTATGTTTTAGAACGACAAATACTAGGTTGCTGTCCGTACGCAGTGTAAAGGAAAGCAGTGCTACAACATTGCTACCGATTTCCTGTAGTATAAATCCGGATGCGATTCACATAAGCCTTTAGTACATGTATAGATGCCCTTGGATGACGAATAGTAGCAAAATCCAAGTTGTGAGACCATATATGGTATGTAGAGCTAAAGAAATCAAGCTTTACCAATTGCCTCCAGGTGCTAGAGATCGGGGGTTACCAAAAGGTTGCTGTAATAGTGCATTGAGCGCGACGACGTGGCAAGAAACGAGATGGCCAACGACGTTCCAAAGTCTCTTGACGATATGAAGACCATTCAGTTTACAATCGACTGTCGCGTTGCTGACGTAGAGCAACAGCTTACAAGTTATCAGGGATACTGCCACGAGGCCTTTGGGGGCACTCATAGCGAGGGTGAGAATCCATCAGGACGGCTCGAAAGGTGAACTTTTCGGTGTCACTGCGAGCTGTGATGTCGACGGAAGCAGTGGTGCCTCTCCAAACGACGCTTCTGCCCGTGGATCGTGTAGTTGGTAATTTGCGACCCTTGATAGCGACGGACGTTTGAACCATGACTTCACCTGTAGATTCGATTGGCGGTTAGGATTGCTTTCAGCGTGTAGCAGGCGTACATATATGTGGTGTCAGAAGGCGTCGGACCCGGGGATGCCTTCTGAGTCTCACGGCACAGATAAGGCGTATTGTGTCTGTAAAAACACTGGCGGTGTTCGCTGTGAGGCCACTGGACCCTCGAATTCATCTCCGGAATGCATTGATGAGTATCAATCACGGATTGACGAGTTGCTCAAACAGCATGAGGAAAGGGTGGCTGAGGAAGATAAGAAGTGGGATACTTCTAACTTTTTGCGACGGGGTTGGACGGGAAGAATTCGCTCTCTGACCATTGTTCAGGAGCGACGACAAAAGACGAACGGCATCTGTCGATGATATTGGGATCGAGTGTAATAGTCACATGGCGTAAGCTGGTACAAGTTATACGCCAAGGCTTTGCAATTGGTCAATTTGAATTCTTTAAAGCTTTTCTTGTTTGCCTGCTGGTGACTAGTAGCCTGTGTCTCTGCTTATCTTTGCAGCCACTGAAATCACCGCTATCCCGATTGCGGACGTTTGCCCCTCTGCAAATTGGACAAGAAGTTGACGAAGAGGACAATGGAGTTCTTGGCAATGCGCCTGCCTCTCTCGCCGCCCTATCCTAGCCTCCACATTCGTCGTCATTCAATTCATGAGCCGACAAGCTTAATGCTCCGCTCCGCAACAAATGCTTCTTGCACTGATAGTTCTCGGGGAAAAACTCAAGCCAGCGTGATAATCGGATCCTTTGCGCCCTTGCATTGATAACATGGCCATTTCCGAAACCAAACGGCGATTTATCAGCAAGCTAGGCAAAGTTGATAACGTTCCGCGGAGATCTGATCAAGAAGGCGAGAGAGGGAGCCACGTCAAACGAAAAGGGTCCATGCATCTACCAGAACTACGCACCTGTTACCCACCTTAACCAGAGAGGCTAACCCCGCATATCTCCAGCTCTCCAATGCTAATCATGACAGGCAGGGAGGAAGAGGAGGAGAAGCCAGCTTCCTTGTTGCCGGCACTAACACTAGCCGAAACTCTCAAACACGTATAAGAACGGCGATCGGATGTCTGCACAATAGCTCCCCTCATCCCAAATGATTAAAATCAGCCTGTTCCAAACATCATAGACCTCAACTTCGCATCCCCCATCAACGTCTTTTCTCCAACTCCTCTACACTCTGATTTATTGAACAGCAAACTGCACAAGATGGGTCTGAAGGGTAGCTGTATGTGCAAGGCGATCAAGTACGAGAGTACTGGTAAGTCTGGCCTGCGTAGTCTACATCTTGGGAATGGAACGGAGCTGATAAAGAAGAGCAGAGGATCCCCAAGTCACTGCATTATGCCACTGCACAGATTGCCAAAAGGTACAATGCAGCATCAGGAATCTCACCGAGTCCGTAGCTACCTTAGCTGACCAGATAATGACAGTGGAGCGGTTCCGCCTTCACCTCCAACGCCGTCGTTCCTCGTACGGCTTTCAAAGTCACCCAGGGTACTTATGGGATATTTCCTCTCTCTCTCTCTCTCTCTCTCTCTCTCTCTCTCTCTCTCTCTCTCTCTTTCTCTCTCTCTCTGAGCTCTCCATTCCTCCCATACACGTGCACTCATATTGGAAAATTCTAGGTGAGCCCAAGTTTTACGACATTACCGGCGACTCGGGCAAGAACAACAGGCACTTCTTCTGCGCCCACTGCGGCTCCAGCTTATACACGGAGCTGGACTTGATGGCTGATGTCACGTGCATCAAGGCCGGCGGACTCGACGAGGGAAAGGCGAGCTTGGAGGGGAAGCCTGCTGTCGAGTTCTACTGCAAGGATCGGGTTTCGTACTTGGGCGATGTCGAGGGTGCTAATCAAAAACCCGCCTTTGGTTAAGTAGTGGGTTAAATATAGAAAAGTGGTAATCTACATGGAGTTGCGTTTTTTGGCGAGCGTTGAAGTTGCCGAATGAAGGAAAATTCATATCGGTCTTTATTTTCAAGTCGATATCTCACCATCGTGTCACTCTTCACCGCACTATACTGGTCTTATGTCCGCCCTTTTCTCGGCGACGCCCAGCATAGAAGACTCTTCTCATTAAGGTAGCTTTGATTCTCAATACAGGAAACACCCACCACTTCATTGAGTGAACTAGGGCTGATCTCTTAACCATGGAGAATAATACGATCTCTTCGACCTGATACTTTGCTGCACATGGTGAGAGATCTCAAGTCAAGAAACACCTAATATCATCACTTTCAACTGCGTGAGATGGGGATCTCAAGTAGGTTCACTTTAATGCGTGATCTCAGTTGACTTTGTATCTAGCCTGGGACTGTAATCCCTGCCTGCGTACGCTGTGGCGTCTAGCATTCTTACTAATAGCACTCTTGCCCCGAAGCTATGAGCGCCTTGCTCCATGTGAGTTTCTTGCTACATACAGTTGAAGCACATGGCGGAATGTTGACAGGATTCGCCGCTAGCCATGAATCTGCCCATCATTTCGCGTTTTTAAACGATCACGACACGCGCATTGTCTTATGGCGTGAGGTCTGGTGGTTGGCCAATTTTTCTTTTGTGGAGTTGGATTGTTCGAGGAGAGATGCTTCCTTGGCTATTATGTCAATGCTCTCGACTCCTCAGCTTCTCTATACACCTTGGAGGCTGCTTTAATGAGAGAGATGATTTGGTCAGATACTCAAACCTTTCTCGGTAAAGATGAGCGTCATTGAGAGCCGAACGGGAACATCTAACCCCATTCCTGACATCGTCACCCTCAGCTTCTGATTTCGGGCATCAGGAAACGTCTTCTGAGCACGAATTCCCAATTTCCCATGTCTGAGCATCTTCGTGGAGCAGGGTTCATCATTACGTTTTCTCAATGTAGAAAAGCAAAAATGCCAAGTATTGACCTCGTGAAGCTTCATATTCTTTGGGTAGGATGTATCCAGCTGACCTCAGTCAGACGTCTTGCGAGAGCCTGAACCAAAGTGCCTCCTTAACGAAGTTGGCACGCAACCTATTCTCAATGTCACGTAGGGCTGACAGTGTCACCCACGCGTCCCGGAGTTCGAGGGATTGCGGTAAGCTGGCTCCCGCTCAATCATCCCTTTGAGTCCAATTGCAGATGAGATGTGAAGGAGATGTGGCAACAGGGATCAAGTTTTCTCAAAGAGTGGAAATTCATTCAAACGTGGCGCCACAATAGCCGAGGGTTGTCTATGATACAGATAGGAATACATGCTGGCGATGAAGTATGCACAGCAATTTTCAGCTCAAACATGGACCCGCCTACACGCGGAACCCAACGCGACCCTTGGTGAAAGCCAAGGCAAGCCAGCCGGCAATCAGGGCGAGACCACCAATCGGGGTGACGGGGCCGAGGAACTTGAGGTCCGGGTTGAGAACGAGGGCGTAGATGCTGCCGCTGAACATGGTCGCGCCCGCGGTGAAGAGACCGGCGGCGACGGGGTTGGAGCGGGCGATGAGAATGGCGACGGAGTGGATGAGCTGATTGATTAAATTTTCCCGGGGTCAGTCACCTGATCCTTGGTAGCAGGTCAGTAGGGTTGTGGAAGAGCAACTGACTTGGTAGTGCGCAGCGGTGGACCAGCTTGCAATCTTTGCGGGATCAGAGATGCGGTTCTTCAGGCCGTGGGCTCCGAAGGCCCCGAGGCCGACGGCGGTGGCGCCGAAGACGGCTCCGACTCTCCAAAAGGCCTGGCTGCTCATTGTCTCTTCTTCTTGGGCGGTGGTGTCGGGGTGATTGTTTCGGGACGGGAGGAGCGAGGTCGTTTCGTTTCCTTGAGCGCTGGACATTGACGGGGGCGTCTGAGATGGACTGAAATGTGAGATGAACTGATGAGATTTGGTGGTTGACTGGGCTGAAGGTTACGTGATTGATGGCCCGGCGGACAGAGAGCGCGAAACGCCGAAAAGCGACCCCCCCCTGGCAATTGCTTAGATAATCGGGGAGCGTAGGTGGCATGCCTCGGCCAGCTGGTCCCGACTGGCTGCAAGTTCACTGATTCTTCCATGTCCTGGACAATTGTGACTTGGGGTGGTGGAACGAGAACGCAGAAAGCCAAGTTGGCGAAAAGGCAGCGCTTTTCAATTGTTCCAATTCAATCAGTTAGACTCTGGCGACCTTTCTTGTCCGGCGCTACCCGTTCAGACTGGATGTCCCTCCAATGCCGGGCCGGCGCCCCGTGGACTCGGGGCCTTCCGTGCGGAGCTTCCGAGTCGTCAACTCCACCAGGGCTCATCGCGTCTCGAATTCCACCCACACCAGAGCAAATTTCCTCGCTCCATCTCAACAAGTTCACATGGTCTGGTGGTGTAGTTGGTTATCACGTCAGTCTAACATGTCGAGACGATCTCACGATGGTCTCGCTGTTCACTGAAGGTCTCCGGTTCAAGTCCGGGCTAGATCATCCTCTTGGGCGATTGGTTTAGTGGTATAATGACCGCTTAGCATGCGGTAGGTCCTGGGTTCGATTCCCAGATCGTCCAAATCTTTTTGCCGTTGCCCTAGGCTGTGTTGAGGTTGGCTACTTCAGTTTGAGACAATCTCTTTCTCTCAGCCGAGGCACCTCATAAGTCCCTGCTGAGGCGGCGGGCAAGTGAGGCTTGTGGTTTGGAGTGTGTCAAGAGTAATTAAATGAACGGAAGCCCCAGTATTTTCAGTATCAGGCACAACTTGAGATTCTTGGATAGAATGTCTGAAGGCTGAGGATTAAATAACATTCTAGAATCAGGTTCTATCATCCGAAGCAATGCTCCAAGTTTCCATCTGGAGAGCCCTGAGAAGCTGAGGTGTGGTCTATTCCTGGCCAGGAAGAGCGCAGCAGGCCAGGAGAAGCGCACCATGCCCGAACACTATAACTGAAATTGGTACTTGAAGATTCGGGAGGCTTTGCCTGAGTCACATCAACGAATAACAATCCACCAGTATACAAAACATCTATATCTAAATTACGTTGTGCGGCTACGCAATCTTTATTTCCCCGCGCTAGTCCGGTTGGGACTAAGGTTAAAGACTATGATACATTCAGTTTCAAACCTGAAAACGTCAACAAGACTTTTCAAGATACAATCACACGTCCAAATCGTGTTGAATAAAATAGTTTGGGTATATTGGTCTTCTACGCGACTCGCACCATTCGAACATTGCTAAATACGTAACTAAGCCTTCCGCACGACTCAGCCAGCCATTTCGTACCGTGGCCCGGTGATGCTCTCTTCCGCTGTCAGTTCGGCTTTTGCGTACACGTTGTAAGAGCTTGAATAATGGTGCTGTTCCGGATTCTCTGTATTCGTGAAACCTCCACCGTTCACAGGTGCGCCAACGCTCCATTGCGTCACCTCGGCTTGCGCCTTCTTCTTCTTTCTTCTCCAAAACCAAAACCAAACCGCTACGCCCACCGCGAGAAGGACAGCTGCGCCGGCTCCGACGGCGATTCCTACGATGGTACCTGTGGAGTAAGAATCGCTGGGTGCCGGCTGCGGAGACGGGGACGGAGACGAGTTACCGCCGCTGTCGGCGTCGCTCCCGTCTTTTCTGCAGAAATTGGTCACGTCCTTGTCGTCGGCGTCGACGGCCACCAGGTCCTCGTTCGGAGTAGGGTTCGCCTCCCAGAGTGAGAATTGCGAGGCCTCTTGATTGACCTGGAGGTATGCCGCGGCAAGGAATTGCCAGCCCAGCTGCGGCATGTCATTTGCATTGTCCGCCTGTAACGAGTTGAAGAGAAGATCTGGGCCTGTCGTATTGACGAGGGTGTCTCCTGTGGTTTTGTCGAGAGATACGTGAGGTATCACCAAGTATTCGTTCGGTATGCGGATATTGAGGCCGGAAGACAGGGAAACAGTGAAGTCTCCAACAAATCTACAGATAGTTTGTGTTATTAGTATTCGGTTTGTCCGAGTGGATTTTGAGAGTTGGGGTAGGGAGCTGGTGGCAGAATAGAGAACAACTTACGGACGACTTGGGGCAATGTATCTCATGTCATAATCATGATAGTCGAGACTGCGAGTGAAGTTCAACATGCTACTACCCGTCTGATCTAAGAAGTACATGAAGACAGGGTTATAGGGCATCGTCATTACAAAGGGCGAGTGGGGGCTGACGCATACGTCAATAGGACGTAAACTCGGCGAGAAGAGGCTGGATTCCGAGCCGTTTGGAAAGTTGAGCTTCAGGTCTGAGATAGTCACCACCAATCTCGAACCGCATGGTGAGCTGCTATCCGCCAATGGTTGCGTGTATCGTTTGCCCTTTATCTTGGCTCGGTCGTAACCCCCGAAAACGACGTGGCCGTTGAATTGAGATTCCATACCAAAGCCCCTGCCCCAGAAGAAACTCCAGGACCGCGAAGCTATTTTACTCGACGACTTCAAGGCTTGCAAAAAGGGAGAACGTGAGCCGAGCCCGATAACGACCTGGGAGGGGTATCCTTGGCCGCGCATAGCGCTCTTTGCAATGCCGAACTGGACATTCTCCAGAGTGACGTTATCGTTAAGTTTCAAAGTGTCTGTAATGGGGTCGAGCTGTGCCAAGTTTCCGTCGTCTGGAAACGTGTCGAGATCGGCTGTCTTGCGAGTTATGGATTCAATGGAGTCGTAAGCGCCGCCCCGATATGACGTGCAGCTATCTTTGGACGTGATATCCGCTTGCTCCAGATTGCAGTAACCATCATTTCCGTACAGCAAGCTCCCATTTTTTTCACTATGTGTTAAAAGAAGATGAGGTTAGTCGTGCTCTGTGCCATATATCTAGCAAGAATGGGTTCAGTTTCAGGACGGTACCAGTGCGGCATGAAAGCAAAAGTTTGCGCGGGAGACCCAACAGCCAAGTTCAATCCTCTCGCAACTTTGCCATTTGACAGAGTCACGTTGCCAATGGGGAGGGAAATCGGATAAGGTGAGCAGTCTGCTTTGACGCTCATGACGCCCTCCAGGAGGAAGAGGAGCAAGGAGACGGCCATGCGGACAGACGAGGCAAAGCTCAGGTTCTTCGCAATATCGCGAGGATTTCTGGGTATATTAGAAGAGAGAAGGGTTGCTGGCCGGCACGTTGCGTCCAGAAGCTGGGAGTTTGAAGAACAACGCGAAAAACAATGGGGGACAAGACTCGCACAGAGGAGACCAGCTACATTGGCTAGGCAGCACCAGTTCGCTTAGCTGCTCTTCTTCTTATTCGCTGGGCCGAGTTGTCGGCGTTGGTTCCAACAAGACTCGCGACAGTTTCAACAGGAGCTGAGCATGCAGGTGGCCTAGTATGTACTTCCAACACAACTGGGTGGATAAAGCCAAGACATGAGATGTTAATGTGACCAATGGCATACAATTGAAAAGCGGCTGGGTGAGAGAAAAACAACAGTGCCCCCTTTCCCCCCCATGTAGTTCTAAGCGCCCGAACCGACGCAGTCTCTCGTCTTCACAGCGGCTACTGGCACCTCGGCCATGATTCTATTCTCGTCCAGATGCCTCTGTGCCCTGCAGCACTCGCCACCAAGCGGGTTAGAACATACCTATCTAGTATTTTGCTCGCCACATAACAGGGACCCAAGGTTTTGATTGTTGATCGTGTTGCCTGCACCAGCTATATCTAGCAGGGCGAACCAACAGCGACTGGGGCCCAATTTCTATACGGAAAGCTTCAGCCCCGACCATCTCTACATGTACGGTCTCCGGGACCGGACCATCCAGCACCGCTCGCCAATGTCGACATCTTTGACTGAGACCGCGCGAGACCGCACATCTGGCCGTACCCAGAACCAAAACAATGCCTCCTGTATCGCCCAGGGTGCGGTGCTGGACCCCTTGACGTCGCTGATGCCATGAAGCATTACTTCCCTATTCCCGTCGACGCACCCAGAACCCAAGTCATCTCCCTGGACAATCATCTCAACGGACCGCTGCGCCGGTAATGAAGCATTTTTGCAGAGCGCGAGCCCGTCCGCCTCGCCAACATCTCGCAGGACCCGGCCCGATCCCGAGCCTCTGCCCGAGACACCCCGGAATCTCGCCATTCTCCAGGCGGGCGCAAGCAACCCTATTTGGCAGAATGATTGGGAGTAGCGGGGCTGCAGAGATGCGTCTCTGCTGAGAATCTTTCCCCAACGCATCATCATACACCACTTTGGCATATCCCAGGAGACCGGACGAGAACGGTCGACAGAGATGCTCAAGGGCACCCTCATTGATCAGAGGGAGTGCCGCAAGCTCATAGACCAAGACGTTCTGCTACATGTGGCCAAAGCCAAGTTTCCCGACAACTTCCACGCCTTCGACTTTGCCGCGCTGTCTTTTTGCCGACCAGCTTCGCATCGTGCAGTTCAACAGCGTCCTAGTCGGTGTCCACGGCGCCGGCATCATGCACAACATGTTTCTCCGGGAGGGCGGCGCCGCGGTCGTTGAGATCCAGCCTTCAAGCATGTTTTACGAGGGGTTCCGTCGCATGGCGCGGATGATGGGTCAGACCTATGTCAGCAACCACGTTGACATGGTCGGGGCAGAGGATTGGAGCAAGCGGAGCAAGCGGAGCAAAAGATATGTTGGCAAGCGGGAACGGTGGCACTATGCCGACATCCGGATTGATGAGGACCGATTCATTGAGCTGATTACTCAGGTCGTCGACTCTCTGGTTTATAATGATACATTAGGTATGGATGGGATGGATGGACCATGACGTATAAGACCTCAGGTGGCGTTGAACGTGGATCGAATTTATTTTTATTGAAGTTCATCCCCAGAGACCAATATCCCACTGAGAGACTTGGACGCTTGAGCCAATCAAACGATGAATGAAGTGAACTAAGTCTTTCATAATTGGGACTGCTCATATGGAGGTAGGCCTCACTTGGCCCGAGGGGAAAGGTAGACTTTCATCTCCGTCTTGTGCCAAGTAGTAAACATTTTTTGTCTCCCCAGCCAGCCTGCGCTGTCCGCGTGCAGCTTCATGTCAAAATTCCACACAACACGAGCAATGATCGTTCGAATCTCGGCATAAGCCAGGCTGTAAAGTTTGGTCAGCTACGCCCACACTTGTCATACAAAGAGATTGCTTATATCGGAGGACAGAAGAAGGGGGGTATATTCGACTCACTTCTTTCCAATACAGTTCCTTGGTCCAAACGAAAAGGGCTGAGCCGCCGATTTGTGGTCCGACTCAAAATTCGGATCCCCGAGCCACCTCTCAGGACGGAATTCGTCATGCTCGCGGAAGTGCGTCGGGGACCGGTTGACGGCGAGGTGGTGAACACCGACTGAGTACCCCGCCGGCACGAACTGTCCGCAGACCATTCTTCCGCCGTCCGGGACCACCCGAGGAAACGTCCCGGGGCCTGGTGGTCCCAGCCGAAGAGCCTCTTCAATGGCTGCATTGAGGTAGCTCAGCCCAGCGGTGCTTTGTATGGTAATGTCCTCTTCCTTCTCAAACGTACTGCGGATCTCCAAAGTGAGCTTGGCCAAGGTTTGCGGGTTCTCGCAGAGGAGATACGTCACTGCGGTCAGGCCTGTCGCCGTGGTCTCGCTGCCGGCGACGATGAGGACCTGGGCCGCGGCGTAGATCTCCTCGGTCGACATGCCCTTCTCATCGCTTCCTTGTAGGATGTAGTGCACTGGAGAATCGAGTCAGCGCTGTGCACTTTCATCGGACTGGGCCAAGGCAAGGATGTTGAACCTACTAAAGTCGGGACGCTCGGTCTCTTGCTCAAGCCGGCGATTCACACGCTCAACACCAAACTGGAACTGAGCAACCCTGGTCTTGATGAGGCGGCGGGGGATGAGAAGCAAAAGCATCTCAGACAGCGGCGAAGGGAACCGACGGGCAGCACGGAGGTATGTGCCGGCCTGGAAGATGTCAAAGACAGCGTGTAGCCACCAGTGCCATTTGGCATCCCGGAGGCAGTAGAAGGGCTCGCCAAAGGCGAGGTCGCCGATGATGTCAAAGGTGGTGAAGTTGTACCACGAGTTCATGTCGACGACGGCCGCGGACTCGGCGCTCCCGCTCGACGCCTGCCCGTGGAGCTTGTGGATGAGGAGGTTGACGTAGCCGGTGATGACGGACTCTTGGGCCTTGAGGGCCTTGTCCGAGAAGGCGGGGTTCTGGAGGCGGCGCATGCGCTTGTGGCCGGCGTCGTCGGCCGTGAGGATGTTCTCGACGCCGTTGACGTTCTTGTTCCACCACTGTGCATCCTTCTCAAAGTTGCCCGTCCCCTCCTTGTTGGGAAAGCCTACGTCGGGCCTTGCGTAAGAAAGTGACTGCCAAGATGTTGCCGATCAATGCAATTGAACGTACCATATATCGTTTGCCAAGCCTGGCCAGACGTGTAAGAGAGTTCGCCGGGGGCGATACGGACCACCTCGCCGTACTTCTCGTGCCATTCCTTAACCTTCCAGTGACTAACCCCACGAACATCAAAGAACAAGTAGTACGCTCTCGTCACACCAGCGAGCTTTGGACCGGGGTAATGGCTGAGTGGGTGTAGGAAGGCGTTGTAAACACACTTTGCCACGACTCCCAGGAGTGCCTGCAATGTGCCCTGGATTAGCTTTCGGTGTCTACCAGTCTTGTGACCACACCTACTGCGAGAACCAAAAGCCCCAGAAGCGCCATTTTGACTGCTTTGGTCAATCAGTTGTGATTTTAAGACCCTGCTGGTCTTGTTGCTTGCTTAAGGGTGGCTGATGAAACATTTCGAATCAAGAGCAACGCGGCAAGTCGAGTCTCCAGGAGAGAAGACGGGGGTTCATACAAGGAGTAGATAGTAGATGGGGATGTGGAAAGAGCGGCATGGCAATCTCAAAGGTCCCAGAGGGGGGCGATTGCTTGATGATATGACGCATATCGGTCCTCATCGGACAGCTTTCCGCCCGCTTCAACGAGTCATATGGCAGATCCCTATCAAAAAAACCAATTACCCACGTCCAACAGTCTTGAACTTATCTTTTCAATTAAACAATGCTTGAATTTTCGGTTGATAGGTCCCACTGTCGGCGTGACCTCGCAGCCAAAGCCATGGAAGCATTCGAATGGGAGCGGACGAGCCCGAAAGCCATTGAGCTTGCTTCCCTTCTTGGCAGGCGGACGTCGGTCATCGGTGCTCCTCTTGGCTTCTGGGGTAATCGTGGGGTGCGCCCTGACTCGTCGGCACTCGTAGTTAATATATTATACTCTGACAGAGTGCCGGGCCCGGTTTATCTTTCCGATTTAGACACCTAGATACCGAAGAGCTTCGATTTAGTGGAGTCTTCTTCGGCTAGAATGAGCGGATTGCGTAACGGCGATCTGGTCGACAAGCTAGCGGGAAAACAATACTCCAGCGGTCGTTCGTTCCAACCCATTTGCTAAAGAAGAAAGCGTATTCCAAAGTTAAATATTCGTAGGCAGTGGTGAATTACTCTCAGGAGAGATCATAAATAACATATACCTATTTTGGAACAATTCTACAACAAGGGTCTATGAGCGGGCAGTCTGGCTTATCTCTCTCCACTTCGACTGGCTGTCTACGGTATCCATGTCCGCCTGGGCTCTGTCTGGTCAACTAGGACTTTGAGCGATTGGGATGTAAGCTGACCAACAGATATCCTAGGTGTAGTCTCCATACATCCGCGGATACACAAAGGGTAGTATATGACTAAAATATATTTCATCAGTATCCGTATGTCTAGCAGGACTTGACTCGAGCTAAAAGAGGGACTCCCGCCGGCCAGCAACCGCCGGCCAGCAACCGCCAGCCAGCAACCGCCAGCCAGCCTTCATCAACCTTGGAAACAGCGCTGGCATCATGGAGCGTCTAGGATCCCCTGGTCGGGTCAAGATATCACGAAACTTGACAGGCCCGTGCAATACACATACCCTGTCATCCCACGAGTCGATAACCTTGAACCCTGACCTCGACCTCCGCATCGGATGAACCCATGAGCTAACCAAGAGTCGTCACATACGGATAGATCCCAATGAGAAAGAAGATACGCGGGAGTCAAGGAGCTTTCGCAGGGTTCGCTATCGTGGAGTCGTCATTGTGGCATGTGATATAACACCAGCTCGATCGTCCAGGGGTTCTGGTGAACCACCTTCGCTCTCAAGCTCTGCCTTCTTTTTTTGAACCCTATCACCACGTCCTTTGCCGCGGCACAACATTCAATATGGGTGAAATGATCATGTCAAACGAGCCCTGGGACTTTCTGAACTCTGTCTTGCGATTCAGAGACGATGACTCCCAGTTCTGGTGGGACAAGACGGGGCGCATGTTCTCCAAGCTCCTAAAATACGCCGGATACAGCGCGGCAGACCAGTACCGTGAACTCAACTTTTACTCCCTCTTCGTCGCCCCCGAACTCGGCCCCTCACCAGACTGTCAAGGCAACGTCAGAAGATGGAGGAGTCCCGGCACACCGGACTCTACTCCCATCGATTTCAGCTGGGAATGGGGCCGTGATAACCAAGCCGTCGTTCGCTACTCCTTTGAGCCCATCGGTCTGCATGCCGGCACGGAGCTAGACCCTCTCAACAGGCACGCAACAAACGACTGGATTTTCAAGCTCCAACAACAGAAGCTCGTTCCTAACCTGGACTTGGAGTGGTACAACCACTTTACAAGACAGATCCTGCCCCACGGCACGCGAACAAAGACCGTGGACTGCTTCATCGAAGAGACGACACCAAAGGCAGGCACCGTGGTGGCCCTTGACATTGAAAAGAGCGGTCCCGTCATGAAAATCTACATCTACCCCGGACTCAAGGCCGAAGAGCTCGGCATCACGAACCTCGAGCTGGTGGAGCAGTCCATCCGCAGCCTCCCTACCGACCAATTGCAATCCCTCGGCGCCGAGCCTCTTCTAGAGTTCCTGAGAGAAGGCACAAAGAAGTACAATTTTGAGACGGGGATCCTCGCCATCGACTGCCTCGCGCCAAAGGACGCCCGCATTAAGGTCTACATCAGGGCCAAGCACACAACCTTTGAGTACATGATGGACTGCCTGACCCTCGGGGGCAAGCTCGACATGTCGGGTGAGGCCATTGACGACCTCAAGGACTTTTGGAAGACGTTCCTTGCGGACGCGCCTGACATGCTGGGCGACGACGCCCCCGGGCGCGCGTCGCCAGGCTTCTATTACACACTCGGATGCGGGAGGGCCATCTCACCAAAGGTGTACATCTCCCCCAACTACTTTAGCAAGAACGACGTGGACGTCCTCGCCCGACTTCGCACGTTCTTCTCTACTCGTCGGTCCGACTCGATGATGGACAACTACGAGCAAGCCTTGAACGACATTTTGTACGATTTCTCCCCCCCTCAACCAAGGTCCCCCATTGCTTCCAGTGCTGACGACTCTCTTCAGTGGACGTAAAACTCTAGAATCTCGTTGCGGTAGCCATTACTACGTCGGTTGCGCCCTGGCCAAGGGACAATTGAGGGTGGTGACATATCTCAGCCCTCAGTCTTTTGATTGTGAGAAGGACGTGATTCAGGCTCGGAGGCCATGATGACGAGTGATGCGATGTTTGGCTGTTTCATGGTGTTTTACGCTTTCTTTACTTGATATCCGAAATAGTTCATGATGTTTGCTACCTGAGTCTTAGACAATTACTGAGATGCATTTTTAAAGTTGCACAATCTGAGCTTCCCGTGAGCGATGTGACGAACACTTGGTCCGTGTTCAGAAGTGGTGTTGAATTTGGTTTTTTAAACTTCGCGTTACCTGCACCATGTCAACTTACAACGTTGTATCACTTCTTGGCAAAAAGCTGATAAGACGGGGTTCTAATTAAAACGCGTGTGATGCCCGCGACATGGGACTTGGCTCCGTGGAGCAAAAGCTTGGTATCAGCCTGTCACCGCGTGTGGATTAGAAACTCTACTATTTCATCGGTACAGATCACCCATGTCATTATTCTATCCCCAACACTCCGTCTTGGTCCGAAGTTATTCCTTCTATGCTTTACCCGTCTACGGACTGAACTCTATCACCGCCTGTTCCAACAAATCACACGCTCTCTTGGCACCACCCTGTGCGTTGAGCTCATTTCCAATTCTAGTTGCATTTTCTTTGTACCTCGTCTCAGTGAGCACCCTGTGAACCGCGTCGCGCACCTGATCTACCGAGGGCGTGTCGGTCTTGAGATCAATCCCCGCACCCACCCATGTCACCCGCGCAGCCGTGTCCTTCTTGTCTTCCGACGTGCCTGCGCAAACGAGAGGAACGCTGTGCGAGAGGGCTTGCGTCACGCTGCCGTAGCCGCCATTCGTTACGAGGAGGCGACAGCGTGGTAGCAAGAGATCATAGGGGACCCATTCCGCGATGCGGACGTTATCTTCCACCTTGACCTTGTCGCGAATCTGCTCGGCAAGTTTGGATGGCACAACCAGCAAGTGGTTCTTGTCGCCCTGAAGTGCTTTGATGGCGGGAATGATGAGTGAGGTCGGGTCCATGGCAAATGTGCCTTGTGTGATTCCAATGATGGACTTGGCTTCGACAACGTCTTGCCACCATGTCGGCACGCCAATACTCGCACCTGCAAGACGGGTAACCAGGGGCCCAACGTACTGGGCTCGAGGAAGAATAGGATCGGGGCCCTCCTGAAATTCCAGCGATGGACACGAAGCTTGGATGTGCAGAAACGGGCTGTATGAATACGTGTCTGTGACTTTGAGGGCAGGCAGTCCGAGTTTCTCCCTCTCCGGATTGATCGTAGGCAACACCAATTGCGGCTGGCTGATGAGGAGTCCCAACGCAGATTGCGCAGCATGCTCAACGGGCTCGGGCCCTATATCTGGCAAATACAACGGGACAACTCCCAAGGTCGCGTAGTGAGGAATCTCGCCCAGCTCGTAGAGCGCCGCTACGCCCTGGGGCAGAGCGTCGTTGAGGACGAGGTCTGGCTTGAAGGTCTTGAGGACACGGCGGAGATCAGCGACTTGTGCCGTGACGCGCCCTCGGAACATGACCTCTGCCGTCTCGGCCATGTTTTTCGGATTGGCGCCCTCCAGGTTGGCGTCTACTTTGATTACTTCCTCCGCAGCGAAGAACGTTGCCCCTGATGCAAGCACGCGCTGCTCTTGAGGGGCTATTGTCGTCCAGACGACTTCGTGGCCGCGCTCAACCAGCTCCCTGGCTACCGCTTGCATTGGCAAAACATGGCCGGTGGCGGAGAAACAGTGTAAAAGGAACTTTAAAGGTTGACGGGTTTTCGTAGCCGTTGCTGCTCCCTCCGGTGTTGAAAGGTGCATTGCGTTGATGAGGCGGTAAAGTTGACCAGAGCTGTTGCAATTGATCTGATGAACGTGGTGATTGGACAAACACCTGGCGCATTCAGTTCGCACTGCAGGACGAGTCCAAGACACATCATCACTATTGCATCTAGCAGGTATTATGAACCTATCGATAAGTACTCTTCAAACTCTAAAGTGTCTGGTCTCATTCGCTGGTCCGGATTGAGTTATCAATGCCAACAACACATCACCACATCAAAGGATAAGATCATCCGCAATCGGCCCATGTTTGAACCCCATGGCAAGGATAATTTCAGATTGCTATCTTGACATTATCTTTGAGGGCGCTAATTGAAAAGTGCCATGCGGGTCGAAATACAACGTTATCAACTCAACCACTCGGTCCACTCTGTATTACCCCGGACATAGGGAACCCACCCGCATGAGTCGGCGAGCATCACGAGTCATTGAAATTTTGATGGAGTTGATAACAAACTGGAGGTCATTGGGGGGGTACGTAAGCGGGCAGTTGCGATGGAGTTGAGGCTACGAGTGGGAGGCATTGGGAGGTTACGAGTAAAAGGGTCAGCAACACCGCGCCCGTTGAGCCGACAAACTCTACTGCCGCATCAACCGATCTGTCACAATGTCCCGAGCAGTCGATAAACTTTCCGCTCCCGCGGAGGCGCGTTCGATGAAAGTTATTGGACTTGGTCCTAGCCGGTAAGAAAAAAAAAAAAGGCAAAACATCAAACTTTGGAACCAATGCAGCAGCTAACTTGTTTTTCTATCATAGTACTGGAACTCTAGGTTTATGGCAAGCATTGAAAACCTTGGGGTATGCCCCCTTTCACATCTCGGAGCTTTTGCCGTATGGGTTCCAGCAAATGAGGGCTCTCCAAGAGGCTATCCTGGCCAATGACAGTGACAAGCCATTTCAACGGGCAGAGTTTGACAAGCTTTTCGCCGGTTATGATGTACGTTTCGGGTGACTTCAAATTACCAGCTGCCTAGAGGGCGTCATCTAACACCGTCAGTGCATTATCGAAAGCCCTTGCTATCTCTGCCCAAGCATCATCAAAGAGTACCTGAACGACCCGGATGTCAAGTTCATCTTGACGGAGCGCACTCCAGAGTCCTGGGCCAAGTCAATCGCGGGATCACTCGGCGCGTACCATGCAAAGCTAGCGAAGCCGCCCTTATCGATTGCCAGGTACTTTGACAGCTTCATCTCGGAGCTCACTGCACTTTTCAGGGCCATGACGCACAGGTGGTCGGGAGGACTGGAACCCAGCGAGCCCGGTTTCAATGAAGCGCTATCCAAAAGCTATGTTGAATAGTACGTTTGCCTCGTTGTGTTTTCAAGTTTCTATGAGCATAAAATTGACCGTTTCGACAGCCTAGAGAGTGTGAAAGCTCTTGTCCCTGCCGACAAACTTTTGGTCCTGAACCTTGAAAAGGGATTCGGCTGGGAGGAAATCTGTACGTTTCTGGGCAAAGAAGTTCCCAACGAGCCATACCCGCGGATCAACGCCATGTCCGACTTCCATGTCGCCGCAGAGATGGTTGTGTCGCCCGCGATCAAAAAGACGATGCGTATTCTCTCTTCCTCAGCTGTTGCTATCGCCGGTGTCGGTATTTGGTATTGGCAGAGAAAGAGGTAGCGCTGGTGGCCAAAATTAAAAGTGCCGCTTGCCATACTTTCATCATCATCGACTTGTTTAATTAGTAGAAACCTTGATACCCACAGCATGGTTGCGGGGTTTTTGTATTCAAAAAGTCAAACAAAAACAAAATCACTACCTAAAGCATGACTGCGGCCAGCTATTGTGAGCACCTGGGCAATATCATTTCATGTTTACATGAGTACTTGAGAACTGTTCAGTCTCACTTACAGGTCTTTATGGCGGATGCATGTAGAAATTCCATCATTCGTCATTATTTACTGAGAAGACTGGAGCTTTTGTTCTTTAGAAAGCCAACTCAGCTCGGAAGCCTATCTGGAGCTCTAGGGGTCGTAGACCGAAACCTCGATCTCGAGACGCATACCAGGCTGGCCAAGCTTCGAGGCTCCAATACCTGTCAGAATTGGCGCATGATCAGGAGCCCACTTCCTCATATTCTCTACCATTCGACCAACGCCATCCTCTGTCCAGGCCTCATCTATAAGTTAAAACCGGCTCAACTCATATAGCCGGCTGAGTAATCTTACACGATGATTGCCGTTCTGTTCATTATGCTTGCGCCAAGCGCTTTCTTCCAAGCCGGCCCAGTACGGGATGCTGCTGGAAGAAATTAGTACTGAAAGAATTAACTACGGGCGAGCAGCCAAGCATTACGTCTTCATAAACTCAAGGGACAATTAAGCCTTGGGCCTTTAGGATTCCCGCAAGAGTCGGGCGGGCCATCAGTCCGAGTACGTCATGTTGGGAGGCCAAGCAGCGAACGAAGCAATTGCCAAGACAGTCGGCAAAGCAGCCTACGATGTGGTCTCTGGTGCCTGATGCCTGTGATCGCTGCCATTGATCAATGTAGATGGAATTACATTTGCAGTGGGTTATTTTGACGGTCAATTTCCGGCTTGCATTTTTTGACAATTTGTAAACGCGGTCTTCCGCCTACACCTTATTCATCTTGTCATGTTTGTCCGACCTCGCTTCCGTCAGGGAGATGATAGTTCCGAGTCGGTTGGTATTGTGTAAGACAAGTTTCACCGCTTGGGTAGAAGATCTGCTGTTCACGGGCCGAGACCTTGGGACTGTGGCGCAATCGACACGGCCATGAGTCGTCTCTGTTATTCTGCACGAAAGGCTAGCGGCACCCACATGTTCCGCTGGACACTACCCAAGGGGAGACTAGTTGCTAACACTTCCCCGCCGCCCCGGCGCTATGCTCCGGATCCTTCCTTCAAACATCGGGAACGCGGCCCCACCCCGAAACATCCCTCGGGGTTCAAAGTAGTCCGTCTGTACGCACGGGCTGACTGAGGTTCATTCCCGGAGGCGATCACCGGTACGGTCAGGTACTGCATTGCTGCCATCAATCCTCTCTTTACCTCCCTTTCCTGAAACTTTGGCATCCAAAGCTCGAATTCTTTGCCATCGTTCAGATGCGGAAGAGGCTTGTTCGGTACTTCTCTGCCAAGGAAGCTGCATAAGGGCTCCAACCCCAACCCGAGCTAGTGCTCCTAGAGGCGGTCTTTGGGAACGAGACTTTTAATTTTATGGGAGTGTTCCCGGCAGACTATTTTAACGTTCTTTCACCATTCGTTTGATCGCTGCAGCGAAACATCACGTATTGCAGATTCCATGTAAAAGTGACGGGCTTCAGCTTCTGAAGGGCTCTATGACGTTGAGTACAGCCCACATCTTCCAGGTGAAGAAAGAACTGATTTCGCCTTCGTCATATCATTTGGTCCCCTTCTCCAAGTCTCGGCCGACGAGCACAGCGTTGACCTGATTAAAGTGATGAGCTAGAGGGTCATTAGAGCCGTATGAGGGGAATGCGTTGCTATCAAATCGAAGATGAAATTTTTGAAGGCAGTCAAAAGACAGTCAAACACTCTCGAATGCAACTTCGGAGGATACAAGGATTGATTCCGTTTCATATGAACCTTCTGCGCTTCACGTTGCGCTTCTGTAAGCTGACCGCATTGAAAAAATTGGGGAAGAAAATCAGTCGCCATATCTTAAGTATGCGCCCACACCCTTCGGGTGACCTTATCATTTACGTTCCTTCCAGCTTGAGGTCATGCTCGATTGTGCGGCTGCAATTATGCCGTCCATTGACAACATGACGACTGTGTAAATCGTGATGAATTACACTCAGGTTCTTGCGCCAAAGCGCTTAGCATTATGCATGCCGCTATTTTTGTCAATCTGGTCGCACATAATCCCAGGATATAGTGCTATGTGCTATGGGATTCATCCTTATTCTGTACTCGTTAATCGAAACACGGGAATAAGCTGGTAGTTGGGGCGATGAGATTAACTGTACTCATCGTGAAACGGACAGCAAAATGTTGGGGTTTCATTAATGCAAACAATGTTATAAAAGACTCTCTCAACATAAAAGGTCACGTCCAAGATTATCTTCATCTTTCACCTATCTAGGTAAAAGAGCCAGCAGCTACTTTTCTTTTTAACGAAGAGGGCTTCAACATATCTAAACTGTGACTTTGGTTCTTGCGTTGAATGCTTAACATTAACTCAGTAGTTGCATCTAACAGTTATTTACCTTTTATCTCATTGCCGTGGCATCATAAGCGGTATATGCGTAAGGACAGTTGGGGCACGCAATAAGGAGGGTACCTAGTCATGAGAGTGGTGCCATGGTGAGCTGCTTACTAAATAGACATTCCACTAAGGTAAGGTAAGCAAGCATTACCACTATATCTTCCCTTAGGTCCATGTCACATACTCAAAGTACCAATCTGATAGCACACGACCACCACCGAAACTTTCAAACCACAGCGCCTGTTCCGTTCTGCTTTCCCTTATCAACAGCTAGATAGACTATATTGCATATTTAGGTTAGGCACATCCTCATATAGCATCAACTATTCTCTGGTTTATACATTTTTTAGATAACCTTAGAGGGTCTAAGTACATAATGAAGCCTCTTCAATTTCCGGTGTTAATGTAAACCTCAACAGCCTCATCCACAGACGGACTACCCTTGTATACTAACAGCACTGCTTACCATCCATTGAATTAGGTACCTGCATGGAACCTCAAGGTACTTCAGCTTTCCAACAAACCCGGATCGCACCTGCAAACGAGGCTGCCGATGACTACTTAAGGAACTCTTCACTCAACTTCAATGTCCCTCGACAAATCTCACCTCGCTTCTTGTCTCGCTAATAAGATCGGTTTTGCAACAGCAACAATAACATGATAGCAACATCATGTCACCGCTTCCCACTGGCAAAGACGCAAAGGAGCAGGCGCCAATCGCACAGTCCTGGCACCACTACGAGCAAACGGCCGACTCTTGGAAGATAGTCGCGAATCATGATGTGAACGATCCTCCAACGACCATTCCTATGGATATTGAGGCTAGTCCTCGCTTGGTTCTCGCCACGTGGAATGTGAGGGCCATTTCCCCCGAACCTGCCCGCCGCATCATCACAATTCTCGAGCATCTCATCAACCACGCACCCTCACCAGATATCATCTTCCTTCAGGAAGTATCGAGATCGATGCTGAATGCTTTATTGACCAACGACAAGGTTCGCGATGGATGGTTTTCTAGCGAAAGAAACACAAGAAACTGGATTGGCACTCCTCTGACATCTTTCGCCACCATGACTCTTCTCTCAAAGGCTAAATTTGGCCACGTCGGTAGGGCAGCCCTCGTTGGTCTCGGACGGATTTCGCGCATCAAATATCGATCAATTTGGAGACGGGATGCGTTGTGCAGCGAGGTTTTCATACCATCACGGCGACCAAGCACTCCAACAGGCGCATACGAGCGACTACAGCTTGTGAATGTGCATCTAGACTCTCTACCTAGCGGGGCATCATGCCGCCAAACTCAACTCAAACTCATCGGGTCGCTTTTGCACGATGCCGGTCACGGGTTGGTAGCGGGAGACTTCAATCCCGTCTCTCCTGATACTGATGCAGGTTTGGTAGAAGAGAATGGCCTCCTCGACGCTTGGAAAGAGTTGAAAGGCGAGGAGCATGGGTACACATGGGGAGTCGACGGGACCGCACCGTTCCCTCCGAACCGGCTGGACAAGGTCGCAATGGTGGGATTGAGGCCAATTCACATTAACGTCTTGCATCCAATGCAGATACTCTTGCCTGGTGAAGGTAAGACAATTCCTTGTAGCGATCACTCGGGGCTCAAGTGTACTTTTACTCTGGCTTCACTTTAGTAATTGGAAATTTCCAGAGCCACATTGATGTAATCTAGGCGAGCTGTGGCATCGCGGAAATCGTGCCTCAACCCTGCCATTGTCACGTTTGCTCTGAGAATCTAACTGCATGAGCGTTAGCACCAATGTCAGCAATAAGCAGTGTAGCTGCCTAATGACCCCCTCACACCAGAGGGCAAATTATCACGGGGAACGCATGCTCATTGGTTTGCCTCCGATTTTCTATGGAATATTTTCACTCCAAATATCGTCAGCGTTCTACTTGGGGAGACCATTGAGACAATCCAACATTGAGTCTGGGTCTCACCATGGAGCATCTTCCGATTCCGCGCGACCCAATACGCGGGCATCCGGCCATCCAGTTGGGCACCAAACAGTTTCACGAACCTGGATCTTTCCTCGACTATCCGATGCAGCATGGCGGCGTTCTCGATGCGCAGTATCCACATGTTCCCACACAAGCTGATGCCCTGCAAGGACGGTTCACAGCCGGAATATCGCACATGCAGGTCATCGACTACTACCAAGGCTGGTTGTTCTACTCTTTGATCCAAGAGTTTCTGGGAAATTTGTACCAATGGCAGAATTACACGTCTTGGAGTTACGATGATCAAGGAAAACTCAACACCATTACCCTGTCGACTCGGACGTTGCATGAGGACCTGGCATCGTTGCGAGCAAGTGGTGCGCTCGCCTCTATTCGACCCGGCGATGAGCAGGAAAAGCATCTCAATGAATGCTTGAATCAAGCGTTTACGGCCTTTGACGAGATCGAGTTGAGGTTCCCAGGCTTCCCGACGGCCTTTGCCGAAGAAACTTTGTGCCTGGCCAGCTTGGGTGAGACACTGGATTCTGCGGTCCAGACTGCCCTTATCCACGGACCAGTGGACAGTGAGTTACACACCCTGATATGCCAAGCGGAGCTCAGGGGCCGCCGGCACCGTCCAGATATTGGAGTGAAGGCTGATGAGACCGCTCATGTAGAAATGAACAAGAGTATACAGCACTTCCCAAAGTCGGCCAAACGCCCCTGGTTTTCCAAGGTCGCCCCTCTGCTGGATTTGTCCACGGGAGAAGTTAAGCTTGCAATGATCAAGGCTGGATGGTGCCCTGGTGATATTGCCAAGATTAGCGACAGCTTTGACACTATTGCCGCCTTCTACTACCTTAGCAAGTTCAAGGCGGATCCGACCGTGGTGGACTTGCACAAAGAATGCGACCAGTATGGCTGCGGCCTCAGAATACCGGCAGAGCCCAAGCACATGAGTGAAGCTTGTGACTGTCCCGGAATGGTTACATTCGATGAGGAAGATCTCATCAAGATATATCAAAAGGGCAATGTTCCTTGCTTTTGCATTGGAAGGCTTGAGGACGGCAGCTTGGGGATCGGTCTGACTTCCTGCAGCATCGACGAGGAGTCCCAGAAAGATCCCGACAATCACTTCGTCGCGCTTTCTCATGTATGGTCAGAGGGTATGGGCAATCCGGCGGCCAACGCCTTACCCTTTTGCCAGCTGGCTTACGTGCAACACTGGGCCATGATGGCCTATCAAGCTGTGGAGGAGAAGGAAGAAGATGATCCCAGGAGCGGCACCGGTATCGTGATCCATACGAAGCCAAAAATACGCCAGCTCAACATTTGGATTGATACCATGTGTTGTCCGGCGACTCCGGGATACGGGAAGAATCTCTGCCTTTCCATGATGCGTGAAATCTACTCGAATGCCTACGTTGTCATGGTGAGAAGCGCGGTGCTCGAAGCTATGGAACTCGGCGATATTGTACGGGAACCTGCCAAAGGGGTGATGGACGTCGCCGCGCAGGTTTATCTGTCTCCCTACATGCGCAGGATGTGGACCTTGCAAGAAGCCGTTTTAGCAGGAGCCTCCAGGGCTCGAGGTATCGGCGACCGTCTCTGCCTCTCTTTCGCCGATGGCATCCTCACACTCGAGTCAATCATCATCCTCCTGAAGCAAGCACCACCTCAAGAGGCCTTATTAGCATACCGCTTCATGGCAGAGTTCCGCGACCTTAGCACTCACATGTGGCAGTTTGGGGACGACGATGACGGCAAGCCGATGAAGCACAACCTAAAGGGGTTTGACTTCTTCATGAACATGCTTACTGTCGCTCTAAAGTACCGCAACGTCACGGTCGCGTCCGACGAAGTAATTTGCCTGGCCACGCTGCTCAATCTCCGCATCAACAGCACAAGAGGGGTCGTGCCGCTGATTGGTCAGGGAGAAACTCCCGAGGAGGGCATGTGTGAATTGTGGCGGAGGCTCCAGGCACTCGGAGGCAGTTTGCCATCCGACCTCATTTTCTCGTGCGTCCCGCGTGTCCAGGAACCGGGATTTCGCTGGGCCCCCGGCACCCTTGTCCAGTACGCAAAGCACGGCAGTCTCTATGTTTCTCATTCCAGTGCGTATCCGACTGAAATCACCGACAAGGGTTTGCATGTGAGGCTTCCCGGGGCGCGACTCACAAGTCTGATTGCCGCTCCTGATATCATTGGGAGGATGTTACCCAAGGTATCAATGAAAGACGAAAAGTTCGATAAGACGTCACAACCGGAGCAGGAGAATACACCACCTTCGGTCTTCATGATAAAGCTACAAGCGGATGACGACAGGTGGTTTGCTGTTAGAGTCCACGGGGACGAAGATGACGCCCAACAATCCGGGTCGGTTCAAGCAGAATCACGCTCAAATCTTGGTCAAAAGAGAAATCTGCTGCAGCTCTTCAGGGGTGACTCTACAGCGCTGGTTTACCAAAATGTTAACATCACCGGGCCAGGTCTACTCGTTTCCATTGTCACACCGCCTTCAGACCTGAGTGCTCTCGAGGTCCTGAGTCTGAACCCGGAGCCCTTACAGGCCAGAAGCGCGTTTCCGGTGAAGATTGTACCACTGAGCGGCGGCGCCTGTGTCATTGCCGAGGCAGCTAGCAGCTGTGTTGAGAAACTGAATCATGCTTTGGGGGCTAGAGCGAGACAGCAAGGAGGAGGGGAGGATATCGTTAGCACTGTCTGGGAGAATGCCGGTCTCATTGCTGAGCTGTTCTGGCAAACAGCCGAGAGACTTGTAGGAGAGTCCAGCGCCTTGAGGGAAGCTTTGTATTTCGAGGTGTTGTCTGGGAAAGCTTTTGCCACTTTTGAGGCTGCAGTCGAGCTGTTCACGCAATATGTGCGCAAGGTGGCTTATTTTGGCGGAGGTATGAGGTGTGAGACCTATCCGGAGGACCAAGACTGGTATGTGGATTGATCTGGTCTGGACCAAGCATGGGCCGTCGCGGGGTCGCCGGTACCAACGCTAGTGTTGGTGGCCTCGGTATTGGCGAATAAGCTTATAGGAAGGCTAGACAAGTTCCAATGGCACTTGGGAGAAGGAGGACGGAATTCAATGGGTCGTGGGGGCCGCTGCATAACCGCATTTCTACCTAACCTCTTCGCTTAAGATGAGTTTATAGTTGGGCAATTTATAAAGCACGCGTGCGAAGGCTGATGACCTGGGTACTCTTTCGTCAGTTCAAGATGTGATATTTTCATGTAGGGACTGGGCCTAAGGCAACTTGATTTGAGGACGAAGATTAGCGTGTGGATTGATCCTGATGTTGATCGAGGAGAGGCCCTCCGCGGGCGTACAATTTTAGCTTCAACTCGCTCACGCCATTGAGAAATGAATCACTCTTTGGTTTTGGACTTCCTAGGTATGTTAGGTAACACGAGACGGCAATATTTCAGAGTCCGACCTAGCTCGTTGTGGCTCTGAGACAAGCAGATAACCTAGAGCAATGGTCTGTGGAAATAAATGCTAATGACGTTGAATAACCTCATGTGAGACAAGACCTACTTGACGGGTGGCTTGTCGGACCGGCGAGATTGGATCGCATGCTTGATCACGGCCCGGGGAAGCTCGCATAATTATCATTCAATCCTTTCATTAGGTACCTTGCTTATGCGAGTGTAATATGTAATTCACAAGATCCCCCTTGGAGACAGTGCATTCCTCAAATTACTGGTTGACCTCTTGAATTGGGAAGAGGGATTAAAAAAAACACCCCATAAGCCTCACCGTTTGGGGCGTTCGGCGAGAATGGCTGTGATATCCCGACAGTCTGGTGCTTGACATCCGATCTCGAGACATCCAAATGTACGAGTCATCAGAATTATCCGCGGAAGTCTTGCTTGAAAATTATCGCCCCTCTTCAAGCACCTCGATCGCAACCGGCAATGTATTTTCCACCGCCTCGACCGGACATCTCGGTAGCCTGTGCTACGCCCGCACTGGAATCTGATCTACTATTTTCATTTCCTACTACAAAGCATCCGCATAGAGATTTAGTAGGCCATCGAACGTCAAGACCTTCCATCTTCTCTGGACACTAAACCAGTCGACTCGCCCAACGAAGTACTTCCTACAGCCGATCATGGCGAGACAGTTTGATCTAGTCCTTTAAGATAACATTGCACGTTCATTCCTGTCACTTCGAATAGTCTCTCAATAGCTTGACAACACCCTATTGTTCTCCTTTGCTATGGAAACGGCTGCTTGGGACCCGTCTGCAACCGGAACATCAGATGGCAAAGTCTTGGCGATAGAGAATGAACGTGTTGATGTGGTCGAGATGATCGAAGTTTGTCCAGAGTTCTTTGAACACAGGGAGAATGGTTTTTTCGATGATCGTTTTTCAAGTGGTGATCTTTGCCGCCATGTCTATTTCTTTCTGTTCTTAATGGAGAATCGTCTTACTTGGGTCCCTGAGAAACGCTCCTATGAGGGCTCTTGGAACTTTTTTGTGTCTTGCGCTCATCCAGGACCGAGCCTGGCTGTACAGAACTCGCAGTCCTTGATCAAATATGCCGAAAATGCCGGGCTTATGGAAGCTCCTCTTGCCGCTGCTGCTGCTAGGGGGCAGGAGTTTGGCACAAACATGCCTCGATGCCCTTAACAACGATCAGGTAGACGCGTGTGTATGTTACTCTCTGGAATATGTTGTCAGTTACGTCGCCTACATAGCCGTTTCTACGTCATACACATCCAACTGTGAGGCTCTGCCCACACTCTCAGCCACTACATCCGCAGCTGCGCGATTCCTAGAGAGCAACCTCGGCGGGGGCAACTATTCAGGGTATGTGACTATCAGCAATGGAGTTTACACGGGCACAGATATCTTGGCCGGGCCGACGACACGGGCGATTTTGGGACTTGATGGGTCAGGGACGCTCGTAGTGGAGGATCCGCCCTCGTATACGACAGTTTCTCGAACTGGTACGGCAACAGTAAGCCCTGTATCGCTTCCGAGCTTCATTAACTCCACGAGCTTCCTAACGACGAACCCCATCACGGCACCGCAAACCATCCTTGTCGCCAACCCCACGCCTGGGGCTTCTATAGCCTCCCGGGGGACTGTAGTCGTCGCGGTCCCTGACCCAAGATTATACAACACGAGCACCCTCGCTTACGCCGGAACCGACCCCCTAGGCGCAGCTCGGACGACTATTTCGACTATTGCTGAGTCTGGATTTGTGCCTGGCACCTACGTCGTTGCCGTCGCTACCACGACTGTGCCGGACGTATCCTACGATGTTTCTACCGTTGCATACACTGGAACAGCCGCCCTTTCTGGTCCAACTGTAGTGTCAGTCATCCAGCCTACGAATAGGAGCGGTCGAGGGACCGTCGTGATTGGGGTTCCTCCGACCGGGGTTCCGCCACCTCAGGTGACCTCGATTGTTCCATATGAGGGCACAAGTTCGATTACAGGAGCGACGACGATACTCAACAGGCCCTTTGATGGCACCGTACCAGGAACTGTCGTAGTTGGACTGCCTCCATCTTCTTTCATCACCCAGACTGTGCCATTCACGGGCAAAGAAGTCCTCACGGCCCCGATCACAATTTCGATAATCCCGCCGAGCGGATCTCAACTCGGGACCGTTGTCGTCGGAAGTCCATCAGCCACATTCCTGGCCAGTTTCGTCCCCTTTACCGGATCGACTCAGGAGACGCTGTCTGTGATTCAGCCTACGGGTACATCCCCTGGAATTGTGATCATTGGACAGCCCGGAGATCCTTACGCTGATGTCAATGATCCTACTTTGACGTCTGCATCTCAAGTAATGCCAACCCGATACGTCACGTCGATTGTCACATATACCCCTGCTTCAGACGCTCCAAATACACCATCTACTTTGGCGGTCATAGATGGCACGGTGATTATTGGTTTGCCGCGTATCATTTCCCCGGCTGCGACTGGTTCAGACTCGTTCATTACTTCTGCAAGGGGATCTTTTGTCACCTCAACCATAGACTTCACTGAAGGTGCAGACTTGCCGACGGGCGTTGATCCCGTGGGAACCATTCCTGGAACCGTCTTTGTCTATGCTCCATCGGCAGCCAGAGACCTTGGGCCGTCGTTCGTCACATCAGAGGTCATTTTGCTTGGGACGGCAGCTGGCTCGGCACCTACAACCGTCTCGATCGTGGAACCAACGGACGGGCTCCCTGGAACTATAATCATCGGAAGACCGGCCATTTTCGTTACTTCGACAGTTCCTTGGACAGGTTCGATTCCTTTGCCATCTCGGACAACAGTTGCCGTCGTGGCTCCCTCTGGAGACAGCCCTGGCACAATTTTCGTCGCGGACCCCACGTCTTTTGGTAGACAGTTCTCAACCTCCTTTGTTCGCCTTTCCGGTTCCTTAGAAGAGGGGGCCGCAACAACACTGACGCTGATCCCCGGCCAGGGGACTTCGCAACCAGTTGTCGTCATTGGAGTGCCTGACGATTATATAACTTCCACTGTTGACTTTAGTGGCACAGGGATCCTGACAACGAGAACTACGCTTTCGACACTGCCTCCGAATGGTGTAGCACCGGGCGTCATCATTGTCGCTGACCCACCGACATCAGTCTCACCTGGTTCTGCCGTTGTCACGGCCGGAGTTTCTGATGGCACTCAGCCCAACTATGTCACCTCAACGGTGGTGTATGGTGGATTGACTACATCTGTCCTGACCAGCGTTCCGCCCTCCGGTTCCAACAGGGGTACAGTGGTTCTCGCTGTTCCTTCAGCGGCTGCAGGAAACCCGTCGCCAACACCCGTGTCCCAGTTGAACAACCCGAGCGTGGCGCGAGCCTCATTCGTTACTTCGACTATTGTCAGTCTCGTTGGCTCTTTAGTTGCCTCACGAGCAACCATCTCAACTGTTACACCTGACATTGCGAATTCTATCCCTGGCACATACGTCGTGGCCTTACCCAACGCCTACATCACCTCCACAGTACCATGGACTGGAGAAGTGCCCTTGTCGACCGTTACTACGATTTCTATCATACCTCCTTCCAACTTCCAGCCTGGTGTGATCGTAGTGGCTGCCCCGAATGCGATAGACTCATCCACCACACAGGCAGTGGGCAGTGGCACAGTTCCAACTCCAGTTCTTGCAAGCAATGCTTCCCCGGGAAACTCACCTACACCACTCTCTGTCACTCAACTACCAGCTCAGACGCTTTTCACCACCTCAACCGTACGTCTAGCAAGTGATCTCGGGATTTCATCAGCGACGATCTTGACTACCCAACAAGCTAGTCCAGGATCACCATCCACGGTGTTGCTTGGTGTTCCAGACCAAGTCGCCAACTCAGAGGCCTCTACCGCAGGAGCAGAAGCAGAGACCATTATCAATCCGAATTCTGGGCCTCAACCAGCCAGTAGCTCAGCAGCTGTATTCACGTCGACCGCGACGGAAAGCTCCATCGCTTTTAGTGCTTCCGTTGGCTCTGTTCCTTCGACGACGGTACTCGGCAATACTGCGCTCAGTTCCTTCGTCATTTCAGACATCTTCTACACTGGGACCAACTCGTTCACCTCGCCCATCCCGCTGACGACTCTATCTGCTGACCTCGGCAGCCCTATGACTGTGATACTGTTACAGCCGTCATCGGCCATTGGCTCAACTGGCAACCCTGTCGGTGGTTCTGGCTCAACTAGTTCGCTGGCAACTGGGTCAAGCCCGACAACGAGCGCGTCTCCTTTCAGTAATGTTGCTGGCACGGCTTTCTCAACTATCGCCAGTACGTCTGTTCTTGCTGATTCAAGCATCAGCACCACAGCTTCTTCTGAGCGCTTTTCCAACCAATCTCCCTTTGGTACACCCCCAGATTCAGCGGTGACAACCCCTCTTGCCACGGTCTTCGTTGACTACACAGGCACTGGAGTTCCAAGCGAGTTTTTGACGCTAAGAACGACTTCGGGGACCGTGGTGATTCAACGACCTCGACCTCTGACGACTGTGCAGACTTTCTACTCTGGAAGCGTTTCCATTGCAATTCTCACAATCATTCCGTCCGGGACCGAGGCTGCCACCATCGTCTTTGGGGTTCCATCGCCGGTAAACACAACGCCCGTCACGAGCTTCAGTCAAGAATCACTCAGCGTGGAATTGCCGTCAAGCACAAACTCGATTGACACACTCATTTCCGCGGACCCCCAGATAATTGTGAGTAGCACTGCCAGGTCATCAACACCAGTCGCGGTTCCGGGGACATCTACTGGTACGAATCAAACTTCAAGTGAGCTGGTTGCGGACCCGACTTCACAGATTTCGTCACCTATCTCCTCGACCCGGTCCTCTAGTTCGGAAACCATTTCATCCTCCAACAATTCTGGTGCGGGCTCTCCCGCGTTATCCGCAATTCTTTCTCGAGTATCCTCAACTTTGACGTCTTTGGATTCGACCATAGAGTCGTCTTCATCAGTACTAGCTCAGCCACAAGCAACCTCACTGAGTAGCTTGACGGCTTCATCTACCGCTAATACGGCAACGGCAACGACAGTTACAGACGCCGCTCTAACATCGAATTCCGTCTCGGAGTCGAGCAGTTCGTCATTCAGCCCCATTCTCTCGGGCTCAGTTGCCCCAACTGCATCTTCATCCCAAAGTACCAGCTCAGGAGCCATCAGCTTGAGTATTATCAGCTTAGATGTCTCGACTTCAGACCCATCAAGTCAAGGGTCTGGCACCTTTACCTCAAACACGCCCCCTCCGTCCTTGCTGAGCACATCGATTTCAATTACAGCTGATCCGAACCTGATAAGCTCAATACTTTCCACTGCAACTTCATTATCTACATCGGACGCAGCCTTTTCAGCGAGCAGCGGTGGCCTCTCTCTTTCAGCAACCGTCGAGGTGTCTGTCGAATCGACCGTCTCTTCAACCGCTGCAAGAACACCCTCCACGCCATCCACCAGTCCAAGCACTTCGCTCTCCTCTGTTCTAGATATTTTAAGCGATACCACAGCTTCCTCTTTTTCTTCTTCAAGCGGATCAGGATCACAGAGTTCGACTTCGTCAGACGCTACAGCCAGTACATCACCCAGCTCCGAGCTCTCAATCCAAAATGGACCTTCATCCAACTTGGCGAGCACGGATGTTCCTGCCCCATCTGACTCGGTGGTCTCCTCTACTGCGCTTCCCAACATTCTTAGCAGCCTTTCCGAAAGCATAGAGTCTTCTTCAACTCTCATCTCGTCATCCTCGGGTACTTCCACGTCTACCGGGACAGATTCGACGACTGCGGAGACTAATGCTGTTTCCAACGACTCATCGGCACAGAGTATGAACCCAGTATCTTCTAACCCTTCTGATTCAAGCACCTCCTCGCTCGACCCAGGCATATCTGTCGGTTCTAGCGGTCTTATCGGATCGACCACAACATCCGGGCTTAGCTTAGTAACCCCGACAGCAACAGTTGTGACCTCTGTGGTCGTGTTCACTGGAACTGAGTCCTTCACAGGCACAGGATTGGTTCCTCTCACCACCATTTATCCAAGTAATAGTGAGGCCCCGACGGTAGTCTTTGGGGCGGCTAGAGAACTCTTTTCTTCCGTTGCTGTTCCGTACTCTGGTACGGGTATCATCACTGGACCTCAGCAAGTGAGCATTGTATTGCCCAGTGGCTCGGACTCACTGGTGCTTGGAACCATTGTCTACGCAACGCCTGACCCTTTTGTCACGTCTGAGGTAGACTACACAGGAACAGGCACTCTGGTCTCGCCTCTACCGTTGACCACCATCTACCAGTCTGGCACGGTACCGGGGACCGTCATTTTGGCAAGGCCGGCTATCTTTGCCACGTCTAGTACCAGCTCGTCCACCCATTCCACTGCTTCGAGCGAGTCTTCCATTTCTATTGAGCTTAGTACGACATCACAGTCTAGGAGTTCGAGTGACAGTAATGCGTCATTAGAAACGAGCTCCTCGTTCGCATCAAGTTCTCAACTGGAATCTACCCCATCGTCCACTTCTTCTGAAAGCTTGTTGGGACCGAGCAATATCCCAGAGTCTACCACCTCAAGCACGCCTACTGTCTTAGCTGAATCTGGCACAGCGAGCGAGTCCCAGTCACCGTCAAGCGAACTTGCATCGACAGCCCCATCAACCACGTCCGAAGGTGTCAGCTCGACGATCGGTGAGCTGAGTTCTTCTACAATCATCTCAGCTTCTTCAATTGGTTCCAGTTCGAGCCTAGGACCATCAAGTTCTATCGCAGCATTAACCGACGCCAGCCTCTCGACCGGTGTCAGCCCCGATCCGGCGTTTCTGAGCACGTCTCCAATCTCGATAAGCGATTCAACTTCTCCGACCTTAACGGCTGAAAGCTCCATCTCCTCGAGCCGAACGACCCTTTCGACTGTGCCAGATACCACCACAAGCCAGAGGAGCCCTTTCTCGACGGAGATAAGCAGTTCGTCGCAGGCGCCTGAAATAAGTAGTCAGCAGTCGAGCGACTTCACAGCGTTGTCTAGTTCAACAGCATCGTCCACTACTCCTCTTCCTGCTTTCAGCAGTACCACTGAGTCTTCGTCAATCGAGGCCGCAACTTCGCCGTCAACAGCTGACGCTAGCATGACAAGTTCGAGCAGCAGCACAGACAGTACTGGCATGCTCGAAGCTACCACGGGGTTTGAAGCAACCAGTGGCGCAACATCAAGTAGCGGAGTTGAAAGCGGCAGCGCCACTGACACTGGAACAACAGGGGCGGCCTTCGCTTCCCTACTGACCACAAGTGGTTCGAGCTCTTCGAGTGATATTGCAGCTACGTCAAACATTGCCGACCCCAGGAGTAGTAGTACTTTATCCGATGTTCTCAGTTCCGAGACCAGCGTCAGCACTTCAATTAGTATCGAATCCGAAGCTAGTAGTGCCACCTCTATGGATACTACCACAACGGAACTTACCTCTTCCACATCCACCATTGCTTCGAGCTTGGCCATCGAGTCCCTCACAACGCCGATAGTCACCACCTCAGAGACAACGAGCAACGATATCAGCCGCAGCATCTCAACCACCAGCATCACTAGTGAGTCAGATCAGAGTAGCAGCACCAGCGATATCGAGACAGTATCGACATCATATGCCTCTCTCATACCCACCACCGATGCGAGCTCTTTGTCTGGCATCTCCATCACAGCAGGTGGGACAACCTCAGAGCCCAGCAGCTCGGTTGCGGATATCACCAGTTTGATCTCAAGCACCGACATACCTCCGACAACTCCCACAAGTCTTTTCTCCGAAGCAACCAGTACTTCTTCAGAAGCCACGACCTCCACTGGTGATCCACCGAGCACGCCCAGTAGCTCGCTCGCAGATGCTGCATCATCACTCTCGCTGACTGATGCCGATACAGTCACCTCTAGCTCTTTGCTCCCGACAAGCAGCGGCCTGGCAACAGCTACACCCATCTCTTCTGAGACTTCACCAGTTTCAATCACGACAGCATCTGTGGATGCTGCTTCATACGTCACGTCGCAACTCATTTACACCGGCCCTTCTTCGCTGTCTGGGCCTCTCCCGTTGAGCACTATCCAGCCAACGAATGGGTCCCCAGGCACTGTTATTTTGGCATTTCCAGCATCATTCTACACCACTTCAACGTCAATTTACACTGAAGGCGACTCTTACATCGTTCCGTCTGCCATTAGCACAGTTGCACCGTCTGGAATAGCCAAGGGGACTGTCATATTTGCAGCTCGCTACGCGGTGGCTCGAGTTGTGTATTCAGGAACTTCAGTCATCACAGAGGCCATCCCTGTGGCGACCTACCCAGGCAGTGGAACAATAATTGGCACCATTGTCTACGCTTATCCTCCGCCAAGTTTGGCAACGTCCGAGGAGTCCACGAGCGGAGCATCTACCACTGCATCTACAGAACCCCTCAGTTCGATCACTCCTCAAGTCAACTCGACTTCGTCAACTTCCTCCGACGTTAACTTCTCTTCGACCCCGTCAAGTAGCTCAACTTTATCTACCGTACCTTCATCCTCGGAGGCACCCACTGAATCACCGACATCTTCAAGTGCCACTTTCACGGCCGACCCTGACACATTACTGCCAAGTTCAACCTTTGGATCGACGACAGAGGAGCGGACAACGTCGAGCGGGCTACCTTCCGGGATTACATCATCACCATCGATCGATTTTACGGACTCCTCAGCTTCATTGACTTCGTCTACAGCTGACTCAGGTACCCAACAGATATCGTCAGCCAGCCCTTCAGCGAGCGAAGAACCAGCTACTTCGAGCACGTTGATCAATGAATCCACGTCAATATTATTCACGTCATCGGCTCTACTGCCTACGAGCTCTGCGGAAACTACTGAGCTCGATACGAGACTACCTCCATCGAGCGGCTCCTCATCAGTTGTAGATAACAGCATTTCAACCACTTCAGCCAGTGAGGCTACTCTTTCCACTTCGATTTCGTCACCTAACTCGAGCTCTACAACGAGTATTGACCTCCAAGCAACTACGTCAATTCCAGATCTTGTTTCCTCCAGCGCCGATGGTACCACAGGCCTTGCTGTCACTTCGACAAGCGATCGTGTGGATGGGGCATCGGCCAGCTCCTCGGTCGATTTCTCGTCCCTCTCTTCAATTACGTCGACAACTCTTGAAACAGGCACGTTACTTCCATCATCAATCGGTAACTCCTCAAGTGAAGGTTCTTCAGTATCGAGCATCCCAACTTCAGACTTTAGCACTCCGCCTACATCCAGTTCTTCGGAAGACTCATCCTCTTTCTCCAGCACCCGAATTACTGCTGAGATTGACACATTTCTGCCAACATCTACCAACTCAATAACGACAAGCCCAGAGACTAGTTTCCCGTCTCTCGAATCAAGCCAAACATCGGAAGCGTCGTCTTCATCAAGCTCGACATTTGTGTCCGACACATTGCTATCTACCGCTAGCATCACTCCCTCATCAGTCGTCGATTCTTCAAGTTCCTCTAGCAGTGAAAGCTCTACAACCTCGACCTCAAGCAATGAGGCCAACCTTGGTACACCATTTTCCTCGAGCAGCACTTCGACTAGCGATGAACTCAGCGCCTCTAGTTCAAGTAGTTCAGACACGTCGAATCTAATCTCGACCACGACTTCAGAGCAGCCAACCCCCTCCTCAAGCAGTGTGACTCTCGGGGTCTCAACCACTACAGCTGAGAGCTTTGTGGCCGGCTCTTCGTCTTCAAGCGCCACGCCTGACCCGAATACCTTGTTTTCCACGTCATCGATCACATCTATTGGGCAAAACTCCAGCTCCACAGACATACTTGAATCGTCAAGTTCGTTGTCGACTTTGATGGCGGATTCCTCGACAGCCTCGGACACCTTGGAAACTTCGTCTGTTTCCTCAATCAGCCTGATTGTAGCTACTTCAATTTCCTCCAGTTCGACTTCAAGTATCGCATCGACTTCTTCAGACGTTTCCAGCGCTACTCCTTCTTCGCCGAGCCCGACAATTGACCCTGCCAGCCAACTTCCAATCTCGCAGAGTACTTTGACTGAGAGTAGCTCGAGCACCTCCGAAAGCGTTTCCCGATCCTCTCCAAGCTTGACTGCTACTTCTCTTGCTAGCTCCACTGAATCCTCTTCGTCATCTCTAACCAGCACTTTGGGAATTGATTCAACATATGTGAGCTCGCTGGCAAGCTCTGAAGAGATCACAATCACGACATCAAGTTCTTCATCCGCTAGCACATCTACGAGCGACTTTCAGTTTTCTTCTGTCACATCTGAACCCGCAACACTAGTTTCGACATCGACAGAATCACCAACGATTGATGCCACGTCTTCCGCTCCCTCGTCGAGTTCAGATAGAAGCTCGACATCCGAGTCCAGTCCTGCAAGTCCAGCTGAGGTCACATCTAGTGCATCATTGTCTTCAGCGTCAATTTCAACCGGGCTACCGCTATCTTCGAGCCCGTTGATCGATCCGACAAGCTTGATTTCTAGTTCAGAGTTATCATCCTCGACCTCAGCAGCATCTTCCACCAGCTCGACCGCTGACCTCACAACTCCTAACCCAAGCCCGACCTCATCCTCATCTTCTACTTACTCTACTTCTTCGTTGTCCAGTACGACACCCGATGCAGCAAGCTCAGTTCCTGCGCCTGAGTCATCACCGGCAAGCATTGCGAGCACCTCTTCGTTAACATCTTCATCACTATCTTTCTCTTCAAATGAACCAGAAGTCACTCCCTCAGCCTCGTCTGAAATATTCTCCAGCTCGTATATGTCTTCTACGACTTCAAGTCCATCAGTCGATCAAGCAACACTACTGCCCACTTTAGGACTGTCGTCGACAAGTATCTCCGGGGACTCAAGCTCCTTGACATCGACAACTTCGTCATTGTCTTCCTTCTCAAGTGCGCCAGATGTCGCTCCCTCAAGCTCATCCGAATCATCTTTCAATTCAATTACTTCCCCTACATCTCCGACTTCAGCAGTCAATCAAGCAACATTGCCGCCTACTTCAGAACTGTCTAGTACTTCGAGCTTTTCGTCGACAACTTCCTCCACATTTTCTCCTCCGTTTTCTTCCAGCTCGGTCTCCAAACCTGCAACTGATCCTTCGGTCACCTTTGTTTACACAACCATCTTCCTCACAGCATCAGACTCGCCAGACTCGACGATCATTGCTTCATTTGGTCCAAGCGGTACTCAAGCTGGTACAATTGTCATCGGAAGGCGGGCACAGTTTGTGACTGTCACCCGCCCGTACAGCGGAACAAATATTTTGAACGGCGGAGCGACCACGATTAGCATTGTTCAGCCACAAGATGAACAGCCAGGCACGGTATATGTTGAGACGACTCCGACTACGGCACTGTCAACTTCAAGTTCGACATCAGTTATTCCTCCATCAAGTTCATCGTCCTTGACCCCCTCAATTCCTCCGGTTTCTGAAACTCCTTCAAGCGCGTCTCCCACTAGCCCTAGCGCTACGACATCAAGTACGACCGATTCCGCTGAGCCCAACACTTTGCTGCCAAGCACGAGTACCTCTTCGACGAGCTCCTCGTCTAGCTCAGAATCCCCATCGTCGGCCTCAGCGTCACAGTCTTTGTCGACTTCGCTTAGCACTTCTGAAGCTACAAATAGCTTGTCTTCGGGCGCGTCTTTGGGTCAGTCTTCTAGTGGAGGTTCAAGCAGCTTCTCAAGCATGTCTTCCAGTATCTCTAGTGCATCGTCCAGCTCAGAAAGCTTGTCATCAACTTCCACATCAGAATCTCTATCGACAGTGCTCAACACTTCCAGCCAGTCTTCCAGTGCCAGCTCAAGCAGTCTTTCAAGCGAGTCCTCCAGCAGCTCTTCCAGCACTTCTTTGAGCACTTCTTCTTCAAGCAGCTCTTCTTCATTGAGCCCGACTATCAATCCCACAACTTTGCTGTCAACACCATTGACTACTTCGTCAGTAGCAGCTTCAAGCACAACCGAGCCATCTAGTTCAAGCTCAATTGGTGTTTCCAAGACCTCCACGACCGCAAGCGTCCCAAGCATAACCTCAAGTTCCTCACCGAGCAGCTCTCCCGCATCATCAAGTACCATGATCTACCAGGCCACATTGCTGCCAACTATCACTCCTTCTTCTTCTCTGTCGACTTCGGGCCCAAGTACCAGCTTGAGCGCGCTCTCTTCCTCGAGTCTTTTCAGCCCAATTCAGAGTTCAAGCTCATCGACGACTACAAATGCCTCGCCTACGCCGACATCATCAAGCCTTACGATCGACCAGGCCAGCTTGCTACCAACTACCTCTAGTGTTTCTTTGACGTCGACTTTGAGCTCTAGTACCAGCTTGTCCTTGACTTCTTCTACAAGCCTTTCCAGCACAAGTCAGAGTTCATCGACGGCTGCGAGCGCATCGCCAGCACAGACCTCATCAAGTAGCTCATCAACTGGACCCTTTTCCCCAAGCCCAACTGCGAATCCTGCTACCTTACTTCCAACATCAAGTAGCACCTTGGTGGGTCAGGGCTCGAGTTCATCTAGCGTTTCTAGTGCAGTCACAACTTCATCCAGCTCAGCAACCAATCTTTCCGCTACACAAACTTCGTCTTCTTCAAGTAGCTCTTCAATCAGTCCGTCATCTGTCGGCTCATCCTCTGCTAGCGTGTCTGTCAACCCCGCTACCTTGGTCTCTACGACTTCCATCGCCTCCTCGAGCAGTTCATCATCTACAAGCACCTCTGCTAGCCCTGCCACATCTGCTTCTACATCCAGCAGTACTTCAACAACCAGCAGCTCCTCCTCGACCATCTCAAGCACCTCATCGTCAGTCAGTCCAACGGCCAACGCTGCCACGTTGCTTCCCACGAGCAGCAGTACGACCGCGTCATCTTCGAGTAGTTCCGCCGGCGGTTCCTCGTCATCTTCCAGCTCAACAGTCACCTCAACCACTTTTGGCTCTACTTCTAGCGGCTTGACCACTGGCAATATCCCCTCCAGTACGTCTTCTACCAGCCCAACAGTCAATGCGGCCACTCTTCTGTCAACAAGCAGCAGCACGTCTGCAAGCAGTATTTCGGCCAGTTCGTCTTCGAGAACGACTTCCAGCTCATCGTCGAGTGCACCGAGTAGCTCGTCAAGCAGTTCTCCGAGCAGCTCCTCACTTGTCACTATTTCTTCGTCTTCAAGTTCAACAGTCAATGCAGCTACTCTAACTTCAAACACTACCCCCACAATAAGTGGTAGCTCTTCCATCAGCTCGTCTTCAAGCACTACAGTCAGCTCATCAAGTTCAATCTCCACCACTAGCAGCACTTCGACAAGCAGATTCTCAAGCAGCTCCTTGACTAGCTCTTCTTCTTCTTCTTCAAGCCCGACAGTTGATGCAGCCTCCCTAGTGTCTACAACTAGTAGTTCATCTACAAGCATCAGCTCAGCGTCTCCTACTGCTTTCAGCTCTTCGAGCCTGATCTCCACGGTTAGCAGCACTAGTGCGGGCCAACTCTCTAGTAGTTCTACTCCCAGCTCTTCTTCCTCTTCTTCGAGTGCAACAGTCAATGCAGCTACTCTCCTATCAACGACGAGCTCCTCAACCAGTATCTCAGCAAGCACCTCGACAAGTAGAAGCTCGACGTCTAGTGCCGCTTCTCCAAGCAGCTCTTCTACCAGTTCTTCAAGTAGCTCCTCAAGTAGCTCCTCAAGTAGCTCCTCAAGTAGCTCCTCAATTAGCTCCACTCCTACACCCAGCAGTTCTACTACAAGCAGTATTCCCAGTATCTCCACGCCCTCGTCTACTGCTATCACAGTTAACCCCGCTAGCTTGACTGCCTCGACAACAAGCACTAGTGGCAGCACCAGCGCGACGAGCAGTAGTATATCTACGAGTACCAGTAGCTCGAGCAGTATCCTCTCGAGCACAACATCTCCGAGCGTCACCGTCAATCCCGCAAGCTTGGCTTCAACTACAAGCAGCGCTCCTACGACTTCATCGACATCGGCCACGAGGACTTCAACCTCGTCTTCACTTTCGTCGACATCTAGCAGCTCTTCCTTGAGCACAACCGCGATCTCTTCATCGTCCTCTAGTTCATCTTCAAGCTCCTCCTCAGGCTCCTCTTCAAGCTCATCTGTCATCGCAGTGCCCAACACGCTCGTGGCGTCGTCGAGCGGTTCTACATTCGCCACGCTGACGAGGACGTCGTCTTCTACGTCTTCATCTACGTCAAGCAGCTCTTTTCCATCGAGTAGTGTCAGTGTCCAGGCAAATACGCTAGCTTCAACGAGCTCGAGCTCGAGTAGCACTTCCTCATCCACGACGACGGCGACGACAAGCACAACAACCAGTTCTACTTTCTCCTCCACATTGTCAAGCTCATCTTCTTCAAGCTTATCATCATCTACGTCACGGCCTAGCAGTACCTCAACATCGACTTCGAGCTCAACTTCAAGCTCAAGTTTAAGCTCGAGCTCATCTTCTACCCGTACTACTACGTCAACAAGTAGCTCATCCAGCTCGAGCAGCAGTAGCACCAGCACGTCTTCGACGTCCACCAGAGTCGTGGCCTCAGCCACGCAAGGCCCCGCATTCTCTTGCCCCACGACTGGTTTCCTCATTCAGTCCCTGACGCTCTTCTCCCTGAATCTGGCCACCGGTGAGCGAACGCAAATCGCCGACAATGTTGGCGGGGACTCGACACGCAACATCAACGCCTTGGGCTACAACGCGAGAGAAGACTACCTTTACGGTGTTTCTCAGAACGAGGCCGCCACCGACTTCCGCATCATCCGTATCCTTGCCAACGGCACTGGGACCTATGTCGCTACGGTCAGCAAGCTCACGACTGGCCTCTTCAACTCGGGCGACATCGACGAGGCTGGCCAGTATTGGATTTCTACAGGCGGCCTCGACTACTATCAGTACAACTTCAATCCCGGCACGGCAAATTACGGCGGGCTCGTCAGCAGTGGCAAGCTCAGCGGTACTGGCGGCTACACCATCGGTGACTGGACAGTCGTACCGGGCGTCGGAGGCGGTGATCTTTGGTCCGTCGGCGTGAGCGGTCAAAACGCCTATCTGCTGCGCTGGAGCCGGGCGACCAAGGCATTCACGCTGGTTCGTAACCTCGGTAATCTTACGGGAGCAAGTACGAGCACAACGCCTTTTTGGGGTGCCAGCTACGCGACCACGGATGGATTCCTGTTTGCCGTCGAGAATGGAACGGGTCAGATTTGGCGTATTGCGGTCGACGGCTCTTCAAGTCCGCTGAGATTGAAGGATGCACCAGTGAGCAGCCGAAATGATGGCGCAAGATGTTTAGATTCCGGTGCAATTGTTGTCGGCAGCTAAGCGCGGCCGCATTCTGGGAGCGTAGTATTTTTGTTTCCACATTGCGTGTAGCCTCATCGAGTCTCCGGCAACGACCCGAGTTTTCTTTCGTTTCTGTTTCAAATACCTTATGTATTGAAGGTATTGAGAATGAGGTTTTATATACAGATACCTTCCATATTTCAATCCATAGTATCAATTTAAATCTAACATCAGCTTGAAAGTCGATTGGATATAGTGAAAAGTAATGAGGGAGCTCGCTTTAACCATTTTGATCAACGGGTTTACTATTCAGGAAAGGGACATAGAATAGCTACATATTTCACTGCGTCGTTGTTATCGGCGTTATAATAGTCTTTACTTAAATAGCCAAGAGAGGATTTGACACTTGTAATCCGGCTTGTGGGCATTCTTCTGTCCACGTTATGAAGTTATTGCCCTCGGGCGTCGATCAGGCCATGGTTGTAGAGGCGACTTACGAACCATTACTAGACACTCCCGGTAAGACCGTGAGATGTTCCGGGCGGACAGTTGTAACAGCAGTGGCCCGCGTACAGGGCAGACAGTGCGCAGCGACCAGCACGCCTGCCCAAGCAAGCCATATGGCACAACCTAGAAACCAAAGGGACGCAATTGCAAGTCCCTGACTTTCAGGTTGATTACAACCTGTACACTGTTCGGTCTGAACGCGAACAATGGTCACATGAGCTAAGCTCGTAACAAAGATCATGATGGTAGTAGAAATAAATATAAAGGGACGGGCTGAGAAAGTCGAATTGTGTCAACAGAATAAGCCCTTTGTTGTCACAGAGAGGGCCGGACTTCCGCAATCCAAAGCAATAGTTGGCAACTTGTATGAGCCAGTGCTGTGTGATATCGCTGAAGGCCAAGATTCGTTCTTCGTGCTAATTCCGAGCCGGTACTGGGCAGCAAGGATGGCATGAATTCACGCCTTCTAAGCTTCATCCTTGTAAGTTTATACTTCTCTGCAAATTCTTATAAGAAAGCCCGAGAACATAGTCTACGTGCTGAAACCATCTAGTTCAGGAGCATGACCAATCATCATGCAGCCACGCAGCCAAGACTATTCGACCAAAGACATGAAGAGATGCATCCAATCATTCAAAGAGCTCCGATGGGTCTCTGACAGCAACGCAAAGAAGCAAGAAGCCAAAGGCGGGGCAGCCTCGGCTCGTAACTAAGACTGTCGCGATAAAATAACCAGCACGTAGCAACCGTCGTACAACAGGTCCTCGAGGTTATTTTTTTCCCCTTGTTTGGAAAGGGTACTTGAAATGGCTATTCCAAAAGCTCTATATGCTCCACATCCAAGTGTTTTTTTTTTTTTTCATCTTATAATGATTGCGAATAACTAATTATAGATCTTGTGCCACATTTGTGACTGGGTAGAACTCAACCTTGGCCTAATCGATTGGGTGGGTCTAGCGTAACAAGCAGTTACGCGGACTTCTAACAAGACTACTTAGATCTTGGATGCAAATAGTCCCTTGGTTCCGCGGTTTCTAGCCGCCAACATAGACTTCAGGGCTATATCATAGACCCGCATGAGTTAAGCTTCAACTTGGCCGCGCGAGCCTCGAGTGTTTGGACGAGTCAAGACCCATGCTAAACTTGGCATAAATTTGGCACTAGATGGCTGTGTTCTATCAGCATTTACTCATTACAGGGGATCCCGGCCCGCCTTAAATTGGCTAAAATGGCTTTTTCAGCGATGAGAAGACTGTGAAAGTTGAAAGTTGACCCTTGCTGCATTAGATCAGACCTGGATCAGGTACACAACCATGGGACAATAGGAACTCTGGCGTCGCCACTTCCGCACCGTGGGTTGTTTTTCTCCATCCTCAGAATTTGCCCGATGGTTGAAAGTCTGTCATAACAATAAAACTTATATCGTCCGGGGTCATCGGATGTCACGCCATATATAGTATTGTTTGCCTGTTTCCACTCCACTCAGCAGTGGGAAAATCGCCGAGATGCCAAAAGAGGAGGGAAAAAGGGGTTTGCCGTTCAAATTGGGTAGGACCCGGAGGAGATTTACATGGGGTCTCCACCGCGATTGACCGTTCCACCGCCGGCAGCCGAGGCTCGGGATGAGACCGCGAAGAACTACATAGTCGGCGGTGATTCCTCGCCCTTTTCTCCTTCTCTCTCCGTGGTGCTATTGCCGACTGCATTCACATTTTTTTTCGACATTCGTTCTTTTCAACCTGGTCAAGATGGGCGCCGTCACCAAGTTTGGGTTTGAGTACCAGACGGCCACAGTCAATGGCGTCAAGTACAACTATATTCACGCCGAGCCGGCTGGAAAGGCAGTGGGCACAATCTTCCTCATCCACGGATGGCCCGATATGTCACTGGGATGGCGTAACCAGATTCCCTACCTCCTGTCCAAGGGCCTCAGGGTCATCGCCCCGGACATGATGGGTTACGGAGGGACTGACGCGCCCGACGACGTCAACTTCTAGTATGTTTCTTGCTCCAGTCCCTTTGAGGAAAATCTTGCGAAGACTGACCAACTCGGCCAGCACATTCAAGCGCGCCTCAGACGACATTGCCGCCCTCGCCAGCCACCTCGGCCTGTCGCGCATCATCCTCGGCGGACACGACTGGGGCGCAGCGGTCGTCTACCGCGCAGCCCTCTGGCACCCAGAGCTGGTGTCGGCCTTCTTCGTCATCAGCACGCCCTACGCGCCCCCGCGGTTAGCCTACGTCGACCAGGCAATCGCGCTCCCCACGCTGCACTACCAGTTGCAGTTCCGCACCGACGCCGTCCAGGACTACATCGGCCTCGGCAGCGTCCAGAACGCCACCCGTGTGCGGCAGATCCTCAACACCATCTACGGCGTCAGGCTGCCCAGCGGCGCGTCGGCCTTCAACTCCAGTGGCAGGGGGTTTGATCTTGACCTGCTCGACGGCGTCACAGAGAACACGCCGCTGCTGAGCAAGGAGGAGCTCGACTTTTACGTGGACAACTACGCCGGCAGCGACCCTTTCAACAGAACGCTAGACTGGTATCGCACCGGAGAGCTCAACTGGAAGGACGAGCTGGCACTCTTGCCTTGCAACGCCACGGCATACACGGCTAAGTACGCACAGCCTGCGCTGTACATCGGCGGCTCGCTGGACTCGGCATTGCCTCCGATCTTGTCGACGGGGATGGAGACGTACTTTGACAGCTTGTCCAGGGGTGTAGTGAATGGAAGCCACTGGGCCATGTGGGAGAAGCCCGAGGACGTGAATGGTTACATCGGTAACTGGTTGAGCGGGTCGGTGTTGGGAAACCTGACTCTCGGCGTGAACGTCACGGTTGGGAGCGCTCTGGCTTTGCTGTGAGTGATGATTTGTGGGTGGATGGCCTTGGTTTTGAGTCGATTGGCAAAGGTAATGATGCGTATGACGATGAAAGTAAGCAAATAATAGAAGAATCATACCATTTACCAATTCCAATTGCAAAAAGCGCCTCTGTGAAGTACGAACGCGGTCAATCGCTTGAGCTGTTGGTTCGGAGTCACCGAAGCTGCAGCTGGTGGTGGGGTGGGCAATGTGCTATGACCTGGATAGAGCTGGAAGACCTTGAGTAGCCGCGCCGGGTGGCTTGAACCCCACCGGAGCCACTGACGCCGACCTCCGACTCCACTCAAAATTTCCAGCTCTCACTTCATCCCACCTCAGACAAGTTGAAGATCATATCGTTTGGGCCTCAATTCAGAGGATCTACCGTTGTCCCTTTGGAAAAATATACCTCATGACAATGGCTACCTCTAAGGGTCTCCCTCGCGACACGTTCGCCAAGCTCTCCCCTCACCCCTTCCTTCTCGCAAACCTCCAGCCTCCCGCACCCGCCAATGCAGCCAGAAGCAACGGCCGCGCACCCAATGAAGCTCGAATCCCCAACGTCAACATTTCCAGCTTGACACACGCGAACGGAAGCGCCGTGGTTCGTACGGGTGACACTACCGTCATCTGCGGCGTCCGTTCCGAGACCTTACTCGCCTCCGACATCCCCAACTTCCGCACCGCCGCGAACCTCGACGACGCAAAGCCCAGCTCGGAGCTAAAGGACTACGACTTGCTCGTCCCCAACATCGAGCTCGCCACCGGCTGCGCACCGCAGTTCCTCCCCGGCGTACCTCCCACCACACTCGCCCAGACCTTGAGCACGAGGGTCTACTCGCTGCTGCACTCCTCCAACCTAGTCGACCCGGAGAATCTGAGGATATGGCACACTCGCCCTGCCGAGAACGCCGAAGCGGAGGACGATGACGGCGACGACAAGATGAACGATGACGAGGAGAAGTCAGAGGGCGAAAAGGTCGTCATGGCGTATTGGGTTTTGTACATTGACATCTTCTTTATCTCTTTCGACGGCAACCCCTTCGACATTGCCTGGGCCGCTATCCTGGCCGCCCTGCGCGACACAACGATCCCCGTCGCACGATGGGATGCCGACCGCGAGATGGTCATCTGCTCCCGAGAGAGCCCCAAACCCCTGACGCTACACGGGTTCCCTATCGCCTGCACAGCTGGCGTCTTCACAGGAAAAGAGACGACGGACCGCCCCACTGACGGCAAGTTCTGGACTCTGGTCGACCCGGACAGATTGGAAGAGAGTTTGTGTGACGAAGAGGTGACGGCAGTGGTGGACCGAAGTAATGGAGAGACTAAGGTTCTGGCGATATCGAAGCACGGAGGAACGGTGCTCCAACCGCAGCTCATACGGGAGTTTGTGGGCGTTGCGGAGCAGAGATGGGAGCAGTTTTATAAGGCCATGGCATGAAGATAATGATACCCACCAAAAGGAAGAGAAGAATCCAAAAACGTTTGGAGAAAAGAGCTGTTTCCTCATATCCTCAGGTTATGCCCTGCCGTCCAGGGTGGCAAACGGCTTCCCTATCGTGAGCTTTGATGAACCACCGCCTTTCATCCACCAGCCCGCCTTTGGTGCGGCCAGGGTGAAGATGAAAGCGCATACCTACATGAGCCCATCAACTCCCATTATCTTTTCTAGGACGATCTTCTGAAGCTGCCAGGCCTCATCCTTCACATCACCTTCCACAATCAGCTTCACTGAAGGAGAAAAAAAGAAGATCACAACTTTCTGGAAATTTTTCTCCAGAAAACTCGAGCATCATCATCCAGCCATGGCAGACCTTCAGAATCGCCTTCAGGAGGCCTCGAAGGAGGAACTCTCCCAGGTCCTCGTCGCCGTCTGTGGCCATGCCACCACCCGCGACCACGTCGAGAGCGTCCTCGACTACCTCGACGACAAGAAGAAGACGGCCACCGAGGCCGCCACCAACCGCCGCACCCGTCGCCAGTCCACCCGCGCCTCGTCCGAGGCCTCTCAGGGCTCCAACCAGGCGGTCCCCAAGACGGTCAAGCGCACCATCAAGATGTGCAAGCTCTGCGAGAAGCCGTACATTGAGAAGGAGAACCTGAGCAAGTCGTGCTTCTCTCATCCCGGTAAGTTGGTTCAACCCAAAGATTCCCTGGTCTGCCCTGTTCTATTTGATATGAAGAAGAACATGCTTACGATCCTTCCAACGCGACAGGCCACTGGCTTCTCGAGTGCGAGAAGGATGACCACGTCTGGTTCGAGGACCTTGACAAGGCGACCGAGGAGTTCACGTCCAACCCGCACGCGCTGCGCATCATGAGCTGCTGCAACGCCGAGAAGGGTTTCAGCAAGGGTTGCGTCAATGGCAAGCATGTCGCCATGGTCGTCGAGGCCCAGTCCGAGGCTTCCAAGAGCGCGGAGGAGAGCTCTTCCGACAACTAACGGCCACGCGGCAACACGCTAATGAGACATGACTATGATATCACAAGAGCTGATCGACGCCGTTGCTTTCGGGGAGATAGGTTGGCTTGTTCTTGCCAGGTCTTAGCTTAGCTGTCTCGTGATGGTATGGTGCAGGAAGGATGACTACGAGAATCAGGAACAATTCATGACAGGTTTCGCTAGGAGCCAGAAAAATCCATCAGCAGGAATGGACGACGATCTGGTTCAGTTGCTTCGCTTCATAGAATCAACTTAGCAAAAAAAAAAAACAGGGCTAAATCGTCCCCCAAAAAAATCGAGCAAAGTCTAACCAGACACACAATGAGCGTGCCGCGGTGAAGATATGTATTCCACAATTCGAGCCACCTTTTCAGACGTTATTCCAAGGCAGTAGATACTAGGGAAATTCCTTCTACCGCCCGGCGCCGAGGAAGCCTAATGAAAGGCCCTCATGAACCGCGAATCTACTGAATGCGACTCGCGGCTTGGTTACCGAGCGGATGGTGAAGGAAGGGAAAAAAGAAGGAAGTCGCGCTTGCCCTCTGATGAAATTTTAGGCGAAGCGGTTACAGTGCCGCAAGACAGTGCCCGCAGTAATTCTCGCACATCTCAGCCTCCGTTTTCCCCACCATGGACCCCCATCGTCAATCTTCCGCCTTTTTCCACCATCAGCTCTCAACTTCTATGCAAATTTTCCTACGTCGCTGTCCCTCGACCTATTCCCTTCCTACACCATGGAATCGCTGGCCGAGCAGACGTGGGATGTCATACTCCACGGCACTGGCCTGCAGCAGTCGCTGCTAGCCTTGTAAGCTCTCTTCTTCCTGGCTTCTGTGTCCCAGCCTAGTCGTCGTCTTTCGGTATCGTTGTTTCTTGAGAAAGCCTCGATCTGACTGACGCAGTCTCGTCCGGCCGTGAAGAGCCCTCTCGCGGTCAGGAAAGCAAATTCTGCACCTCGACCCAAACGAATACTACGGCGGCCCCGAAGCCGCCTTCAGTCTGCAGGAAATTGAAGAGTGGGCTGCTGCGAACGCCGCCGCCGCCGCCGCCGACGATGCAGCCCGGTCCTCGCGCGTTTTCACGCCGGCGATCGTGAGCAAGCCAGAGGTAGCGACGGGTTCTGGACCTCCTCTCTCTTTCCCGAGAGCCTATTCCCTCGCCCTCGCGCCGCAAATCATACACACCCGCTCAGAGCTCGTGAAGCAGCTCGTGTCCTCGCGCGCGTTCCGACAGGTCGAGTTCCTCGCCGTCGGCTCCTTCTTCATCTACACTCCACCAGCCGCCAGCGGCGGGCCCGAGGATGAAAAACCCAGCATCGTGCCGATCCCCTCTACCCGCGAGGCCGTCTTCTCCACGACCGCGATCCCCGCAAGGGCGAAGCGGTCGCTGATGAAGTTTCTCAAGTTCGTCTTCGACTACGACTCGGATGAGAACCGGGCCGCGTGGGCTCCGCATGCCGACAAGCCTCTTTCGGAGTTTCTGTCATCTGACTTCAAGCTCGATGCCGCACTGCAGACCTACGTCGTCACACTGACCCTGAGTTTAGACGGCAAGGTCACAACCAAGGACGGCTTGGCAGCTATCCATAGGCACATATCCTCCATGGGCGCCTTCGGACCAGGCTTTGCCGCCGTGTATCCCAAATGGGGTGGCCTCTCCGAGATCGCACAAGTGGGTTGCCGCGCGTGTGCCGTAGGCGGCGCAGTCTACATGCTAGGCACGGGTGTAAAAGCCACGCGCCAGCTTGACGACGCCCAGGGAGACGGCGCCCGCTTCGAGGTCGACTTGACCAGCAACGTCACGGTGAAATCCAGGACGTTGATCCGCGGCGCGGAAGAAGTCGCGTCTGATAGCCAGCGCGTCAGCAGGTTGATTGCCATTGTCAACTCGCCGCTGTCGCCTCTGTTTGAGGCTGTCGTCGAAGGATCACCCACACCTGCTGTGGCAGTCATTGCATTCCCGGCCAACTCCATCCTGGACGTGGCATCATCATTCCCCATATACGTCTTTGCTCACTCGAGCGAGACTGGGGAGTGTCCAACCGGTCAGAGTAAGTCTACAGTCATTTCTCCTGCCTTCCTACCACAAGCCCTCCCTTGTACACATGATGATTTCAGAAAAAAAACTTATCTACATTGCCTGAGCTTTGCTTTGACGTAAACTTCTGTGGAACTGATTGTACACAACTCCTTTACACTTCGACCAGCAAATGTCTTGTTTGTTTTGTCACATGACTAACTTGGTCACTGTTTAGGCGTTCTCTACCTCGTCACTCCAAAGACATCCACCTCAACCGAAGCCTTGGAAAAGGCTTTGGCGTCTTTGCTTTCTGCCCTCGGCAACGGCGATGACCAACCACAGGCAATCTACAAGGTCACGTACGAACAGGCCGGAGCGGCTTCGTCAGTCTCCGCGGATGCATCAGACGTCCTTCCCAGCCTGCCGCTCGATCTCGCCTTTAGCGACACGGCTCTAGGGCCAGTAAAAGAAGCCTGGACGAAAGTCGTGGGCTCTGCAGCTGAGGACCCTGACATTGTGTACATGAAGTTTGAAGATCGGGAAGGCGTCGGCGATGAGGAGGATGTCTACGAGTAGTCTAACTTTTACCATGTGTGCACGTAGTAATGAACCTCGATGATTCCGCTGTCTGAAATCAAGTACTTTTTTCATTTTCAATATTGGCTAATGTCTGTGATGTCTAGCAAGTCTTTGGCCCATACGTGATCCCATCCCCTGAGATAGCAATTCTGAGTTCCCAAATTTTCCATCCGATCCACTGGTACCTTGGTCGCAGAAGATTCTAGGTGCCTCCCATCTTTGAGCAGAAACCGCTTGTTTCAACGACCTTTCGGGGAAAATCACCCGCATCCTCATCCGTAAAACAAATACGTCGCATCGCAAAGTTGAAAATCAAAGACGCAGAAAATGGAAAGAAGCCTCCCTTCCCGAACCAAATTTGTCAAAGCAAGCGAAATTCCCCCGTTTTTACTCCCAAACGATTTGCAGCATTCGACACCCATGCCGCGGAAAGAAATCGATCGTCAAATGCGCCTTTCAATCATTCCTCCTCACTGTTGTTGAAGTGCGCCGTCATATCCACTCCAATTCGAATCCGTCCGAAGGGTTGCAAGCCCGCGACATGTTGCTCAACCGCAATCGCATCCTTGGTCGCCAGTGAGAGAATATGGTAAAATGCCTGGGCCGCGACGATGTGGTTCTGCTTCGTGGGCTCAATGAGCTCCTCGAACTCGACCCATCGACGGCCCTTCTTTGGATCTCCCTCCTTGATCTGGCCCATCTTCTTGGCTTCCTCCTCGGTCCATTGCAGAAACTCCCCGCTTGCGGAGTCGAGCATCGATCGCATCCACTGAGAGTCGTCCCCTCCTTCCTCCTGAGCGTCGATCAGGATTCCGGCTGGATGAGGGCTCTCAGGTGCCAAGCCCTGCGAAAGAGATATGTCGAAGGGGATAGCGTCAAAGTCGCTCGTGTGCTGCGCATCATGGAGGGGCTCAAAAGGAAGCATGCTGCTTCCGCGAATGCTGGCCGACTTGCGACGACTACCGTGTTCATGCCGCTGAGCGCTGTGGCTGGCGACCGAAGAGCCTCTACCCGCCGAAGGGGTGTGGGCCCAGGGCATCATAGAGGACGACGGATTCTCATTCATTGGCTGGCCGGCCTCCATGCCCATCTCGGGGAGCGAATCGTCTCCGAATGCCATGTCGAATCCGGTGTTATCGTCCATCGAGCGGCCCTGCTGTGGTGTCTCGTTGACCCTGGGACGGACGTTTCGCTCCCTATGACCACCACTGCCCTCACCGAAGGCCTCATCTGCTCGTCTTCGACGACCTTTGGAGGAAGGTGTCTGGACGTTGAGCTCTCCTTCGGCGGGCGGGCCGTAAATGACATCGCGAAGACCGTCGCCGGCGAACATCTCGGCCAAGGGGAAATCAGCACCGTAGATACCCACGCCTCCAATGCCCATTCCCAAAGTAAAGAAGTAAGCATTCTTTTTTGCTTGGCTGGCATTGCTCTTGCGCTTCTTGATCGCCCTTTCTTCGTTTTGGAGGTAATCCTCCTGCCAGGATTTGAGAACTAAACGGGAAATTTGCGTGCCGTTGTCTAGCTTCAAAATGCGGCGACGCCTCTTGGAGGTGGCGGCTGCTTGATCACTCTGGACTCCGAGGGGAGGTTCCGGGGCGAGCGGTGCATCACTCAAGAGGGGAAGAGGATCGCTGCCGACTGGAATGGCGGCCAGGGCGTCGGTATTCAGGACATTGACAGCATCTTGGTCCTCGTCCACGACCTGATCTTGCTGAAGTGGGACGTCGGCCATATCCATGTCGATCCCTGCAAGCTCAGGTAACTCGAGCTCGTCTTCGTCCAGGATCACTGCGCCGTTTTCGTCAATGGCAAGCTCCACGCCACCAAAATTGTCGAAATCGTCCAGAGCTCCGAACGGGTTTACGTTCATGTCGAGTTCCATATCGTCCCTCGACCGAGGAAGGAGCGTCTTCTGCGCGGATCTTTGCGCGAAGGGGGAAGGCAAGCGGAAATCGGGGACTTCTGGCGACTGGGAGAAGTCGAGATGGAACGGCGAATTACCGTGGCCGCTGTCGTCCAAGAAGTCAACAGGATCGGGAAACGGACTGAGTTGCGACTGCGACTTGTTTGGCTTGCATCCTGACGAATGTTGACTTCTAGGAACGAAGCAGGGATTGCCGTCCTCGTCAATGGTGAAAAAGGGCATAATGCTAGTAGGAAAGAAGCCTGGGTCGTCGCCCAAAGTGATTTGCTCACGCCTGCGAATGTCAGCAAACGTATTGATTTGCATGGTGGTGCTCGGTGAAACAACCTCGCTCTTCCAGCCTTGGGATCAGTCTCGTTGTTGGCGATGAGTCTGAGAAAGGTCTTCATCGTCGTCTGGATCTTCTCTGTGTCGGTAAGCATGTATTTACACTGCGACGAGTAGACACGGGAGACGCCATAAAGAAGGTTGCTCTGCAAACGGAGGGAGATGGGCGCTCCCGGCTGAATGATCTTTTCACAGGCCTTCCGAATATCAACATCTTCGATAGCCCGACGCGACACTTTTTTTTGCGTGCCGCCGCCACGAGGACCAATGGTGGCAACGACCCTGAAGGCAGGAAGTAAGTATTGAGGCATCTTTGCCCAGGAGAGACTTTTACTTACCAGATTGTCGCGACGCCGAACTGGTGGCTGGTGAGGACTGCTCTGTAGTTAGATATTACGGTGGTACGGCCTGGGAAAGAAAGAACCAACTCTCGTGGCTGTAGAACATGGCGAATTCTACACAAGAGATCAACGCCGTCGAGGCGATTTTCGAGTTTTGAGACTAGACTTGGCGGAAAGCAGGAGGTTGGGCGTGTAATTTGTGGTGTTGAGGTAGAAGTAACTGGGTGAGAGTGGAAGAAACGAGAAGGAGCAACGGATAGCATTACAGGTGTGACGCGTGAATGAGGTAGGAAGGTGCCTTCCATGTTGAGGGTTCATTTCCTCGCGCTTGCCCAAATGTTCCTGCCATTCCTGGAGTTTCCAACTTCTGCACCTTGACCGATGTGCACCTGCCTTGTCTTACACAACAATGAAAGAGGTAAAGTAGGAATTAAAGTTCACATCTGAATGCATCACGAACCTCAGACTTACCACCGGTATTATCCCGGATGGTCTTTCCCGAACGTCCAACAGGTGCTCGCTCGATCACTATGGAGTTCACGTTTTCTATGAGGAAATTTCCGAATACTTTACTTTGTCATCACTTGAAACTTAGTACTGAGAATTAGGGCTGCTACTGTAATCGTTGTTTCAACTTCTGACAGTCTGTCCGCATCGTCAATGATTTCTTTTTACTTAAGCATCTTTGGAAGATAGCAATGGGCATGCCCGAGATGCTAAGAAGCGCATCAAAAAGATGAAATGATTCAGCTTAAAGCTCATTCGCTCTATAAGCGTTATTGTTGGCTATGCGATCCTGAGAAATTAATGGCATCAACAACTAGAAGAGTAAGATCAAGGATAAGGTGATCCAACTTCAGAATAATCAATTGAGGAGAGATGTTCGAAGCTGAAGAGAAACCTATAATACCTTGGGACTCAAGGAAGGCTCTTCTCTTCAGCACCGTAGAGGTCAGGCCTTTGAAGTTGCAGATTATGACTAGCTTCGCCCAGGATAATATCTCGCTTAGAAACTTGCAAGGAGTATCAACGAGCAAGATCAAAGATGAAGACGAGGTTCTTCTAGAAACTTATGTGAAGACTCCAATGGCTAGATTGGACCTACCAAGCTCCGTCATTATTTTGATCAGCATTCATCGATGCAGTGACGTTTGAACGTCCAATTTATTTACCTGGTCCTAAGTTTAGATGGAGTCCTCTTTCTAATGTCGCTTTAGGCGAGGCCTCCGTGGGAGCAATGGTTGAAGTCATAAATGAATAGCAAGATGACATAAGCATCGTACTCAGGCTTGTCGGATCTGATGTGCTAGACGGGCACAGACCCCTGCCCCAAGCAAAGCATACGCCGGAGGTCGGCAGGCGGATAATCCGCCGTTGCTGGGCCAGGGCCGGGGTGCCTTTTCGCATTGGAAAATCATCACCACGGACCAAGTGAAGTCGACCTTAGCAAGGCACTTTCTTTGTCTCTCAGCGGTAAAGGCACAACAGCACCTCGGCGGCCACCACACAGTCATTTTCCCATCTCCTTTATCTCTCTGCTTCCGATATACAGTGCGATTGTGTGTGTTTGCCTGCTTCGAAGAACGTCGAAGCTCCCGCCGTACCTTACCGCCGCCTTTGGGACAGCTAGGCCCTGTTACTCGACGAGGCAGTATCCTTTTAATACCGACGACGCGATGGCGCCCCTTATCCTTCACAATGTTCCCGACGAGGAGCTTTACATCGGCGACGACGGTATCAAACGACCCTACGCCATGGTTTTCCCACAGTACGTTTAAAGCCCAACTACACGCGACTTCAAGCTCAATGCCACGCGCAATGACATGCCGCTAACACGCGCTTCCCACTCTCAGACAAGAAGGCCTTCCCGGCGCCCGTAACCGCCGCGGTGTCGCAGAGACAGGCTCTTTTGGCAAATCGACACGACGCTCCCGTTCGCGGACGGGAACCCCCGCCGGCCGCCGCGAAAACCCGACAGTAGCAGCCGCCGACAAGATCTTTGGCGACTGGATCTCGTCCCAAGCCACAAACTCCAACTCCAACCTCGCTGCCTCGTCAACACCGGGAGGCGGCGCAACGAATCCTTCTTCGGCCGCGGGCGCGGGCGCCGCACCCCAGCGCAAGACCTCGGGCCTCTCACAGCCACCTCTCCTCGCATCCGCAGCCGACGACACACCCGCCGCCGCCGCCGAACCCCGCGTCACCCGCCATGTCCCTACCGAAATCGTCCTGCGCGGCTACCGCTCCCCATCGCAACAGTACGCCGCAATCTCCCATTATGAACAGCTCGCCGGCCTCATCTGCGAGGACTACCCCCGCGAACCACCCCTCGAGCAGCGCCGCTACAAGTCGGAGCTCCGTGATCCGGCCTTCACCCGCCGCAGGGGTCTTACTGTTGAGGAGCGCGCAAAAGTCAACCGCGCCGACGGCGGCGAGCACTGGATCAAGGTCACCTTCGAGTCCGCCGACGCTGCCGACGCCGCCGTCTACGCCAGCCCCCAGCGCGTGCTGGGCTACCTCGTCTACGCAGAGCCCTACCACGGCCTTCCACCCGCCCGCGACGAGCCCATCCCGGATGTCGACTCCCTCGTGCCCAGCCATGACGATCTCGGCCGGTCGCAGTCCGTTCCCGCCGGCAGCTTCGGTACTCACAGGACGCCGCGCAGCAAACACCGCACTGCGGCATCGAGCAAGCCCAGCGGCAACCCCTTCGCCCTCCCCAATACCCGCTCCATGAGCGACCTCTCCCCGCCCACGTCCCTCACGTCCTCCAACACCATCGAGACAGCCACATTCTCCAACGCGACAAACTCGTCCGCGACGGTCACAGCCGATCAGCAACCGACATTGCTGACCACCGCTACCGCCGAAGACAGCCTCTTCTGCCGGCGCATCCCCACCGCGCGCAAGGCTAGACTCCTCCCTGCCGAGCAGGCGTTGCTGCCGCAGCAAAGCTACACGCAGAGGCTCGTCAACATGGTGCCCTTTCTAAAGTGGTTCAGCGGCTCCATGATTGGCAACGAGGTGCCGCGCACCGACACCGGCGACTTTGACTGGAACCGCGCCAGCTTATACTGGAAGGTCATTTGCTGGCTGGACGCAACCTTTGGGCTCTTTGGTGGCGAGATTATGAGTGCCGACAAGGACGACTAAGAGGGAGAACCGGAGACGACGAAAGCAGGGGGAGAGGGGGCCACGATGAGAATTTGCATAAAGTGACTTGGGGTTTTACCGGACGGTGGCGAAGGACGGCGTTTGGAAAAGGGAAAGGCAGGCAAAAAGAAAAGTTTCATGTTGTATACGAAATACCACGCGCATAACTCCAGTACCTTGCTTTATTTTCCGTAGACTGGCGAAAGCAGAAGCAGTCGTATTGGTCAGGGGACCAATATCGAAAGCCAACAATTGTCGTTCGAGACGCGGAGGCTTCAAAAGGAACGAAGAATCGATATCAATCACAGGATGTAGATAGCATGATCTCCTGTACAGAACGAATTGTTAAAACAAGACCAAACATGTATCTATGCATAGCGCCAAAGGAAGGAGGAGAAGGGGGGGCGTCCCCCCTCAATCCATCCATCAGGTAGTAGTAGAACAACGCCTCTAAATGGGTATAACAAGAATAATCATGACTTTCGTCGCCACCATCAAAACCGAGACAGAAAAAAACACCCAAACGAAAAAAAAAAGGGTTCTACGCGTCCTCTTCGTTTACACTCCACCGCCTCCCCGGTCGTCCCCTCTCCTCCGACCCATTTGCAATGTCCGCCGCGTCTCCCTCAGCTTCCTCCACGACGGCGGCTCCTCCTCCTCCTTCCCCTCCTCCTACAAATGCCGCCGCACCATCTTCTTGTTCTTCTTCTGTGATAGGACTCTTGTCGTCAGCCGGCTCGTCGCCCCAATTCGCCTGCTCGTTCGGAGTCTCAACCTCGCCCTCCTCCTCCTCCTTGAGCACATCATGCCGCCTCTCCTCCTCTTCGGCGCTCTTATCTTCCTCGCCCCTCGACTCCTCACTCAACCCGACCCCCAGACTATCAAACGTGACGTCGGTAGCGTGCCGCCGAATAGGCTGGGGCGAAAACGGCCTCACGCCCCGGGGCCGGTTGAAATTCGTCTCGGAAAAGATACTATCGCCATCATTGTCGTCCCCGCCAAAACCAGGCGACGCCCCCGCGGCCGCCGCAAGACTCTGGTACCGATCCGGGTCGCTCAGGAGACTATCGCCCCGCGCGTGGCCCCCCCGCCTCGTCATATCCGACGCCGCGTCCGCGAGGATGCTCTTGGGCGGGAGGATGCTAAACAGCTTCGCCGTCTCGGCCGATCCGCCACCGGCACCGGCACCACCGTTACCGCCGCCGCCGCCGCCGCCAATGATGCTACCGAGCCCCGAATGGTCCCCGACCTCGTCGCTCGCGAAAAGATCCGCCCCCTTTTCCAACAGCTCGTCCAGCCCGCCGCCGCTCCACCCTTTGCGCGCCAGCGACTCGAAAATGTCCACCTCGGCGCGGACGAGACTACACGACGTCTCGAGGATCCGCCCGCTGGTGTCCTGGCTCTCCCGCAGCAGCGTCCGGGCGTGCTCCCCGTGCAGCGACGTCAGCCCGTCCAGCTTGGTCGTCAGGTCCACCAGGTGCGCCCTGAATTTGCCAACGTCCCGCCTGCGCTGCTTGTGCAGCTTCAGCCCTTCCTTCTCCAGCTTCCTGATCTCGGCGTTGCGGGCCTTCACCTCGCGCACGTAGGCCTCCTCCTCGTCGTCGACGCGCTGCCGCCATTTATCGAGCTCGTGGAGAAGGGGCACCTCAAAGTCGCGGTAGACCGTCTCGGAGAGGATCTGCTGGTGGTTCGCGACAAGGTGGTGGACGCCCGAGGCGGACATGAGCAGGTCGGCGGTGCAGGAGCCCTTTGGCCCGCCGGCGGTGAAGCTGGCGGAGAGAAGGCCGCCGCCGCCGCCGCCCGAGAGGCCGTTTACGCCGCCCGAGAGGGACTCGGCGCGGGCTTCTTTTAGCCTTGCGCAGGACTCGAGGGCGGAGCCAAAGGCGGAGGCGGCGGTGGAGAGGGAGGCGAGGGCGATGCGGTAGGCCTTTGCGGTCTGGATGAGGTCGGTGTAGGCCGTCTGGGAGGACTCGAGGTCGGATTTGGTGAGGACGGCGTGGACGGGCTGCGGGGGCGGCGGGAGGGGCAGGTGGTAGGAGGAGAGGGGGTTCGCGGTCGAGGCGAGGGAGTAGACTGGCGACGCGGGGACGGGCGGGAGTTGTGAGGGCGTCGGGGTAATGGGGCGGGAGTCGCCCGGTGGACCTTGTGTCGCCATCGCCGGGTATGGAGACTCTCTTCTCTCTTTTGCTGTCTCGGTGCGATTTCTTTGCTTTGTTTGTTGAATGATGGCAACGCTGAGGGGAGTACCTCGGGAAGGGGAGGAAGACCTCGGGGCTTCGGGGTTGCTATGTGCCGGAGGGGGGGCGGGAGTACGTGCGACGTCAAGTTGCGGGCTTTGTTTTGTTTACGGTGATGTGTGCAACGCCGGTCCGGACGGTGACATGCTCGGAGAACCCCAAGAAGGACAGGAATAAGAAATGTGAAGTTGCACTGAGAAGCTTCCCACCGGAACGATGAAGGAAAAAAGAGTGAAGAAGGGGGAAAGAACCTGTGGTGTGGTTGGAGATATTTTTTGGAGAAACCAAGACGCCGCCGCCGCTGCTGCTACTGCTTGCTGCTGATGCAGATGCAACCCAGCTGCAGCTACCAGGCAAGGTAAACACATTGGGAGGGTTCCGGCTGGCTCGAGATTGGGCATCTGGCTGGCGGCCTTGCCATCCATGGGGCCCATGGCGCTGGGAGACCTTGTGATTCGGGGAGACGGGTGGGGGGGAGAGGGGCCCGCAGGTGACCCTGGAAGCTGCACTGCTCTGCGGCAGGCCGCAGGCGGGAGTAAAGTCCAGTTGCTGCAGTGAAAGTGAGATAAGACGGAAAACCCTTGGAGGAGACACGCTAGCGCCACCAAACGGCGGGCTGACGAGCTTTCGTTAGCTTAGTCTTCCCTAGCTAGGTAAGCTGCGTGTGTGTGTATTTGTGTGTGGCAAGGAGACCCTCTCACTAGGTTGCTTAAGAGAGACATTGTCCATGAATATACGCAAGTGTGTTCTCACTCTCATCTCTCATAAACGGGTCTCCGGGGCGATCTGAAACGGAAACGCTTTCGACCAGGTCATCACAACCGCATTACATTGGTTTCTCTCACAGGACCCGCATAGGATGAGAATCCGATAGAATTTCGTCTAATTGTTGGCATATTGAGTGTCCGCTTTTGGTATTTGGGTGACGTATCATGTTGTTCATCATCACCATGACTGAGAGTCTATATCGAGCTTGTTCATGGATGGATAACCTAGTTCTTGAGCTCCATCTTCCCTCCCGTTGCCTCGCACTCTTTCCCCCTCACGTGAGAAAACCTCTTCCATGATCCATTGTACCTCACTTCTTAGTAGGCGGCAGTCTCTCCAACAAGAAGGCCTCGACCTCGTCCAACTCCTCAGGGCAAGCAGCGTGACCCATACCCCTGTAAGTGATGATTAGTATTTTCCTCTAGACATGAGCCAGCCCTGGTCCTCCAAAGAAAGAAGTACATTACTCCATTGAGGAGGGGGGGGGGAAGAGAGACGAGGGAAAAGAAGAACTCACGGGTAAAGCGTCCTCGCAACCTTGTACCCAAGCTTCTTCAACGCGTCCGCACTCAACGCGTTCAACTCAGGCCGCACAAGCGGATCCGCGTCCCCGTGGCCCAACCACACGGGCGTGTCCTGGTTCACCTTCTCCTCGGGAACCAACCCCGCAAACTTGTTGCTCAGCAGCAGCCAGCACGACAGTCCCACGATGCCGCCAATCCTGTGCTTGCCCGTCAGGCCGGAAAAGATGGCCATGGCGCCGCCCTGGCTGAAACCGCCGAGGACCACGCGCTCGGCGGGGATGCCGGCGTCCACCTCAGCCTGGATGAGCTGCTGGAAGTACTCTGACGAGGCGAGGATCCCTCGCTCGTCTTCGGACTCGCGGAGGGCCTCGACTGTGCCGTCGAGGACTTTCTGCGGGGGAGATTGGGTGGTTAGCTCGGGTGATGATGAGGACGGTGGCGATGATGATGCTTGTGCCTCTTGTTGGCGGTGGCGGTCGAAGATTGTACCGCGACTTACTATGTCGAACCAACCTGGCATGCGCATGCCCCAATTCTGTACATTGTATTAGCGAGGAACAAGACAAAAGGTCCCGGGAGTAAATGTGTGTCCGAATGGGGGGATGAGGTGGTAACTTACACAGGTAATGGGGATCTGAGGCGCATTGGGCAGGATGAACTTGACCTCGTCGAGCCTCTGCCTCCGGCGCCAATTCTCGACAGCGCTCGCCCAGCCGTGGCCCGTGTCGCCGAGGCCGTGGGCGAAGATGACGGTCGCCGTGTGCTTGCCCGCGGCCGGGAACACGAGCGGGGCCGTCCGGGCGACAGAGGACGACATGGCTTCGTAGGCGGTGGGGGGTGAGAGGTCGGGAGTTGCTGGGACAGCTGCGAGAGCAGGGTAATGCTGAGGTGGCAGGGGGTGGAGCAGGTCTGGCTCAGAAAGCGGATCCTGCTGCTGTTGGAGCTCGAGGTGTTGCTGGTGTTGTTGTTGGGGGGTCGCGGCGGCGGTGAAGGATGCGAGGAGGGTGAGGAGGAGAGATGCGGTTACTTGCGAGGCGAGCATCTGTAATGTGCCAGGTCAAGGGGACAGAGATGCGGCGAAAGCTCGGGCGACGGGGTGCCGAATGAAGGGTGTTTTTTTTTTTTTTTTCCCTTTGCCCTTCGTGCCTGCGTCCGCTCCGATGGCATCTGCGGGGCGCTGATCCGGGCTCGGCACCTTTTTCCAGGTCTTGTTGCTCCCAGCTTGCACTGCCTAGGTACTAAGGTAAGTAGGTGGGTGGGCACGAAGACGTATGAGTCTCGAGAAACGTTTTATACTTATATTGGTAGGCTAGGTACTTGGACTACTTAAGAATAATTGCACATGGCGAATCTCCATGCCTTACTCCCGTTCGTTGCCGGAGATGATTGATCAGTACACCTTGCAGAATGCACCCGTCGACCTCGCCGACGAGCAGGGGAAGCTCGAAGCTTACCGGAAGCTTGGACTGGAATGCGTCAGGCCACCGATGGGTAGGCCCGAGGCCGTGCCCCTTGCCTGCGTACGTAAAACTCCCTAATCCGTATTTCCGTCCGGGCAACACCTCATGAACCCTCAATTCCTCGGCGCATCTTGGTAATCAACCGTCCACTAAACTACACCGGCCCTCGCTCCCCGCCCGTCCGCTAAGACAAACTCAGTGGACCCGGCCGCGCGCGACGAAAACCACCACACCCGCCATCCGGCCCCTCCACCCCCGTGCCGTGGTCCTCATCCGGGGCTTTCGGATAGCGCCCACCAACATCCGGAAGCCTTATATACGCATGCCCCTGTGCATCATCAACCTCACATCGCCGTATCGGCCATCTCATCATTGCCCAATATGCCTCGTCTAAACCCTCTGTTCCTCCTATCCCTGATAATCGCCTTCACAGCCTACATGCTCTCACCGACCCTCCGCGCCTTCCTCACACAAGTCACGACAACCCTCACAAAGTCCACCTCATCTCACCCTCCAGACTCACCAAAAATGAAGAAACCCCGGATGCCCGTCTACTTCTTCTCCCATGGCGGCGTAAGCACATTTCGTCTCCTCACAAAACTTACCTCAACAGAGAAACTAACACCACTACCCCCTGGGCCAACCAACAGCCAGACGTAATGTACAACAAAGCCCATCCAGTCTACCCAACCTTGGAACACATCGGCGCAGAAATAACAGCCCTCAAACCCTCAGCCATACTCGTCTTCTCAGCCCACTGGCAGTCCCGCTCCCAAACCTCCATCAACGTAAACTCCTCCCCCGGCCCCTCCCCCCTAATCTACGACTTCTCCGGCTTCCCCCTCCACTACTACTCAGCAACCTACCCAAACACCGGCTCTCCCGCCCTCGCATCCCGCGTCTGCGACCTCCTCTCTGCCTCCTACGGCCAAAACGTAACCTGCATCCCCACCATCGACCGCGGCCTAGACCATGGCGTCTGGGCAGGCTTCCACGTCGCCTTCAACCCCTCCTCAAACCCCCTCAACATTCCCCTCGTCCAAGTCTCCCTATTCCGCTCAGAGGATCCCGACGCCCACTACCGTCTCGGCGCCGCCCTCTCTGCCCTCCGCGACGAAGGCGTCGTCATCATCGGCGCAGGCATGTCCGTCCACAACCTCTACCACATGAGCAGCGATCCGCAGCCCATGCCCTATACCGTCAGCTTCGACAATGCGCTAAAGGAGGCGGTAGAGACGGCCAACGTCAGCGAGAGGCAGGAGAAGATGGCCGAGGTTTGCAGACGGCCCGATGCCAAGCAGGCTCATCCGTACATGGATCACCTCATGCCTGTTCACGTGGCTGCTGGTGCTGCGGGAGAGGACCGCGGGAAGCAGCTGTGGACCATGAAGGAAGGCAGTTTCGCGTGGGCTCAGTACCGTTTCGGGACGGTCCCGAAATCCGTGACATGAACCAGATCGCAAGCGCCCTTGTAGTCGTAAGAAAACCATGTGTTAACATTGAATTGTGTAATAACGTATCTATGCTACCCAGACGATCCATTGCCACGTCTCCATATCATCTCATCTCGAATGATTCGGGCGTACAAAATTAAGTATGCGTGCGTCATCTATTAGGGAGCCGGGGCCTTCTCGAACAATCATGTCTACCCATCCTTTTGTTATTATCTGCCTGCCCACGAGTCATCGCTGATCATAAAAGAGGCTGTCCACAACCTTGCATTAAGCGATCTGCTGAACCAAATACATCTGCATTATCAAGGGTTGACTGTGCCTCCTCACAAGAACGCTCTTGACTCGCCAGGAAGTGGGGGGTGACGTCGGCTGCTGAGAAAGTTTTCCACCAAATGATGACTACCAGCCGCCTCAGCCTTCCAATCGTCAATGCTCGCGATATCGGACCTTTCGCCATCGTGCGAGTTGCTGTAGTCTAGCAGCCGACGGACGGAGCCTCGCCTTTCCCTTGGAGAACCGTTCTTGGATTGTTCACTGGCTAGCATGGGGCCGAATTGTCTCTCGACAGCCATTGTCAGTCCTGGGCTGGACGCACATGGTTGATGTCCTTTTTGTAATCCGGCGCGTCTTACTAGTTTGACCGGAGATCGACTTTTCACTTGAAGAGGGACTTCAGCAGTTTGGGCCTTTGATATGACGTCCAAGCTGCGCGCCTTGAAAGCCTTTCTATCTGTCGACTTGACAGGTAAGTTGCTATGAGAAGGACGTGGCTGCATCAGCGGCATCGAAGGGATTGTCCTCAAAGAGCTCCTGAGTGGAATTGGTGGAGGACCGTAAATACCACGAACGCGTCCAGTCATACGTCCGTCCGACATAGGGATCATGTTCTCGTCTCTGATAGGCGGTGAGAACTTTGGGTCGTCTGTGCCGAGCTCGACGCGGCTGGCAGACGAGGTTTGTCGTGGATTGTGGCTTGTGACTCTCAGAGGCGTTTGCAGTTTGGCATTTCCTGTGCCTGTCGCTCTGTATAGAGTTGGAGACTCTGGCTCTTCAATCTCTGCGCGCTCACGCACATGACCCAAGCTCTTGGGCATGCTTGGCTTTGCGTACCGAACTTCTGTCAAATGCCGTGTCCCGGCATTGGCCAACTTGGCATCGGTATTGGCCGCATTCGCGGAAAGCCAAGTCTTCCACTCCACAGAGCTTGCGTTTGAGACCGTCCGACATTCCGGCATCGTCGGTGTATAAGTCTGAAGCCCAACCGGTACATAACGCTGTTGGTGAGCACCAGCCCCAGTGGTGACATCCGAGCTGCGCTCCTCCAAAGTAGCTTTCGAGTTGTCGTACGCAAAGGGTGTCATACAGGGGTCAGTATCAGCTGCTTTGTGATTGGGGTGTCGAGGCGGCAGCCTTGGCACTGGTTGTTCCCCAAAGACCTGTGGTATCCCTCGTGGAGAAAGGAGGTCGTCAGAGTACACACTTTCAGAGTAGGCAAGGCGAGGATCTTCCTTAGAGAGACTAGGCCGACGCCTTGTGGGGATCAGCTCCAGGTTTAGCATCGAGACAGATGGTGACAGTAGCTGAGCTGGAGCTTGTGACTCTAACTTGACCTTTTCTTGTAGGACCTTGCGGTATGGACTCGTTGTTCGGAAGAGATGACAAGTCGGGCTGCCAAAGAAGGCAGAACTGCGAGTTGACAAGGCTTTCGGGGGGTTCGTGACGTTACCGCCGTGCATCTTATACGGCTTCGAGGGCGAGTGGTTCTGCCCGTCACCAGCCACAAGCCTTGGATAGGCGTTGTGAGATCCGATGGTAGTCTCAGAAGCAGAGCGCTGGCGATGATGCACCGTACTGCTAGATGACGACGCGGCTTCATCTTTTCCCGATTCAGGGGCATTGGTATCGACTGGTGCTTGCGATGTTTGTTCCAATGGACTGTCACGGAAAACGTCGTCCTCTTGCAAGACACATCTTATAGTTGGCGGGTCTTGGTCCCCAGCTTCGTCAACCTCCTGGTCGCCGAGGGACTTTGGCAACTCGACTGAGCCGTGCCCTTTGAGACCAATACTCCTGGCGCTACCATTTCGAAGCTTCTCACCTCGTTGATCCTTCTGCTTGTAGTCATGCAATCGCTTCATGAGGGCGGAGTAGACTCTGGCACTATCGACGGATGGACCAGGGCGGACGAGTCCATCCGAGTGTGGTGAAGATTGTGGTTCGAACTCGAATGGATTGCCATCGCCCATGTTTGGTCGTTGGAAAGAAGAAGAGGCCTGATGTGGTCCAATTTCTTTGATGATAGACAGCCGTTGCCGTTCCCGCTCGCCGCCCCAAGTACTTTGGCTATTGAGGGTAAGGGTGCCTGAGCTCGTCCAACTGGTCACGCGAGACTTCTCATCCGATGCTTTTCTTTCACTCCCTATGCTCTCTATACTTCCTTGACGCGAGCGGAGCTTTTGGGTCGAAGAGGCATTGTGAAGAGACGGAACTCGCGAAGGTACTTGCGAAATTGAACACTCGTCCAGCAAGATGGGTTCCACAATGTCCATGTAGGCATCATCCTGCTCATTGTCGACGCCAATTAGATCTTGGACTGCAAGTGAAGTTATTGGCTCTGGTTCGGTAGCTACCACTACCGAATCATCCTTCTTGCTCCTTCGGAACATTTCCTTGAGCTTATTCTTGAGGCCGTTTGAAACTTTTCGAGCTTTGTTTCGTAGGGAAGCGTCTTTGCGGACAGCCAAGCCGTTTTCAGGACCAACAGAATTGACATCGGCGCTAAAGTCTCTCATAGATCGACGTAGACTCAAAGACGCCTGGCCCTTCTTCGCTTTTGATAATAGTGTCGACGATTGCCGTTTCAAATGCCGTTGCTCCTCAATGTCTTTGCGGAAACTGTCCTCAGCGTCCTGGACTGCCAGATCGATCTGCTGTCGGCTGCCAGTTCGAGCCGAGTCCATGGCGCCCCGGACTTTGAGAAAGCTCGTTGATTTTGGGGCTCTCAGCCCGAGTGTCTTCTTCGATGGCGACTTAGCCTCTTTGGTGTCTTGTAATGACTGTGGCTGCAACGCAGGCTGTACATTCTCCTGCTCCGGGGGCTCGCTGAGATATGTGGTACTTGTTCGGCGCAGCCCTGTCGGTTTCAAGGGGGCGAACATTGAGCGTGACTTTCGAAGTCTTCTGTAAGATGCCGGTGCAGGTGCGCATTCGTCCGGGGACCCGAATGACTCACTGGGGGGCAAGGAATCGATGTAGTTGGTTGTGTAAGTGCTCACAAATGGACGCTCAGCATTGCGGGAAGCTCGGCTGGCCGGCTGGTTCACAACATCTATAAGGACACTGCGGCGTCGAATAGTCCCCATATCAGAAGAGTTATCATTGCTTTGGCTTTGCGGGCGCTTGGCTCGGGACCCATGATTCACGAAACGAAGACTTTGCTGAAGGCGTAGGCCTCCGTCATTGGAGCCAAGCTGATCAAGCTCGCTTTTAGTCTGGCTAGGATCTTTGGGATTCTCTGGCCAGGTTTCCATGTTGAAGGACCGTTGGTTTTGTCGTGAAGTACCGAATTCCATTGCCAAATCGGCATTGCGGTTCGCACGGCAGAAAGACAGGGTGGCAGCGATACGAGCGTCTCTCTCGGCAGTGACTGGGTCAATGTGCTCTAATCGTTGAACAGCCGAGCGAACGGAAGCCGTAGACCTGCTTCGAGTCAGAGTCGACTTCGACTGGGTACTGTTGTGTCGCCGCATAGGATGAACGTGCATGTATTAGGAGGAGGGCCTAGGCGGAGGAGGGACGCCCGGTCTCGCGGCGGCTTAGGGATAAAGGGAATTAGAGAGATTCAAGTGAAGCTGCTGTTTGTTGGTCGACGTGCGGAACTCGGCCTGAGGCTAACCAAAAGCAAGCTGAGAGAGTATGAAGAAGTATCGTCGAGAGTGTCAAATGATGAGCCGTAATGTTGGAATGGAGTATGTGGAGGAGGGACGTCGTCCCACGAGCAGGGCCACGAACAGCCAGCAGTCAGGCCGACGACGAGCTCCATGACTGCTCCTTCTCCGGTGCTGAGTGAACTTTGAAGAGGTAATTTGGGTAAGCACGTCCTGAACAGACGGGAAGCAGGAGAGCAGCTGACTGATCCCTTCCCTGGGCCTTGGGAAGATAGGTGTGAGGTGGTGTCGGCAAGAGCAAGCCGTTGTGTCATTCCTACCGTGGAGGGACCAAATAACATTCCAGCGAACGCAAGGCACAGAAAGAGAGGCAGGCGAGCCAAGATTGGCAAAGTAGCTCCGGATCCAGGACTAAGCTGTCAGAATGCATTGTCTCCATCATAGATTGACTCAGATGACGGAAACTAGTGATGGTGACTATTCCTTGTGGACATTATCGCATTGTGTACAGAACCTCTCATCAGCCACATTTCAACTCGACAACATCTTCACAACCGCATGATTGGCTTACTCATAAACGCCTACAAACTTTTGACCGGCTCAGGTGTGCCCAATCTTACTGGGCACGGTCGGAGGGCCGCAAGGGATAAGAAACTTTTTCATCACGCTGCTTCCATCACCCATTATGCGTAAGGTAGCTAGAACAAATATTACTTTAGAATAAGGAAACTTATTGGTGGTGCTATGAGATCTGTATGTAGCTATGAAAAGCGATGCATCCATCCTGACCCATCCCGCAATAACCCTATGCGTACACCGTCATGGACCCAACAGAAAAAGAAAATTCAAGACCAGGCTAGCGATCTACCGCAGCGCTTACAAAGATGTCTCCCTGAGGAACTCCTTCAGCTCCTCGTCGACCAAGTTGTGGATCTTCTTAGCAAGCTTCTCGGCCTTGGTACCGACGTTCTTGGCACCCTTAACAACCTTGCCAGAGAGAACCTCGAAATCCTCCTCGATGGCCTTCTCCAGGTCATCAATGGTGGACTCCTGAGACTCCTGCTTGACAGTGTAGCCGCCAGCGTTGACAATGGCAGTGTAGTTGTTGCAGCCACCGCCGTTCCAGGCGAGAACGTTGGGGGTATCGCGGGGAATGTCGCTGAGGGCACCGACGGTACCGACAGCGATAAGAGCCTCCTTGAGCTTCTTGGGGGTGATGGCAGCAACAGAGTACTCGGAGTCAGAGGCGGGCTGGAGGGAGAGATAGTAGGCCAGAAGACCGCAGATGTGGGGGGAGGCCATCGAGGTACCGGAGATGGTGTTGACGGCGTACTTGCTGCCAATCCAGGTGGACTTGATGTTGGTGCCAGGAGCGAAGATGTCAGTGCACTTGCCATAGTTGGAGAAGTAAGAGCGGCGGTCGCCGAGCTCAGTAGCACCAACAGTGACGGCCTTCTCGGCAGCAGCGGGAGAGTAGTTGCAGGCATCAGCATTGTCGTTGCCAGCGGCGACAGCAAAGTGGATACCAGCTTCGACAGCAGCGTTCACAACGGCGTCAAGAGCCTGGGTCTTGCCACCACCAAGAGACATGTTGGCGACGGAGCCCTTGAAGCCCTTACGCTTACCATCCTTGGCGGCCTGAACCTGGCCAGTGTGGGAGGTAGCGGCCCACTCGACACCCTTGACGACGTCAGACATGGTGCCGGAGCCGTTGGAGCGGAGAACCTTGACGGCGTAGACATTGGCCTTCTTGGCGACACCGTACTTCTTGCCGGCAATGGTACCGGAGCAGTGGGTGCCGTGACCGTTGCCATCAGCGTCCTGGTCACCAGAGGGAATGGTCTTTCCCCACTTGGCGCGGCCCTCGAAGTCGACGTGGTCGACGTTGGTGCCGGTGTCAATCACGTAGGCATCAACACCTTCGCCGGCATCCTCAGCGTAGAGGTATTTGTCGTATGTGCCGAAGCCCAGAGACTTGCGGTGGGAGACACGAGCTAAACCCCAGGGGGCCAGCTTCTCGAGCTCGCCGTCGCACGTATCCTCAACCTTGGACTTGATGGGAACCTGAGTGTGGACGATGGAGTCGACCTCGATGAACTCAACCTGTTAGATTTCATGTTAGCACGTGTCTAGAGGAAGTGATGTAGAAACCAAAAGCTTCCGAACAGATTACGGAAGCCCGAACCCGTAAGGTTCAAAGAGCCAAGACAGCGTGTGCCATGGTCTGGAGCGGATTGTGGGTCTACGGGGTTTCGGTGCATCTCGGGTCTGGGAGGAGTCAGGGTCGGACTTACGTCAGGGTGCCTCCGGACCTTCTCGATGGTGGCATCATCGAAGTGACCGGCGTAGCCCAAGAAATCCTTGCCAATCTTGTATGTGTGCTTCAAGCCATGGAAGACATCATCAACCAGGGGCTCTTGGCCGCGCTTGCGCAGCTCGAGACGCTCGTCCTGAGCAGAGGAATGAATGTTCTGGACCCAGTTGTGGTGGTCCGAGGCGCCGGAGTCCGAGACGTGCTTCTTGAACTTGACGATGTACGAGTTCGGCACAGCCTCAGCGTTGGTGGAAGAGAGAATGGGCGCGGCGCCGTCGTGGACAGTCTCAATGGAGAGTGAGGGGGTGGCGCTGGCAACAGCCGCCAGGCCGGCCACAGCACCGATGAAGCCTCTCATGATGGGCGGTGTTGTGGTGAGTAGAGTCTACCGGAGACACTGGTTGGGATAACAGAGAAGGAAATTGAAACTGCGAGAGACGCCAAGGACAGGCGAATAGTCGATAATATGGGAAGATGGGTGGTCGATGAAGGAGGGGGACAGATGGGAGACGGATGGAGTGGGAAGATAGACACTGGAGCTGTCGGAGAGCGGGAGCGGGTAGATATAAAGGGAAGGCAGCGACAGCGGTTGCGTGCGCACAGCTCCAGGTGAGGTATCGGCCTTAGGATGCTTGCGCCGCCCCAGTGTTGCCAGTGTGTGACGCAGCCAACCAAGATAAGAGCTGGAGGGTGGCTGACGGGACCGAAACCGGCTTAGCGCAATGGCGACAGAGCCAATGGAATGACTCGATAGGGTTTCCTCGGCAATGCGATAAGAGAGGGTCACGTTTGGGGTTTCCCTGGGACAGTCCCCGCCTACGGGCAGCAGGTACGTACCGAGTACCTTACCACTTTACCCCGAACTTGTTCGATACGAAGGGCTGCTTCACAGAGGACGGGGGATGGGATTGTGCAGATGGGCGATAGCAGATGACCTGCCAAGGTACTTACGCTTCTCCTCTTTCTTTCCGGCGGCACACTGCATCAGCCAGGTACACAACCAATCCGAAGTCCGTCTGTTGAGAAGCTTCGCCCAAGCTTCCCACCGTCGACAATGTGCCTGCTATGCCCATGCTGCTTTTTATCGGTTTCCAGCGTTTATGCTCGTCCGAATTCTGGACACCCTTTCTCCTGTATGTCAAAAATGTCGGATTCTCTTGTTGCAACTGATTTGGGGGAACACCGCTACGGATGACCGATCAGCGGCAGGCACCTTGAGAGCCAGAGTCAGAGCTCTGAAGGCGACGTCATTCCTTGAGGGTACCTTAGCTGCCCGAGTCCTAACAGCCAAGACCGATACGGGGACAATCAGTCACAGCGGAGCATGGGCGAGCCATGTATCCGTACTCCGTGATTCGCCTTATCCAACAGTCTCGGAGTCTTTCTCAAGACCCATGGCTCACAATCCATGGCTACGAGGTTGCTTTCTCATTTCCAAGGAACCTTCCTCCGGATACGGCTGGCAGCTTTCAATCGGCCGTCCCAAGCATCCCCGAAGCAACGGACGACCAAGCCAGCGCACGCCGCAACGCCAACACCAGGCACCGAATGGGCAGCACTGCCTACCAACCAGTCGCAGCTTGGGACGCCAGCTCCCTGGTCACGAGCATGTCGCATATATGTACCACGCTATCAGCATTCCTTGACATTCTTCATCCACTTCCACAATGTACTACCTTACCTAGTCCACAACCAAGCTCCCCCTCCCAACCCACCAAAGCACACCCACACAGTCCGCATATCCCGCATAACGCTGCATGCGATAACGCGTAATGGACGATTCACGGAGCGGAGGGCCAGGCAGATCTATCCGTAGGACCCTGAGGCTTGACAAGTGTGAAGCGCTGCCATCCCGTCTTATCTCGACATTCGAAGCTCTCGTCGTTTCGTTGAGCTCTCCCGTTGACCATTTAGAGGAAAAGATGTTACATTTGGACATGTTGCTGGTAGTCTATGCATTGTCGTGTTTGTCCGCATCTGCCTGCCTGGCCTCGGGATGCAGGACGGCGCCTCGGTTCCTACTAGCCTGCTGGGCTGCTGGCTGCTACATCGAGTAAGGAACCTGCTCAACAATGATGCGATTAACTGTAATAAGGTGCCCGGCGCAGCAGGGTCTTTGTGTGGATAGGACCTACCCGGGATTGAATCCAAGGCGAAGAGGGCACCAGGTTCTGGAGCCACTACGTGGTTGCTTTGTTGGTCTCATCACTGCCCCCAGGACCCAAGGTGATGCTGACGGGTGATTGTCGCTTAAGTGGTTCTCAATGCTTGAGCTATCCCGCAAGGTACCTTCGTGCCCTGCCACCTACTGCTCAAGGGCAAGCTCCAAGTGGAAGCGGTTCAAGAGCTGTCTGAATGGGACATGGAGGCGGGGAGACGAGCCCAGCACCAACGCTACGCTGGTCCGAGCTAGGCCAGACGCCTGACCCACGGGTCAGATGAGAGCGTCCCCGTGTGGTGCCTGGCACGTGCCTCTACCCGTTCCCCTGTCTTCCCGTCATCGGGAGGCAGTCTGGCCGCCTGGCGTTGGAGCTGGAGACGGCAAGCCAGACAGACGCGGCAGACATGTCAGAAGTGCCAGACATGCCAGCCGCAATTTGGTACGGAAAGCCTCACACTCGAACGACTCATCCAGGTTCCCCAAGCATGGGGCGAAAACGGCGGCGGCCAAAGTGGCTTGCGTGCGTTGCTGGCGCGGGTCAGCAGAGCGGAAACATTCGTCCGAATACTGACAATTGCCTTTTGTTTTAGTTAGCCAACCGCCTATCGGCTCAGGAACTTCTCTGTGGGTGCTGCGTATAAAGGAAACGCCACCAGCTTGCGCCTGTCAATGCGAGAGCTACATCTCAGCACACCATCTTGATCCGTTCGGAAAGGCAATTGGGCCATTCGCGCCAATTTGATAGGGATGTATGCGGTACGCGTGTCATTGTCCATAGACACCATAGCGAGGCTCGACAACCACTAGATGAGCATGTCGGTAAGCATCGCCGCGTTGTAAAGATATCTCGCCGAATACTCTCACAATCAAGCTCGGCCATGTGTCGGTGTCGAGGAGTTGGGGGAGACGAAGACTGAAACCACCCATGCCGCCTGAGCTTCCTCCCAGATGCAGCAGTGCTCCGAAAGGATGACCAGCGCCTGAGCCGATGATCGCCCAAGCAAACCCCGGTCAACGGAGTCATGACACGGGGGCAGTTGACCGACTCTCTCTCTCTTGGCTACTACTGCAGTGTCATAGCAATCTAGCATCGAAAGCTGGCCACTGACTCAAAGAGCTAGAAAGACTGATAGGCCGCCGTCGACTGATTCGTGTTTCTAGGCCTTTGGGTCCTTTCTAGCTTTTGCTGGTGGGTTTCATGCATCAATGAGGGTGTTCTCTTCAACCCTCCAGCTGGCTTCAGAGATTATGCAGATGTGAGTACATGTACGGATATGTACAGCCAACTATTCTTCGCCATCCCAGGCAAACAAGACAACTCGCGTCAGCTTTGTACTCGGGGCCCGAGCCGCCGACCAACGGGCAGGACCCCCACATCAACTTAGGTAGTACTTACTGTGTATGCCTCAGCACCTATCGAAGAGCGTGCTCGTGCTCAAATGGGATGAAGCAACACTGTTTCACGGGGTCCACTCAGGTTATCCCTTGTCCACTGTCAGTGTTAGCCGCGGAAGCTATCCGTATCTCTGCCTGCACATCTCAGTTTGGCCGCGATAAGCCAGGGTTTATCTGCACTAAGGCGTACCTTGGGTTGTTTCTGGAGCTCAGCTAAGCTCTGGCTCGTCACCGCCTGGCTCGCATTCTGGAACATGTCACTGCAGATACCCGTGACGACAGACGTACTTCTCTGGGTAAGGTCAAAAGAGGCTCTTGGGCGGGTAGATAAATGAGTGTTCGATTAGAGTTGTTGACGTGGATAAGGTATACCATAATATACCTTACTTTGCATCTGAAGTTGATAGCGTCAAAGCAGCCCTCACTGTGTGCTCCATATCCTAACCACGCAGTGTGAGCTATTTCCATGAATAGCATGCTCGGGGATGAGGCGTGTCACCATCGTCCCTGCGCATGGTCTGCTTCTGCTCCAGCGGAGCAGCTCGCTGGGCGGCATCCTTTAGCGGTGTCGGGTCCGCCCACGATGACCGAGTGCTACAGCACCGCCACCATTACCACCCCACTCCTTCCTGACGCGGGTGGCACGTAAGACGTTCCTTCTTTCTTGTGCGTGACAAGGCGGCCACTGAGAGCGGTGCAAGCCACAATTCACTGCTCAAGGCTGACACTCACCAGCATCAGCTCCGTCTCCGTCTTTGCGATAACGCGTAATTACTGCAGTGGGAATTTGAAGCTCTTTGAGGCTATTCCACCTTTTTTCTGCCGAGATACTGAGAATTGCGGCTTCTTCTATACCCTGAATTTACACTATTCTTCCACCTCCAACCTCCACCCTTACCTCCACCCTCACCTCCACTATACTCCTCGAACCCCCCCGCCGCCCAGTACCTCAGCTGCGAGCTGCCGTTCCATCCCACGCCGCATCCCATTTTCGATGCCGACTAGTTTGGATCGTTGCCTGGACCCTCGATGGGTGCTGGGATTGAAAGTTTTGGAATGAAGGAACTGCTGCATTAGCAGAATACGAAACATGTCGACCCTCCAAGTATCGAGGCGTTATCGCTCGTCGACTTCGGCGTCGTCTAGATCATCCAGCGCGGCCAACTCGAAAGCTCTCGAAATCTTGCGTAGTCTCCTCGACACCCTCGCTTCCAGCACGCAACGGCGGACCAACGATGGATACCCCGAGTTTCCCGTGCTCATTAAGAGCCTGCGCCAAATACGACAGCACATTGCCGCGACCGAACCCCCGAGCCCGCCCCAAGACGACTTTAGGCACCTACATGGGTTTAACAGGCTCCTCGACGTGCTGAGATCCTACTCGGGCTTTTACAACCCCCAGCGTCGAACCAAAGAAGAGAAAGAGGGTTTATTCGGGCTGCTCGAGGCTGTCTTGGACGTCTTCGCCGCTGCCTTTTTGGACCATCCAGGAAACAAGCGCTACTTTCGCCACCGGGTGGAAGGCGGCGGATGGGAGGCTCTCGAGCAGACCATTGCCAGTGTTGGCCTTGGCGGAAGCGACTCTGATCTGTGGACGAACTGTCAGATGTTTGGGAAGTTGTTGGCATTCTCGCTTGGGGACAGGACTATGGATGCCATTTGTCAGTCGGTTGCGACAAGTCCAGAGTTGAAGGCCGAGGATGCCAAGACGACCAATTCACAAGAGCCTCCCGAGGATGATGCTCAACAACAAAACCCGTCGTCAGTTCCAGAACGAAAGGAAATCGGCCAGGAGGTGCGCGATGCCATGCAGAAGCGGGCCGTCTTCCGGAACCCGGAGATTTTGCGTGCTGTCGTAGGCTTCTGGGAGTCTATCCCACGAGCGCAGGACATGCCGGCCAACGCCTGCTCAATGGCCGTCTTGGAGATCATGTCAAGCGCGGTTTCCGTCTCAATGTTCAACCTTGCAGCTCTCCATGCCACTGGAGTGTTATCGCGCTTCCTTCGCGTGCTGTTCAGCCCCGTTGCCAAACTCGACCAAGCAGAGAAGGATAGGCTCCTCATCATGTGCAAGAAGCTCATGTACCTGGGCTTCAACCAACCCGCAGACACACAGTTCTTACTAGCGAGCGCCTTGCCGGAAGCATCCGAGTTCTGCCTGGAGATGACTTCGACGTACAGCGGCCCGCCATTCTTCCAATTCGACCTCTCCTTGCATGGCCATTCGTCCATCGAACTACCCACCCTCGGCCGGTCGTTCCCTCCCAGCTCGTCGCCAGGCTACACCTTTACGGCTTGGCTCCGCGTGGATCGGTTTGATCCCAACTCACATACAACCCTCTTTGGCGTCTTCGATGCTAGTCAGACATGCTTTCTCCTGATGTATCTTGAGCGAGATACGCGAAACTTCATCCTCCAGACCTCGGTTACTTCCAGCCGGCCTAGTGTGAGGTTCAAGGGGATGTCATTCAAAGACAAGAAATGGTACCATATTGCCCTTGTTCACCGACGACCCAAAACGATGACTGCTAGCAAGGCCTCTCTTTACGTCAATGGCGAGTTTGTGGAGCAGATCAAGTGTGCATACCCCTCATCGCCACCTCTTGCGAACGGGAGCACCGAAAGCTTTGCATCCTTTGCCTCAACTAATGCAAAACAACACCCTGTCCAAGCCTTCCTGGGCACTCCAAGGGATCTTTCCAGCCAACTTGGTTCTGGACTAGTCTTTTCCAAGTGGTCTTTGGCCTCTGCCCATCTATTCGAAGATGCGCTGAGCGATGATTTCCTGGCCGTTCACTACGGCCTCTCCCCCAAATACCAGGGCAACTTCCAGGACAGCCTGGGCGGGTTCCAGACCTATGAAGCCTCGGCGAGCCTGGGCCTAAGGAACGAGGTTTTCCATCCAGGTAGGGATGAGAGCTCAGATATCTTGAGAGCAATCAGAGACAAGGCCGGTACCCTCCTCCCGGAAAACAAAATTCTCCTCAGCATACTCCCAGCAGGTGTCTTCAGAGAGGACGGCGTTTATCAAGACACTCAGCTTTATCGCGCATTGCCTCGGCCCGCAGCAACAAATCTCATCCAAATGACCCATAGAAGTGGCTCAGCCATTGCTATCAATGCTGCGCTGCCTTGCCTCCTGGATGCATTGGCACGTTCTCAAGGAGTGGCCGTCCTGACTGGCAACCCGGTGGTAGTGATGCCCTCCTACTTCGATGACAACTTCTGGCGTCTTGCCGGATTCACCCCCTTAGCTCTGAAGATTGTTGAAAGGGCAACTTCAGTGGAAGAAACGGTTAGAGCAGTAGAGATGACATTTCTATGCATCAGAAAGAGCTGGAGAAACAGTGAGGCCATGGAGCGTGATAATGGCTACGCTATCCTCGGCATGCTACTCAGAGCCAAACTGGGCTATACTGTCAACCTGGGTGCTGATAGCGCCAACCTACGCTTACCAATTTCAAGCGAAGAGAGGGACAGGTTGAGCTTTCAGCTTCTGAGCCTTGTTCTCGAATTCGTGGGCTACAACCATGCTGAACCGTTGGAATCCTTCATTGTGAATCCTCTGGCGTACCGCATCCTGCTCATCGACTTTGACACTTGGAGACGATCAGCTGCCATCACCCAGGAGTTATACTACAAGCAATTTGTGACGTTCTCTGTGAAGAGCAAGTATCACCAATTTAATAGCAGGAGGTTAATGCGCATGAGTGGGTCAATTCTGAAGACAAAGTCATTGGCAATACTGACAAGTAAAGGAATTGTCAAACGGCTGCTTGATGCAATGAAAGCAGAGTCGATCTCAGAGGAGGTGCAACCACACTTCATGGCCGCCTTGGAACAGCTTGTGAAATGCAACTATACAGCAGAAGTGCATAGGTCACTTGCTTTATTTATCACATATGCTTTCCACTCACCAACGGCCTCTCTGGTAAGGTCTCCGAGACCGATGTCTGCAACTGCCCGAACTCCCACCTCTGGGTATGCCAGACGAGCAACTTTCGATTCCAACAGCTCGTCGAATCCGTCCCCCTCCCGGTTCCTAACGAAGAAACAACTTGGTGCCAAGATTCTGGGAATGTACTCGAACCTACTCTGTGAAAAGGGCAACCTGGCCAATATCCGCAAGTTTGCAAGGACAGTGACGAACAAGGTGAGACCACCATTTGGAGAAAACCAATTATTTTTATTGAGTATGGACCAGTGGCTGCTATATCTCTTGGCCAACGACGACCCCGAAACAGTGGTATATGGCAGCAAGATTCTCGCAAGACTTCTTATCACTCACGGCTCCACATATACAGCCAAGTTTTCCGGTAAGACTGGTGGTTTCACCATCATGGCTCATCGACTCAAACGCTGGTGGTACATTCCATCACTGTGGCCAATCTGCTTCAGTATCTTATTCGGACTCGACGTGGCCAATGTCGACTTGGAGCGCAATTTTGAGTTTTCCAACTTGCTTGAAACATTTGGAAGAGCTCGCGTTCTCTACCCTGAATGTCTTCAAGTCGTGACTTCAATGCTGCAACATGGCTTGAAGGACATCATGAAGCATCAGGAGGACCCAAACTCTCCGCAAAAGTCGCAACACCTACAAGCAAGCGGGTTCGAAGGCCTAGAAACCCGGCCACGAGCCAAGTCTATGGAGACTAGGGGGCTGGATGCAAGAAGTGAGTAGCTGCCATCTTGTACGGGAAGAATGACACTGACAGTGACTACAGTGGCAGAAAATGGCCCGCGCGACGGCGAGCGTATATCAAATCACGCGCCTATGCTGCTGACAGTCATCCGATTCCTGTCAGACCTGCACTCCCGCTCCTCTGACTTCAAGGACTTCGCGTTGACGTCCGAGTACGTGAGGTATCTCTTGTGGGCATGTTATCCTATCATCGTTAGCACCGATGCCGTCACGCCAGATACTGAGCTCAACTCTCGAGACTCAGCTCTGACGTTCGAGGGCGGGGATGTGATGATTCGCCCGCTTGCCGGTTCTCAACCTGGCCCCATCGTACGGACAACCAGCACAGATGCAGTTGCTGCGATGGCAGGCAACCCCCGTGGAACTCCTCTACGGAAAGCGTCCGGTTTTGTTCTGCTCACCAGTCAAACATCCTCCCAGGCCCCGAGTCCGGTTCGCTTTGCACCGGTCATGTCGCCGAAGAAAAAGGTCGCCTCGCAACAGTCAAGCAGTGCTACACTCGAGAGCATGGTAGATCTAGTCATCAGTGTCTTCATAGACCAAGTCTTCTCGCGAAAGGAATTTCCTGGCTTTGGACTCTTCCTCAAGATCCCGCCAGGGTTCCAAGAGCACCAAGCCTACTTCGAGTCCTTCGTCCTTAGGAAGACACTTCAACAACTTGGAAGCCATGTCCAAGCGAACCAGAAGGTTCTTAGCGAGCCAAAGGTTCTTACCAATATGGGCAGACTTGTGGCACACGTTACAGATACCATCTTTGAGGGCTGGTTTATTAACGGTACTGAGCCCATGCTGGAGTTCGCTGGAATGGTACTAGAGTACCTTCAACGGCCCGAGATTTCGACGATGAAAAGTGTTCGCTTGTGCAGTCAAGCAGTCGGAACTATCCGCCAATCATTCCTGAAGCTCCTTCTCTTGCGGTTTTCCGAACTGGACGATCCAGACACACCTGACGCCAGCGCAAAGGATTTCATGAGCAACATCCTCTACTGGCAAGCCCCGATTCTAGGCTGCCTTGCAAATGAGGAGGAGTACATGAAGCTTTTCTGGTATCAGTTGTACTCAAAGCTGGTTGATTCTCGAACATCCATCAGGTCTGCTGCAGCTACAATCATGCGTATCATGCTTGTCCAGAAACCCCACGAGTCTAAGATACTTTTCAGACAATGCGTGGCGACAGACCAGCAGCACTTGACAAAGGACTTCGTTGTTAAGCTCACCGAAATCGATGACGAGGCTTTCATTGAATGGGTGGATCAGCACCGCGCATCGCTTGATGCATTCTTTTTTGGTGGCATATCAAAGATCTGGGAAGAGTTTGTCGTTATCGAAAACCAGCGAACAGTTGATTCGGCTAAGTTCCGATTGGCGAAGCGCAGAGATCGACTGAAAGCATGGCAGACGGAGGCACTGACTGTGGATAACATCCTCCTTCGGCATGACATGGCAAACGGAGCTTGGATGAAGAGCATCTTCACTAGTGAGCACTTCAAGCATCAGCGTCTGACACAAGACCAGCAGGATGATATGGCATTCTTGGCTGCGGCATTTGTCAAGATGGATAATGATTTGCGACGACCGGGCGCTGTATTCAGCGAACAGGCTCAGCTTAAGTGGAAACTTGATCGAACAGAAGGGCGTAATCGTATGCGCCTGAGGCTTCTGCCAGACTACTCCAAGAAGCATACCGACTACCAGCCGAAGAGGAGAGCGGGAGAAGTCACGACCCCTTCTGCCCTCAAGGTCAACACTACCATGGCCCCTGCTCAGATCGCCCCGTCACCCATCAAATCAGCTACACCAGCATCATCTCGCGTGCAAGCCATTTCGAGTCTCGATGGCGCTGAAAACCCCGATACACTGCCGGATGCTGACCAGGACGAGGAGACAAATAAGTCTGGCGTAGGTGCCGAAGAAGATTTTGAGCTTGTGGACGATCCAAACGATGCCAACGAAGGCGATGACGGCTTCGAGGACAAGAACCGCAAGGTTATGAGACGGCTCGAGCAAGGTGATCAAGTCCAAGCCGTGTACAACATCTCCCGCATCGTCGGTCTCGAGGGATGCGAGGGTATTCTCATCATCGGCAAAGATGCTTTATATATCATGGACAACGTGTTTCAGTGTGCCTCTGGCGAGATTGTGAACGCCTGGCAAGCTCCCCTGGAGGAGCGAGACCCTTTCTCGGAGATCATTACAGATGCCAAGACGACCGAGCAACGCCAGAGCTCAAGTCGGAGCGAACAGGAGTCACGCAGCTGGAGATGGCACGACGTGATCAGTATCTCTAAGAGAAGATTCTTGTTTCGAGACGTCGCAATCGAGGTCTTCTTCACAGATGGACGCAGCTACTTACTGACGTCCATCAACCCGACCCTGAGGGACGAGGTTTTTGGCAAGCTGATGAACAAGGCTCCGCATACAAACTCCGCTAGTTCGCTTCCCAATCCTGAGGATGCCTGGCGTCTTGAGGCGCTAAAGGTCTCCGAGGAAACGCCTCAAGGTTTCGGCTCGAAATTTGGAAGCATATTCAACTCTACGCCCTGGAATCCCGCCATGAAGAAGTGGCAGAAGGGTGAAATGTCCAACTTCCACTACCTGATGCTGGTCAACACAATGGCGGGCCGGACGTTCAACGACTTGACTCAGTACCCCGTCTTCCCTTGGGTCCTGGCAGATTATACAAGCGAGGAGCTCAATTTGAGTGACCCAGCAACTTTCAGAGACCTCTCCAAGCCAATGGGTGCTCAGACGGCCGGTCGTGTTTCTGGCTTCAGGGAGTCCTACGACGCTCTGGCCGAGATCGGTGAAACTCCTTTCCACTACGGCACCCATTATTCGTCCGCCATGATTGTATCATCATACCTCATTCGCCTTCCACCCTTCGTCCAGTCCTACATTCTCCTTCAAGGCGGATCATTCGACCACGCCGACCGGTTGTTCCAGTCCATTCCCCATGCATGGAAGTCTGCCTCTTGCGATAACAAGGCCGATGTTAGAGAGTTGATTCCGGAATTCTTCTGCCTTCCAGAGTTCCTGACCAACATCAATCAGTACAACTTTGGCAACCGCGAAAGTACAGGAACCAAGGTCAATAACGTTGTCCTGCCTCCCTGGGCCAAGGGCGACCCCAAAATATTCATTGCCAAGCATCGCGAAGCACTTGAAAGCCCTTACGTCAGCCAGCACCTCCACAATTGGATTGACCTCGTATTTGGGTACAAGCAGAGAGGGGATGCGGCTGTAGACAATCTGAACGTTTTCCATCATCTCTCGTACCGAGGAGCAACGGATTTGGACAACATTAGCGATCCTCAGGAGAGACGGATCACTGCTGGCGTCATCCACAACTTTGGTCAAACTCCCCACCAAGTGTTCACTCGGTCTCATCCCGGCCGCGAGTACTTCTCTTGTCCAATACGGCGATTGGATACCTCGGTTTATGCTCTCACCAGACTATCCCACCCGTTACTCGGTATGCTCGATCCCACCAAAGATTGTTTCAAGCTAATGAAAACCCCAGAATCCCGCGAAAGAGTAGCGTCTTTGATTTACTCGCCAAAGATCGATCGTCTCATCTGCGCTTCGCCTTTCCGCCTGAATGTTGCTCCTTACGACAAGTTCCTCGAATGGGGGTACGCTGACAACAGTGTCCGCTTCTTCTTCAGCGACAACCGGAAGGTAAGACAGCCTAATAAAACGTTTGACGGAAGAATTACTAAGAATCAAAAGCCCGCGGGACTGTTTGAGAATCTTCACATTGGACAGTTGTCTTGCGCTACATTTGCAGACTCCAAGACACTTATCACGGCAGGGGAGGACTGCGTTATTTCGGTGTACGCGGTGCAGACTGCACCTGGAAAAGTAGTTGACCTCCTTCCCCGGTCGTCGCTTTTTGGCCATCGGGCTCCTGTGACAAGCATAGCTGTATCCAAGTCCTTCAGCACATTTGTGTCAGCGTCGACAGATGGCCAGGCCTTCCTCTGGGATATTAACCGTCTAGAGTTCATCCGCAAGTTGCCTCTCTCACGGCCCGTCGAATGTGCCCGCATCAACGACGTCTCTGGTGAAATCATGCTCGGGTCCGGCCCTAACGTCATCCTGTACACTATCAACGGTACAGTCCTCGTCGACCAGAACGTGTGCGCAGAACCCGATGACTATGTTCACTCTTGCGCCTTCTACGAAAGTGCCGGCGACGAGTGGCTTGAGATTTGCCTAATTTTCACCGGCCACAAGAGAGGCCGTGTGAATGTATGGAAGAAATGCGTCAAGAACGGTAAGTGGGTGTTGGAGCTGCTCCGCCGCTTGGATCATACCGATCCACGGTCAGAGGTGGGAGCCAATCATGACGCCAGTATTACTTGCATTACACCGATGCCGCAATGCGTCTATACTGGAGACGATGATGGGCGTGTGGTAAGTTTTCAGAACCCGCCGCGCAAAAGAAGCACACTGTCTAATGATGTTGCGTAGTACGAGTGGAATCTTGTCCAGCGGGACAGATAAAGCCTGGCCGTGGCCGGCATCAAAAGTTACGGGAAGGGCGGCAATCGCATCCGATCAAGGTTACCAGGGGGAATAGCGGCTTTCTACCAGGCTATCATAGAATTGGCGTCTTCTCTCTTGGTCAATTGACAATGCCGCATTTGAACGCTTGAGTGGACCACAAGTGGATTGGTAACTTCGCGTGACTGGTAGTGTACAGCATAAGCCTCAAAGCAGATAATCCCCTGTGGAAGTCAACCCACGAGCTGCAGCTCCGGTTCAGCAGCTCGCCCAGAGCCACTATCTCTGTTTGCTGTCTAGAGCCCGAACGCCATCATATTTACAAAGCTTCTTTTCTCGCCGCATCTTTCAATTTTTCTGATTCGACTCTTGCGATTATCATTCGTCGTCGTAGCCTGTCAGCTGCTTCCTGGGTCCTGCGGGGACTGTGTATCCAGGGTCATGAGCTTCCGTTTCGCTTCACGTATTTTTGTGATGATTTGACATTCGACTCACCAGGGTATGTGACGGGGATGGGCGGTGCGTTGTAGTCGCCAATGAAGTTTCTGAAGGGAGGGACAACGGCCAGCTGGATGGGGCCGAGGGCGCCGAGGACGACGGACCAGAAGTAGGCGGGCTTCTCGCGGGATGCCCAGCGGCAGTAACGAATGGGCCCGGCCCAGAATCGGGGAGTTGCGGCGGAGGACATTGTGGTGTACTGTCGCGGGGACAATTAGCGACCGTTTTCTTAAAGGGAAAGCGATTGCTGGACGTACGTACTCAATCGACCGTGTGGTGTGCCGTCCAATGATTGTTGCTATCGCTGGCGGACGTCTTTCCTCGATGCCGAAGCTCAGAATGGAGTCGCGAGAGCCGGGGCCGGCAAGGGTCGGATAAATCTCGTCGGAATAACCTGCGCTGGCCCACTGACTGAACGGCGGGCACCCCTGCCAAAAATCTCCGGGTGAGTACGTGTACGGATACCTACATGTAAGCATCTGAGGTAGACGGGAAGCTCAAACCTCCCACTCACCTGCCGGGGATTCTCCGGCCGCTAGCTTGGCAACGGCTACGTATCCCCAAGCTTCAAGACACATGCACCGGATCCCAAAAGTGCAAGTCAAGCTCTCCCGCGCAGCCAGCTACGCAACGCACCCCAGCTGTGCGCCCAACTTTCTCTTTTTTCTTGAACCTCCCAATCCACCAACCCCTCCTCCCACGCGAAGGTCTTATTTCTTCAAATTTCTGGCTTTTACCGACCTATTGACTTTCGCCAATCATGCGGTCTCTTCTTTCGCTTTGTCTGCTGTTCCTGGCTGCCGCTGTGCATGCTGTTAGCGTCACTGGCGGCCGGCTTCTGGCGATCCTCGACGATGTTGCTGAGAAGGAGGGATACTCCAAGTTCCTCGGAGATTTGGAAAGTACGTAGGGAGCTGTTTCGGGATCATCTGGAAGCTTGGGGAGAATGGCAATGGCATGGCGAGAATGCGATTAGCTGACAAACTGATCGATTAGGCCGGGGATTCAGCATCTCATACGAGACGCCCAAGAGCGAGTCTCTGCAGCTCTTCAAGCTCGGCGAGCGTGTATACGACCACGTTCTGCTCTTCCCCTCCAAGAGCAAGGGTATGCGACGCAATTGCAATTCCAGATCTATCGAGTCTATGCTTACAAGGCATCGGCAGGCCTCGGTCCCAACCTGACCCCCAACATCCTCCTCCAGTTCATCAATGCTAAGGGCAACGTCCTCCTTTCCCTGTCCTCCGCCGCGACCGTCCCGACCTCCATCGTCAGCCTCCTGGCCGAGCTCGACATCGCCCTACCCGCCGACCGCACCGGCCTTGTCGTCGACCACTTCAACTACGACACCGTCAGCGCCTCCGAGAAGCATGACGTCCTCGCCATCCCCGCCCCCAAGTCGTCGCGCGCCACCGTCAAGAACTTCTTCCACGAGGAAGGCGAGGTGATTGCCTTCCCGAACGGCGTCGGCCACGTCCTCGGCGCCGGCCAGCTCCTCACCCCGATCCTGCGCGCCCCCAAGACGGCTTACAGCTACAACCCCAAGGAGCAGGCCGAGGTTGTCGACGCCAGCGACCTGTTTGCTGCCGGCGAGCAGCTCGGTCTCGTTTCGGCTTTCCAGGCGCGCAACAGCGCCCGCTTTACCCTTGTTGGATCTGCCGAGTTGCTGAGCGACAAGTGGTTCGACGCTAAGATCAAACCTGCGGCTGCGGGTAAGGAGACTAAGACCTGGAACCGCGAGTTCGCCAAGAGGGTTGCCGGCTGGACCTTCCATGAGACTGGCGTCATTCGGGTCAACAACATTGAGCACTTCCTCAACGAGGCTGCTAACGAGACAAACCCCGAACTCTACCGCATCAAGAACGAAGTAGTAAGTTGTCTCGGTAAAGTAGATGCTGAGAGAGTCTGGAAGTACTAACCTCTGACCAGACCTACTCCATTTCCCTCTCCGAGTACTCCTGGGACAAGTGGACCCCCTTCACCGTCCCCAGCGGCGACGAACTTCAGCTCGAGTTCAGCATGCTGTCACCCTTCCACCGCATCCCCCTTACCTCCAAGGCCAGCACCGCCGACGCCGCCACCTACACCACCTCCTTCATCCTGCCCGACCAGCATGGCATCTTCAACTTCAAGATCAACTACAAGCGCCCCTTCTTCACCAACGTCGAGGAGAAGAACACCGTTTCCGTCCGCCACATGGCTCACGACGAGTGGCCTCGCTCGTACGTCATCTCGGGCGCCTGGCCTTGGTTGTCTGGCATTTTTGCCACCGTCACCGGCTTTGTGCTATTTTCGGCCGTGTGGATGTACAGCGCGCCTACTAGCTCTGCTACTACAACCAAGAAGACGCAGTAAATGACTTGAGTTGTTGGGACTTTTTTCAGTGAAGGAAGCGTGGATATGCAAATAACGCAGATACAGACAAGGAAGTGGGCAAGGGAGACTGCAATAAGTCACGGAACTCGGCAAAGAGAAAGCGAACACAAAATGAGATCTGGATTATTCTCGGCCATCTGGTCTGGAGCGTGTAACTGTAGTGTACATCTGGCTGTAGGATGCCCCCTGACGTGAAGGGGGCCAAAAGCTTAGGTTTCCAATGATTTTTACGTTTAGAGTGCTTTACTATGATTGAATTGTTCACCTCTCTCATCTCTGTGGCACGTTCTGTTCTGTAATCTGATACAACATGAATAGATGCTTCACACCAGTGTACCGCCAGGATATTGACCATCTGGAATGCATTAATTACTCTGTTGATATGTGGGTTTAGTATAGATGTTAACATTTCGTCTTGTCAAAGCTCACAATGCAGGTGAGATGCAGAGAGGTCTATGGCTCTGCATCATCGTTGCTGTTGCCTCTCTAATCTTCCACGTTTGTGCATTCATTTACCTCTCTCTTGTCATCTGCGTCACTGCTGAACATGTTCACCCTCGACGCTTTTCATACATCTTATCTTCCAGGTTGACAAAAGTCCTTACTCAAAGTGACCCCAGAGCACATACCCTTATTCCGGCACTATTCAAAATTGCAATACGCTAATGACAGCCTACCTAGTCAAACCTAGACAGCGTGGGAAATATACTCTAATGATCAAAACAAGGATTCAATTTAACATGGAAACTAACTTCCAGTGTCGTCTCCAATTCTCAGCATAACAGCAACAAAGAAGTGACGTGCACAATGTAAGAGAAGAAAAACGATAGGCAGAAGCAAATAAAACTTCCTGGTCTTCGTGTCGATCATTTGAAGAAGTTATCGGAAACGGAAAAAAGAAAGCAAAAAAAAAAAAAAAAAAAAGAATACTATCTATCCCCTTTGCTGGAGTCTGGCGAGGATCGAACCCCCGGCGAACCGGGCGGAACATCCCACCAGGCTCACGAGACAAGAGGGGACAACCCCGGGAAGCTGCACGCGCAACCACTCGACCAGCTGCACCGCAGCTGGGGGAGTGGCTTGCACGCTGCAGGCCCCAGGGTTGAGAGAATCAGCGAGTTGAGCGGCCTAAGTAGTATCTGGACATTGTTGACCATTTCGAGGCTGGGGCTGAGGATGAACCTGGATGGTGAGTGGTGAGCCTGTATGTCCGGAGGATGGCTGGGTCATTTTCCACATGTGCGTTGTGCAATCGAGGGCATCAGAAAGGTTATTATTCTTAGGTAAGATGTGGCAATGGATGCGGTTGCTCTTCTTGAGAATGAACATTATGGAACAGGAATTGGAAATAGAGATTCAGCCAAAGGATCGTGCAGTTGACCGCCAAAGGCTACTGGAGCGAAGGGATAGCCCACGTAGGGAGTGTGATGAAACGGAGGGATCATAGTCGACTATAACATGATTCCGTCCAAGACCGCCGTTTCATGAGGAAATTTGCGACTACCCTTAGGTTGAACTTGGTACTACAACACGCTTCATCCTGCCCCTTGAAATACAGCAAAAGCTCAACGCGCAGCTGCTACCACTGCTTGCGAGACTGTTCTGCCAGTGAAATATGACCGTTTCCACCTCTCGCCCGAGAGTCTTGCTTCATTTGCCGACGCAGTTCCTTGTTGTATGCCGGCGTCTTCATGTACTCGGACTTTGGGCGCGCCGTCCAGCCCTTGCCGTCGTCGATGTAGCCCCACTGGAAGGGGTCGCCGTTTTTGCTGCTGCTGGACCCCATGTTGTATTTTGCTTGCTTGTTTGAGATATGTGAAGTCTGTGGTGATGTTATGGTACGTTCTGTGGTGAGGTCTTTGGGTGTGATGTTCGAATTGTCTAGAATAAATGCGTCAGTCATGATACCTTTGGTCAACTCCCGGTTGCACTTACATCAAATAGGTATGTTCGCCTTAAATAGCATGAACTTGTTGTTTTATTAAAGAGAAAGCAGTAATGAAATGGAAAATTGTCTATTTATCTTTCTGAGAATGATAGCATGAATAGGCCTGACCGCAGCCAAAAGTGGACATTATGATCCGGAGGCTTTGCCCATCAGTCCTGGGTTGACGTCAGCCATCATCCGTGGCCGTTACTAAGGTAAGGTAGTTAGATGGGCATCTAGCAATGTCGATCTTTGGGGGTGTAACTGGCTGAGAGCTGGTTCCTTCACTTGCCGTATCGGGAAGTAAAAATGGCCAAGACAAGCAAGTTGCCCCTTTCATTGGTCGGAACATCCTCCGGGCTCCTACACCACACAATTCTAGCACGAGGCACCGCATAATATTACACCCAGGGCATCCGTGAGATCCGCAATTTGGTTGACTGACCAAGGAGGGCCCCGAGGGGGAGTCTTCTATTTACTTTGCACAAAGGATGTGGGAGGTTCTGCCTTGTCTTTTAATAGGTAGGTTCCTCGAGTGACTCTATCCCAATTAATTCCGCTCATAATGCCACCCTGGCTAGTTCTCATCGAAGAGACTCGCACAATTTACCTCTGAAACCCGTGTTATCGAGCGCTCCGAAAGGTTCCGAAGCGCGTTCAAAAAATAGAAGAAGTGGTAGGAAAAGATTTCACCCGCCCGCTGTCCGCGGCTGGCCAGTGGCCTCCCACCTCAGCAAGAGACGATCATGTCTAAACACAACAACGCTCATAGCAGGCAAGACCGTAGGAAGCGAATGGCGTGTGGTCACTGGCTCAGCGAGACGCAGAAATATGCAGACTTTTAATTTTTCGCTGCGGACAGTTGGCTTTCAGGGTTCAATTCTTAGGCCGGTGAATGGAAAACGACGAGTCGGAATGGTTGGTAGTCCCATTCAACCACCGAGTCAGGGAATCCAACGAATCCACCTGGTCCACCTCTCTGACCCATCTAAGCCGGAGGAAAAAATTCTGACCTGCGGCGCCAACCTCGCACTTCCACCTCATGCACAGCCTATACAGCCTATATAATCCCACTTGATCCTTCTTCACCGATCCACCCGCAGGCTTTACTTAACTGTGATACATAATACCAAAACTGTGTAAACAACAGTTGCCGAGGATACCAGATCTGGAGGCAGGGAATAGTTAAAGATATCTAAGTAAAATCTGCTCTCCATCCATACTGGAAAAAAGGAAATGTCTATTAGCTCGTGCTGTTATCTATATGTACTGAGTGTTACTGGCTAGTGCAGGACAGTTATGTTGCGATGCTGGAACGTGTGTGGCAAATGCGTGCCGGCTTGCCGTCTCTTAGACGATGGACAACGAATGCCAACTCCCTTTTGATCTCTGGCAAGTCATTTCAACCATGGATGGTTTCGGTAGATTAGTCCTCATGACATATTTGCGAGTCATTGAGTCGTGGTCCACGTCTAGGATCACTTTTTGAAGAGATCCACTGCTGCTTTAAATATCTTTCCTTTGTTCCCGAAATGCTCGGGTCGACCAGCAATATAATAAACATTTTGACCCAGAAAGCTTCCTTTATGAACCCCATGCTGGCATAACGATCGTGCCGAGTACCCGTCTGAGTTGTGCAACACCGTTGCGTTCAATGTTGGGTCTGGATCTAAGTTGATTCTGCAGTAAGTGAAATCAATACTTAAACCTTTACAATCTCTGCATTTCACAGCTTTTGAAAACCTGCCAGCCATAATCTCTACAACATTTAATATTTTAGTCTCGTCATTGAGAACAACAAGACAACTATCACAATGCAGTTCGCCGCAATCAATATTGTGGCTTTGCTTGTCGCTTTTGCAAGCGCCCAGCTCAAGGGCTTTGGGGGTAGGATTTACATCAATTTACAAGATAAACATCAATTCATTTATTCTAATGCTGTCTAGGTGAATGCCATAAGAATATTGATTGCTGCCCGTGCGATACGGGTACCGGGGCATCACTTTACTGCCAACGTAAGCAAAGCTCACTAGAATCAAATTGTCACGGAAACGCTGACTGGGATGGAAAGGGGATACTACGTCAACGACGGGGTACCGTTGTAGCTATTTCGGAAACCCGTGGCCCTGGTGCAAGGCGAACATTGGAAAGTGTGGCGACTGGCAACATTTGGATTAAATCGGTGCAATGGAATGGTTGTGGCCGGAAAGAAAACTTTATAGCCTGATCAAATTAACCGGATCGATGTTACAATCTGATGTTGGTCGGGAGCGTTAAGCGTAAACTTATCATCAACTCTCGAACGGCATTTCCTTGTTTGTGGCCTTATAGTTGACAAGCAGCTGATCAGAACGCTTGAAATTACTACTTCTGATGGCAGATGAAGAGATCAGATCGCAGCTTCTGCAGGCAAGAATGAGAAAGTACAATGGTTACACCAAAGAGTCATTGGGATTATCGTCGTTCTGCTTATCATATTACGAGACCTCATACAACTAGAGCACCGCTATCCGTCGCTGCTACAGTCCCCGTCACGTTGCGGTCCTTCACGAGCCAAATGTATGCCTCGGCAACGTCTTCAACCATACCAAATCGACCCGTTGGCACCTTCTCTTCCATTGCTTTGACCATGGATTTCTTGTCTTCCTCCTCCATGCCGTCCCATAGTTCAGTATCAACGAAGCCAGGAGCAACGACATTAACCCTGATGGGCTTCAGCTCCACCGCAAGCTGCTTGACTACTCCCTGCAGCCCACCAGCAAGGTAAGATATCACGGACCAGCCAGGCGTCGACTTCTGCGCCGCACTGCCGCTGGTGATGGTGAAGGATGATTCGTTGCTCTTTGGCAGGTACCTTTCCGCAACTTTTGCCAGCATCAATGGCGCGACGAAGCGCATTTGGCAGGCGGCAAGAATTTTGTCTGGTGTGACGTCTTGCAGCATCATCAAGGAAGGCGTGTTCGCCGCTGTGAAGACGATGTGGTCGATGGGGCCGGCTTGCCTGAAGACGGCTTCGATATTGGCTTCGGCATCTGGCCCGGAGAGATCAGCCGTGAAGCTTTGGATTTTTTGCTTCGTCGGAGTGTGGATGGCATTTTGGAGATGTGTGACTGCGGCAGAGAGCTTGGTTGTTGAGGAAGATGAAATCGTCACGTTTGCACCGCTGGCAATAGAGGCTTCTGCGACGCCTAGACCGATGCCCGACGAGCCGCCGATAACAAGAACATGCTTGCCTGCAAGTTTGTTGTATTTGGTAGTCATTGTTGCGGTTAGGTCTTTGTATCAATGAGTTTCTGTGGCGATTAAAAATTCGAGCTTCAAAAGTCGAAATTGCAGCTTGGATGGCAGTGTGAATGATTACCGTTGATACTTTCGGACTCACATTGGTATTTATCTATTTCCTATGCTCTTCAACATAATGCATAATGCAGTGATGATCCGCATATGTTGAGCTTCTGCATTTACTCCAATCGTCATTAACCCCGCGTAAACCCCGAATCTCTAGTTTTATCACAAGTCTGAAGCGGTCACATCGTCCGATGGTGTTAAAACCTAGCCTAGTTTTTGTCAACTGTTGTGGATCACGAATAAGCACTGTGCCTCATAACGGACTTAAGAGGCCGGCACGGGTTCCAAGTCCGGCATGCGAAGCCCGAGTGACTACATACATCGAAGCTGTCCATGATCACGGCGCCACACCGGCTTCGGGAAAGCTCCACTTAACTCCGCCATTCATCACCTCTATCAAACTTTCGACATGTTTGAATTTTGGAAAAAAAACCCTACTTCGACTACTATCTAGCAAGTCCCACATTATGTTTAGCAGAGGTACCGTTGGCGGACATATAGTTTCATTGTATATCACCAACGACCCAATCCTTGATATCCTTGAATATGACCTTGTCACTGCGTTCAACGCACACATCTCGTTGAACATGTATACCATTTTCGGAGTTTACCCTGTTTTCATTCTTCACGGCGCCATTGCTCTTCACGTATAGGCCGTCACTCAGACCCTGCAGGCTGTCGCTGTCTTTAAAGCGCTCAGACGATCCGTCAAAGTCGTCATTTTCTTCCGATCGCTTCATACGACCGCCACCCCGGTCGGAAATCTTGCCAACGGTGACGAGAGTGTTGAATTCATTCAAGGCTGAGAGCTTCCTCTGTGAGTTTGGCCCTTTCATCCTGGCTGAGCGAGAGCCATACTGATCCCCCGAATTAGCGACGCTAAAACCTCCACCAAACCAACGGCGGAAAATTGGTGCTCATGGTGGGAGACATGCACCAATTATGGCTAGGCAGGTCTTAAAACCGTGGGCGGCGGGTAGGATAATGACCGTTTGACTGATATTGTCGCCCGTGGTTCTGGGCCGGGGCGATAGATGGCAAACAAAATGAGACGTCTGACGGATGCGAGCACAACGCTTGATGAACAAATCAAGTGAGTCATTAATGATCAGTTCGTAGCTTCAGCATGAAGGCCGACTTGACTTACCTGCCTCCTCCTAGGAGAAAGACGTAGCTCATAGCAAACTTCTTGTCCCTTGCCATCTGGAGTGCCAAGACTCCGCGAACGGGAAGCAGGATTGTCAGCAAATCAGAAACGAATTTCGGAGCCGTGATTCCAATGAAGAAATTGCTCGAATTGATACCTGTTCCAGGAATGCTTCGATCCCAAAAGCGAGGAGTCGGTTTACAAGAGTGAACTGTAAGATTTTCATGGCGTCAATATAACTAAGATTCGCCCCATAAACGCTTCAAGAAGAGATTGACTTACTGCTAACCATGATGACAGCAATGCCCCACCCATCGAGCATGGTAACAAGGGTCCAAATCCTATTCAGAAGCATTTTGGACGCTGAGAAGATTCTGTAGAACATCTCGAGAACTGCCATCTTCAACAGCGGGCTTGCAACAGCATATCGGATCTCCAAGAAAAGCATACAGTGTGAAGTTCCCAGTCAATTTTCACGGACTCCGGGCATTGTGGTTTGAATACTACATATGCTCATTGCTCAAAATTCTGCCGAGCAGCCACAGATAACGCACCTTCAAAAGTGCTGAATCACCAACAAGATAGGATGTCACTATTTGAGTCACGTCTGTCCCAAGGTCACACTCCACTGTTGAAAGGCTTTGCTAGTATAGCAAGATGCCAGCGGAGAAGGCCCCGGAAGAAGAGGCCATCTAAAAACTACATAGGTTGACTTACAAACGCCTTCCATAATCAGCATAATGTGATTAGCAACCTAGAGTATTTGTCCGTCGGAAATGAAAGGCGCCTTGGAATATGAATATTCTCACCAATGATACGATGGCAACATATTCGTCAAGGGTCCATGACGATTTGGCGACAGCTCAGGGCGCTCCAAACACGTGGAAATCTGGCTCCATTGATGACGGTGTTGCTGGGCATTTTCGAATGGGGCCCACTGCCAAGAACTGACGGGCCATCCCCCGAGGTCATCGTCAGTGAACTCCGGCAGCGCCAACCTAGACGTGGACTTGGGAGTTTTCTGGTCTGGGCTTCGACATTTTCAGTATTATTCGTGGAGATTTCTTGTCGCCCAAGACCTGTACCACTTTCATGGTATTAGGCGTCGTTATTGTAGAGCTTCAGCTAGGGTTATTGGCTGAGTCGCAGAGTCAAGTAGGAGTCCAAGGTAAGGTACTTTACATGAAAAGAACTTGATTATGCTTCATAGGGGCGACTATGTAGACAACTGAGATGATGGTTTGCTCGTGCAGATTTCGCTCCTGTTCCATTGCTATTATCCCTCCGATTTGCGCGGGCACTCATCCCGGGAACCCGTCGGGACAAGGATTTGTTTGCAGGCATCCGCAAGTACGTACCTCCCGGCCGGATACCCGTCAACTCGGATATCCACTTCCCCGACGGCGGCGACCGGCTTCGGGCCGGGCTTTTGCAATTGGGGAATGGATAATGACATCATCTTCCTTCAGTATATCTCATGGGTCCGACGCTTCTGCAGCATCATTCACAGAGTGGCTTCCTTTTCAAACAACCGTCACAACCGTTTTCATCTGGGTATTACTGTCAAGGGAAAAAAAAAGTGTCACTCTCAAATTGTAAGTAGGCCATCCCTGAAATAGTATCGAAGAGTCAAATAGTCAGGTCGGCTGGAGGGTGCGCAGTCCATCTATTTCTATAAACTGAATTGTAAATTGCATCAGTCGACCCCGCGAGACTATCATAGTGCTATACGACTACAAATTGAAGAGTGCCGAGGAAAAGTCGGTCGTCAGCGTCGAAGTGACCCACCCACCCAACGAGACCACTCCACAACGCCACGCGGGGGCTACGGTTTTAGCGCATATAGTCGAGGAACGAAGAGTCAGTGGCATGAATGGGAACCCGCTAAAGGTGTATGAGGTGAGATTAAGCTTCATGGAGTCGCCCGGCTGCCATCCCACAGTCAGAGAAAACAGCAGTGAAAGTCGTGCAGGGCTGATTACTGTCTTCATTTTGAATACTGAGGTTTTTTAATCAGGCTACAAAGGACTTAATATGGAAGACGATGGGTTTTGAACAGCGGTACTACTAAAACACATTTGGCTTCCAAGAATCCAGGCGCACGGTTCACTGGATGCTTCATGGAAATGTTGTGCGTGGTCATTATTACACTATGGTGATCATGGAAACGTCGATGCTCGTAGGAATACTATACAAACTCTGTGCCTCTTCTCAACAGTACAATAACTAGACCTCAAACAGCCCAGTAAATCTCAACTTTGACGCTCTCCACGTAATTGGCCCAGCCACCGAACCTCGCCTTGGCCCATACCGTGACCACGTCTCCCAGCTTGAGGTTGCGAACGAATTTTCCAGTCGCAGTGCCCTTGCCCCGACCTATGTCAGCCAGTCGGTCGGCATCGGGGGACTCTGGATGAACGTCATCTGTCCAAGACCAGACTACCTCGTGGTCCATGAAATCCCTGTTCGCAGTTTTGTTGGTCTGTATCTTGAGGTTCTCCAGCGGTTGGAGGCCGTGGGTATAGGCGATCTTTCCATCAGAAGTTGTTTCGACCGGCGGATATATCGACTGGAGTCCGCAGGTGCAGAGATTCGTTTCGTTGGTGAAGGGGGCCTCCTCGGACCCTGTATCCGAGCTCGCTTCTGCCGTCTTGCAAGATCCATCACCTGTCTCATTAGTACCAGAACATACTCCCATGAGCAGAAGGTCAGCTTACAGGTGCGCTCCTTGTCAAACTTCTCTAAACCAGCCTCAAACCAAGACCAGGATCCTCGATAGGAACCACGATCGCCGTGTCCACCGCCCCAGCCCTGATCCTTGCTCCGCAGCTTGAAGACGATCTTTCGGACCGGGTGGGTCAGAGTGGGCGGCGCCTTCATGGACCCTGTGAAGTATTCTCTCGGGGCCTCGGAGGCCATTTCGGTGGGGCTCGCCGTGGGTTCGAGCAGCGTTAGGTTGCGGAGAGGCTCCGTAACTGGTGATCCATCACCCGACTTGGGCGGGAGAGGAGCAGTCTTGAACGCCGGGCCGACAGTCTTGAAGTCGAGGAATCCGATAGGTGGACACCTCAGGATGAACTTGTTCTCGTCTCTGCTAGTGCCGACGACGCGAAGAGCATCGCGGAGGGGTGTGACTGCATGGTAGATGCTGGCTTCGGAGTGCGGCCAGTATTCGGCTTGGTCAATGATGAGGTCCAGGAGCTCGGGCGGGAAGTTGAAGGCCTTCTCGACCATGACCCGAACGACTATGACATCGACGTGCGAGGGCTTGTAGTTCCCGGGCTCCTGCGCGGCCGGTCCCGAGTGGTCATCTTGGGTATCTGACTGCATGATCCCAATGGCTTTAGCGAGAATAGCACCTGCTGCTATTGTTGCGAAGGTTCCGGCGTGTTGTTGGAATGAGGAGAAGAAAGACATGAATGCGCGGAGGAAATCTTTTGGGAAGATGATGAGGGGTAACTTGTGTAGGCTCCGTTTTCGTAGGGATCTCGTGGTAGTGTTACGTGTGGAGGCGACGTCAGCTAAGGCAATCGTCTGGCTACTTCAAAGGTTCATTTCGGGGCCGGTGCACCGGAGGCCTACGGACCAGCATGCTTAAATTGACGTCAGTGGGTAGGTGGATCACTGATGGTGGGGTTGCGAAATGTCACTGATGCGACCCCTGCTGCGGTGATAAGCGATCGCATCCATTATCGTCACGTGAAATTACACCATCGCTAGCCAGTGACGAAAGACAATGGGCCGTCGCCTGAAGAGCTCCAGCTTACAAACCGAAGGCCGATGTCGTCGATATTTCCGTTCAAAATGCCCAGAGTGATAGCCTTGGGCTCTTCATAGCTTCAATTGCCAAGTTTCCGCCATGAAGTGCCAAAGAATCGTCTCGCTGGCCCTTCGCCAGGCCCGCGCACCAACTTCGCACGCCCAAGCTCTCTCCGTTTTTCAGAGCTCCAATGTCGCGGCGGCCGCTCCGCTTGGCAACCGACAATGCGCCCACCACTTCCACTCCAAGTCGGCTCGGAAGGCCTCGAACAGTCCCGGCGATGCGTCGAACCCGGCAATGGCATTCCCATGCCTTGATGCTTTGGAGAACCGATCCGCGAGCCTCGAGGCAAGGTACGAATCGAGTGGTCCCGAGCCCTCTTACACCGCTGGCGCGACGGAAATATACCGCTGCAAGGACCCTCTCCTGCTCGACTGGGGCGGTGTTATTCCTGAATTCGATATCGCATATGAGTCTTGGGGCAAGATGAACGCCGACAAGTCGAACGTCATTCTTTTGCATACCGGTCTCTCAGCGTCGTCTCACGCGCATTCGACCGACAGCAACCCGAAGCCCGGTTGGTGGGAGAAGTTCATTGGACCGGGGCTGGCTTTGGACACCGATAAATACCACGTTATTTGCACGAACGTAATAGGAGGCTGCTACGGGTCAACGGGACCGAGTAGTATCGACCCCGCAGACGGACAACGATATGCGACAAGGTTCCCAATTTTGACCATGGAGGATATGGTGCGCGCGCAGTTCCGCCTCCTGGACGGACTCGGTGTGGACAAGCTCTACGCCAGCGTCGGCTCAAGCATGGGCGGAATGCAATCGCTAGGCGCAGGAGTTCTTTTCCCGGACCGCGTTGGTAGGATCGTCTCCATCAGCGGGTGCGCCAGAAGCCACCCCTACAGCATTGCGATGCGCCACACGCAGCGGCAGGTCCTGATGATGGACCCGAATTGGAACAGAGGCTTCTACTACGGCAGAGTTCCGCCGCACGCCGGGATGAAGCTCGCGCGGGAGATCGCGACCGTCACCTACCGATCGGGACCGGAATGGGAACAGAGATTCGGCAGACGGAGGGCGGACCCGAGCAAGCCGCCCGCGCTGTGCCCCGATTTCTTGATTGAAACGTACCTAGACCACGCGGGTGAGAAGTTTTGCCTTACGTACGATCCTAACAGTTTGCTCTATGTCAGCAAGGCGATGGACCTTTTCGACCTCGGCAGGGAGAACCAGGTCGCCGCCAACGCGAGAAGAGCAGAGCGCCAGAGGCTCCTGCAGTCTGGGGAGTCGCCCGCGCGCAATGATGCAGCTTGCAGTCTCACACTGCCCGAGACCCCCTACGTGGAGCAGCCGGAATCCAACGCCGGCGCGGCGGCCGATCAGCCCGTCGAAGTCTCCTCCAGACCCCCGGAAGATCTCATCGCGGGCCTCGCGCCCCTGAGAGACACTCCGGCTCTCGTGATCGGTGTGGCGAGTGACATCCTCTTCCCCGCCTGGCAGCAGAGGGAAGTGGCTGAGGCCTTGAAGCTTGCTGGCAACAGGAATGTTGCGCACTATGAGCTGAGTGAGGAGATGAGTTTCTTTGGGCACGACACGTTCTTGTTGGATCTTAAAAATATTGGTGGAAATCTGAAGAACTTCCTAGGTTGAAAATGTATTGATGGGAGCGGCAAAATGTAAAAAGTGTTGGAGTTCAGGAAAATACTGCATGAAATAGGTCTTTTTTGGGGATGCCGCGTGTACCACTTGCATAGCCATGTACATCAATTAGGCAGGAAAAGCATTGATGATGTTGCCAATTTCTCAATCAGGTCCTCTGCATATGAAAAGCCTTTATTAAGTCAATTCTAGTGTCTAGTTCAATTTTTATTGTCATTTCAGAAAGTTCGGGAACTATGATAGATTTGGTCAGCAGCAAGACCCCTGGCCACGGTTCGGGGCCTTCCTTAAGGGCCAAACCGTTCCAATGGTGTGACGTCAATCGCTTCACCTACCTAGCTCACCTACATCAAATCAACCCCATACTCACCACAAGCTTGACAAGTCACGTTTATACGCTCTGTTCAGAGAGATGAGAGTAGCCGCGCTCGTCGTTCGACAAAAACCCCATCGTGTCAACAACAGACCAAAGTTTAGCGACTTTCGATCAGCCTTCATTCGACCAAGCCTCTCAAATAGGCATCCAATTCGCGCCGTCAGAAGCATGTCGACAGTGACACTTGAGAAAAGCGGCATCCAGGTCAAGCTACCCGATGGCTTGTCAGAGGACCAACTGCTAGGTTTCCGACCTTTCAACGTTTGAAGCTATTCCAGTCTCCGACCACGAAACAAGCCCGAAGAAGACTGACTGTCCAGCTAGGATTGGGTCAAGAGCCTCGGCAACACCCTGAGCCTACAAGCCAAGAACAAGGATCACCCATTCCATCAGGACCCCTACCATCTACGCGGTATCACAGTCCAGGCGTTCGACATCTTCGGCTCTGGCCGAGTCGGTTTCCTCAAGGTCTCAGCCGACGTCAAGAATGGAGCAGGAGAAGGGCTGCCTGCTAGCGTGTTCCTCCGCGGGCCCAGCGTCGGCATGCTGGTGATGCTCATCCCCGATGACGCACCGCCCGATAGCGACGAGCGCTACGTCGTCTTGACGGTGCAGCCCCGCGTGCCTGTCGGCAGCCTTTCATTCGTCGAGTTACCCGCTGGAATGGTTGACGACAGCGGCAGCTTCGCCGGCGCGGCGGCAAAGGAGATCCAGGAGGAGCTCGGCTTGGAAATTCACGAGTCGAAGCTGACGTGCTTGAGCGAGCTAGCCGGCGCGGGCAGATCAGCGGGAAATGAAGCCGAAGAGGGTCTGGCAGAGGCAATGTACCCTTCTGCGGGTGGATGTGACGAGTTTGTGACGCTATATAGCCACGACAAGAGGATCCCCCGCAGGCAGTTGAAGGATTGGAGCGGCAAGCTGACTGGCTTGCGGGATCACGGGGAGAAGATCACGCTGAAGCTCGTGCCCATGAAAGATCTGTGGCGGGAGGGCGCGCGGGATTCAAAGTGTCTCGCAGCGCTGGCTCTGTGGGAGGGACTCCGGCGCGAGGGCATGATATGACTGGGGCAGCACGTTATGGAGGTGAGACGCAGGCATGCGGCATCATTATAGCTTGAATTTCTTTGCTAGTTCGATGCCTTCGGCAATCGTTCCCACGCGGGCGTCGATGGCGTAGCCCTCCTTCTCGAGACGGACGCACTCTGCCCAGAAGTTGGTCAGCGGCACGGTGAAGACCTCGATGAATTCTCCCTCTTCCAGCTCGGCCTTGGGGTTTTGGTTCTCGGGAAGGGAGGTGTCAATGGTGACGTGGATCATGCGTAGGTTCGTGTTGCAGAAACCAGGATCTGAAAGTTCCGATATTAGCTACGCTATTCGAGAGGCTCATACACTTGGTTAATATACCATTGAACATAATTGGCGTAGTCTCGGACACCTTGCCAACATAACCAGTCTCCTCCTTGAGCTCGCGCACGGCGGCCTGCTCGGCCGTCTCGCCCTCGTCGACGAGTCCCGCGGGGACCTCGATGGTGATCTTGTCAATGGGCGGGCGGTACTGCTTCTGTAGGATGATCTCGGGGCCGGTGGGCTTCTCGAGGATGGCGACGATGCCAACACCGTCGATCTCGCCGTTCTTGGGCCGGGTGCGGCGTTCGGCGGATTCCCAGGTGCGGGCGCTACCATTCTGGTCGTCGTAGTTAATCTTGACGAGCTTGATCCAGCGGGCCTCGCCCTCGCCCTGCAGAATACGGGTCAGCTTTCAGTGCTGTAGGCACCGGTGAAAGGTTGTCAAGCTTACCAGAGGGCCGGTGGCGGTCACTTTGGCGGACATTGTAGACGTTGTGATGATGCTTGGCCGCGAGTTGGAGGAGTGTCTTTGGAGCTTCAGCGGCATGGCGGGGTAGCTTCTGTCACTGGCCAGTGCTTTCGACCCCGCGGTGTGTCACCTCTCTTAGTCATCACTTAGGTGCCACCTAAAGGCAAGGTGCCTTACCTGCGGAACGCTTTCCATGGGCCCTGATGGCAACCTGATGTTTTAGCCCAACGTGAAGGCATGCTCCTCCAAACTAAACAGGCACACAGGGAAAGCTAGCCGATCGGTGGCTACATAGGTATTGTACACTCATACTTGCCGGACTACCTTACTCACAGTAGCGGCGCAAAGTCACTTTAGGTTGTTGCAGGCAATTTGGGCTGTTCTAAGTTGACTACTAAGCCTTACAGCACGGGTTCCAAAGCGTCCAACGAATTTAAAGGACACTCCTGCCATTCCCCGAGACGTTTTGTCTCCACAAATAAGTTGAACGCGAGCGAACTCGGTCCGAGAAAGCTATCCAAGGTAGTATGGTATTTCGAGGTTCCTGGACGTGTCACCACGCAAGTCGTTATCAAGCTTTTTTGACGGTCCAGAATCTGTCTGGAGATGTCCAAGGGACCCTTGTCCGAAATGGGCCCCCCAAAGTCCATTGGGATGATCGCGGTTCCGGGCTTAGACGAACCTCTCCCACAGATCGTCGAATATCCCTCAGAAATGAGGTTATTCATCTGGGATGAAGAAGCAACAATGGCGCGAGATGCCAAGGCCACCTTTTGCTAGATTTTGACACCAGCCCAGATAAGGCACGGCCGTCGTCATGGTCAACGAAGAAGCTTGCGTCTTCGGGCTCCTTTTGTGCCGACGAGGATAAGACCGGGGAGGCCACGACTAACTGCTTACGCCACGGTACGGATTACCAACCGGTCGTATTCAGCCCAACGACGACTAGCGCCAACACCAAACATGCGACAGCCGTAAAACCAGCCGGTGGGCACTATTGCAACGGGGGCCATAACGGCGATAACGTGCTATCGCAGAGCTCTTTCGTGTCATGTTGGAAGGGATTCTCTGCGGTGTCCAACTGGCCGTCTGACTCGCATTGGTCGCTGGCCCAGGTTGCTCACAAGGACTGGCCCGCTCAGGCGGTCCACAGCCATGGTCCGATTCCTCCGTATTACAGTTGAGGGCCAGTGACTGGTTGGCGACGCGATCGACCTTCCTCTACGGGAAGGATTGCCGCTACACCACACCTGGCACCGCGCCTGGTCATGTTAGAGGCTCTGACTTCGTTGTAGATATTTACTCCTCAAAATCTTTGAGACGTCCAACTTTTCCTTTTGTCCGTTCGTGATTCTCTTCTTGTCACTCTCTGGGTCGTCACGAACGACAATCGTTACAAGATGGCGCCTACCAAAACAGTTGACGACCGCAACGGCGACATCGAAGGCAGACCCGAGGAGGAGACGCCGTTGTTGTCCCACGACTTGCCATCCACAGTCGCTCCGAGCAAGAGTTACCAACTCAGAGTCATTGTTCTGGCAGTGACCTTCATTCTTATAGTGGAAGTTGGCGCCTGGCTTCAGGTCCCGCCTGCATATCAGCTCATGGAGAAAATCATCTGCCACCAACGCTACCCCGACCATATCATCTCGTCCGAGGACGACGACATATGCAAGGGCCCGGATGTACAGGGTGATCTGGCCATGATCAGAGGCTGGCAGAACTCGTTTGACTGCGTTCCGCGTACGTCTCGCTCTTCAATCCCGACTGTCGCTTCGGTCTAATTACGTCTGCAGCACTGCTCACCGCGATCCCCTACGGAGTTGTCGCGGATAAGTATGGCCGCCGGCCAGTCTTGTCCCTGGCCATGTTAGGTATCACACTGGAGCTTCTCTGGATGCTGCTACCGCGTGAGTATCGAATCGACCCCTTTCATGCCAAAGATATTGGCTAAGTGACGACAGTTCTATGGCCCGACGTCCTCCCTCTCTGGACAATGTGGTTCGGGGCAGCCTTCCAATTCATAGGTGGAGGCGCAGGCATGATTCAGGCCATGACTTGGACCATGATATCTGACGTAGTCCCCGTTTCCAACCTGTAAGGACTGTGCACTACCGATATCGTTTGCCCAATGGCTCACGTTTGATAGGACGGCGGTTTACTACAGAATCGGTGCCATCGCGCTCGTAGGAGAACTTGTAGTCGCGCCACTCAGCGCCTACCTCTTGAGCAAAAATCCCTGGCTGCCACTCACCGTCGGCATGGCCCTCTTGATCATTGGCACTTTCCTACCTCCCTTCATCCCGGAGACGCTGGACCTCCGCCGCGCCGCCGACCAAGAGGTCGAGCAGACGCTCCAGCGGTCCGAAGAAGACGCGAGGGACAAGCGCACGCTCAGGGAGCAGATTGTCTTCGCCGTGAAGAACGACATGGGTCACGTGTACAACTTTTTGATCAGGTCCAAGAGCGTGATTTACCTCGTGGCGGGTTTCAATCTCACAGTCATTGTCAAGTTTGTCAAGGTAGACATCATGTCGCAGTACGTGCACAACTTGTTGGGATGGTCTTGGGCGAAGGTGAGTATATTGAAATCGCCGTCTCATGTTGTCATCTCATGTTGTAAACCACGTGGGCTTCGTAGCTGACAATTCTTTGTAACACGGCAGGCAACACTCCTGGGAACCGTCTCAACGGTCACAAACATAGTCATGCTGCTTGTTGTTCTCCCCGCACTGAGCTGGCTGATCACCAAGCGGACGGGCGTTCATCCTTTGGTCCGCGACCTCTGGCTCACCCGAATGAGCGGCATCCTTCTGGCCATCGGCTGCTTCATGGTCGCCATTGCATTCGCGCCTTGGTTCTTGATTACCGGTACGTCTCTTCCCCCCCTCTCGACATCGGGCTGGCCCTCGACCTCAAACACACTGATTGCTGACGTTTTACGAAGCCCTCGTCGTCTTCTCAATGGGCACGGTTTACACAAACATTTGTCGAGCAATCCTCAACGCCGTCGTCGAGCCGCACACCATTGGTACTCTGAACACGGCCATCGCCTGGGTAGAGCAAGTGAGCTTGCTCGTCTCGGCCCCGGTAATCTCGGCCTTGTTGAAAGCCGGCAACTCGGCAGGTGGCCTATGGCTCGGTTTGCCGTATATGGCGGCGACTCTCATGGCTATCGGCGGTACCGCAATCGCTTTTATGTATCGTTTGCCCAGAGACAGGATCCGCTAGATATGGACTCTGTTCGTTTCTGGGAGGGATAAACACGATTTCTCGGAATGCATACCCATCAGAATATAGAAAGATGTACAGACTACACACGGCTCTTCTCAATTTCAATTTCGAAGACAAATCGAAGAACAAAGTTCTCAACTTTTGAAAAGTTGCTACGTGCAAGCTTTGGCCAGGGATATTTTTCCACATTTAGGATTGCTCCTGGTGGAGCGGGGCCAAAGCTGATGTCTTAGTCTCACTGGGCTTTCAGCGCCACCTGAGGTAGAAAGTTTCAAAGCCAGGATGTGTCTTTCCAGTTGTGACGACTTGGAGGTAGCATTGGCGGGCGAGATCATTGATCCTTCGCCCAATGAACACTTGCTGACCATTCCAGGTTGCATACCCGTATTCCCGGCCTTAACCCGCGCCGTCTGCTAAGGTACCTTACCGCCATAAGGTACCCAAGGGCTCATCTGATAACGATAAGAGCTCCAAACACCCCGAGCAGGACGCTGAGGGATAGCGGGGGTGGGGTCGCCGCATGATGTAACAGTGAAGCGAGCCAACGACTTTTTTGTGAGTAGCCGGCGAGGCAAACAGTTGCCTCCTGACACTCATCCACAAATTTCAACTGCTTTGTGTTACTCTCTAGGTACCCTCGCATTTGTAGGCACCAGTATACAGACTTTGTTGATAATACGACACGCACTTCACAAGCTCTCTGCCATCCTTCACTCCTATTCCGAGCGCAAGGGAGACGGCAACACACACCGCGCTGCCAGACTTTTTCCCATCCCCGCCCACCAACCCCGCCAACCTGCCCATCATAGGCCGCCGACGCCGCGACAAGCACCCCAAGGGCCGGCCCAACTCGAACCGGCCGCGCAAGAAGATGGGTAACGAGGAGTCCACGATGCTGGACGACAGCGTCCAGCCCAAGACGCTCGAGTCGCGCTCACTGGATGCCCTTGCCGACTACATAAAGTCCGGCGACGTCAAGAAGATTGCCGTCATGACTGGCGCCGGCATCTCCACTGCCGCTGGCAGTATGTCTCCCTCGACGATGCTTTGATCTCTAGATAAGGAGAAACCTAGAACGTGTCTAACAAACCCTCTCCCAGTTCCCGACTTCAGATCCCCCGGCACCGGCCTCTATGCCAACCTCGCCCGTCTCAACCTTCCCTACGCCGAAGCCGTCTTCGACATCTCCTACTTCCGCAAGCACCCCGAGCCCTTCTACTATCTCGCTAAGGAGCTCTACCCGGGCAAATTCTACCCGACAGTATCCCACGCCTTCATCGCCTTGCTCGCCAAGAAGGGCCTTTTGCAGATGAACTTTACCCAGAACATCGACTGCCTCGAGAGGCGCGCCGGCGTGCCCGACGACAAGATTATCGAGGCGCACGGGAGCTTCGCCACCCAGCGCTGCATTGAGTGCGGTGACGTCTTCCCCGCCGATCGGATGGAGAAGCACGTCCAAGACGAACATGTCCCCAAGTGCGATTCCTGCGGCGGGCTCGTGAAGCCGGACATCGTCTTCTTTGGGGAGGCGCTACCGGAGGCGTTCCGTAATAACACTCACCTACCCGCCATGGCCGACCTCATCATCGTCATGGGTACGAGTCTGTCGGTGTACCCTTTTGCCGGCCTGGCCGAGGCTTCCCGGTCTGGTGTCCCCCGGTTGTTGCTCAACAGGGAACGGGTGGGCCAGATGGGTCGCAGGGCTGATGACGTTGTCGAGTTGGGGACTTGCGATGCTGGAGTACGCAAGCTTGCTACTCTGCTTGGTTGGGGTGATGAGCTGGAGGCCCTTTGGCGCGGTATTGTGGGTGAAAAGGAGGCTGAGAGGCAGCTTGCATCGGCCGCCGGCGAAGGCGCGGACGATTTGGAGGAGGAGATCCGCAGAGTCACCGAGGGCGTCGACATCGCGCTCAAGCTCGATGACAATGAGGAAGAGGATGCTGCTGCGGAGCCTACCAAGGACTCTGAGGAAGTCGGTTCCCCTCTACGGCAAGACGGCGGGAGCGACACCGAGGACGCGCAGAATAGCATCCCCAAGGGCGTCGTCCAGAGGATGTCCAAGGCGATCCAGGGCCAGGAAGAGATTGGCACGGATATCAAGGATGATCGTGGCCGTGAGGGGAGAACGATCAATGGATCCGAGGGCGCACCGCAGGACGCCAAGGACTTCCGGGTTGAGGCCAAGAGGAAGATTCAGCTTGCGGCGCAGGGGGCCGCCACCCCTCTCGACGAGGTTGCAGTCATCTTTGACTCAACTGCGCCTGTGGCTAAGATGAAGCACGAGGACCCGAAAAGTGCTGATTTGCTGAGTGGAGTGTCTCGGTATGAGGAGACTTCCGCGCCTCCTGCCAGTATCGAGAAGGAGTCGTCCAGTGGCCAGGCTCAGCCTACCCCCGCTTCCACAACGGCCCAAGAAGCCTCGAAAACTGTGGAGAAAGTGAAAGAAGATGCGCCTTCATCGGGGGACGCAAAGTTTTGATTATTTTTACCAACGATACCTACTCTGACTTTCCCCTGGAAGTTGCGACTCACTCACACTTTTCACGTCAAAAATAGAGTCTTCATCTCTCGCCTATACCCACATTGCGTTAACTACATATGACGTTCCTTACATCTACAAGATACTTGTATTTTTATAACACATGGCAACTTTGACCTGCTCATCCTTATCTATGACAACATCCATACACTTTGCACATTCTGATATGGGTCTGCGTACCCTTGGAATAAGACTCAATATTCAACGATCTGTTCTTATGCTATGTCGTAAAAATGCTTAAATGCGCATCGTTGATGTTTTGAGAAACATCCTTGCTGCCATGTTACTATTTGCGCTCCCTAAATACAGAGAAAACCCTTTAGTCGGATAATCGTAGGTAGAGTAATTAAATTTAACAAGATGTGCGGTTTTTTCCATCTAGCGTTTCAACACCAACTGTTAAGGTACAACAATCTCTCGTATTGCAGAACTAGGTTTCTTACAGGCAGCAGAACAAAAAAATGGATAGAAAAGAAAAGAAAAGGCAGGGAAACATGAAAATAAAAAGGGGAATCGAAGAAAAGGTCAAGCAATTGGTTGAGTGTGGCACTTCGAGCACGACCAGGTTCACCTCAGTGGCTTCTCCCACTTACACCGCTCGGTCACGGCCACCTCCCACTATTGCTTGAAGACAAGAGGGAAGGAGAAGAGACCTAGTTACCTCAATTCAGCTTCCCAGGTAGTATTGACGACGTCGAGAAGACCTTCACGTGGAAAAGTCGAGCACCATTCGGAATACACAATAGTCCAATCTACTCGCTGCTCAAAGCTCAACTACTTCCCCATCGATGATGTTCCGTGCATTGATTGCTACCGAAGAAACAGCTCCATCCCGATGGTAAAACCATCGTAACCTCTTCTCATCGTCTAGGCCGAGACGCTTTCCACCTGATATCAAGCCATCCTTGATTTCTACTTACACGTTGAGATTCATTGAGGACGTAAACGCAGCGAAAGCGACTTGAAGCTAACTTTCCTCCCTCGGACACGTAGCCTCATCCCATTGAGACCTCCAGCATGTGAAGAAACCCGGCGGGCATCTCAGAGTATGCCTCTTCGGAGAGAGCGCCATGCACCGTCGATGCTGGTGCTCGAACTGGAAGTGCCCGCGCCCGCTATCGTAGTCGAGGCACATGTCTTGCATGAACCGGACGATGGGCACCGATCGGCAGCCGTGGTTGCCGTTGACGCTGGCCCTGCCGCCGTTGAGGTAGAACCAGGAGTCGGTCCTCTCGCACGATTTCGGGTCCCAGGATGTGCATCTTGTGTGTACGACCAGGTAGTCGGCGATGCAGCTGGTTGCGATGGCTGCTACGAGGGCAGCTAGATCGACACGCATTTTGGTTCTTTCTTTTTCTTTTTTTCTTGCTTTTTCTTTTACTCGGTGCTTGAGGGTCACTTTCTCTTCTGCTGTACTGGCACGGTCTGTCAGATTCCAACGTTGAATCTCCCAGTTGTTTAGTTATTGTCTTACCAGGTGAATTCAATATGTACGCATGTTTCAAGGTAAACGAGTCTGTGGTCTTTTGAAGATGGAAAGTCTGAGGAGAGGCCCCTTTGCTTTGAAAAAGTTCCACTACGGCACGTTGTGTTTGAAATGTCCTGAGAACCGTTTAGGATTGCTATTGAGTCCTAGAGTACCTTTTTGGCCCCGTCAATGTTCCATTTCACTCTTTGTGCAACGCATACACTTCGCTCGTTGTGGTACCTTGGTAGGTTGCGGCGGCGTCACTCATGCTGACGGTTGGTCGTGAAAAGTCTTGATTTAGAACTGCACGCTTTGAAGAGACTGTAATGAGCTAGTCTCTTATTATATAAGTTTGCTACGTCAGAATCATGGATACCATTCTCGATCTTTGGCTAACAGCAGCACGCAAGGGGCCAATGGCAGCCAAAGCATATCTCTGAGCGACTGTTAAAACAAACCCTTCGCAAAGTACTTTAAAGCTTGGTTGAGTAAGTAGTCTCATAAGCAATGATTGTCTATGCAACGATGATGTGTTTCTAAGCTATCTAATTTCACAACAAACAATGAATAGAAGCCATAAATGAAAATTGACTGATGACGTAGTTGAAGTGAAACAAGCTGTCTAGTTGATTAAGGTTCAGCACCATGTTGCACCTCATGATCTAGTCCACCGCGTCTTGCGTGACTCCATCATCGGAAAGTAGAAACTTTCTCTATCACGCGCGAGAGTAGTATCCATCCACCAACATCATTCTCCTGGAGAAGAACCCTCGCAGCCAGGAAATCAGTCAAGGCAGCGAAGGGAATCGTCAATATGACTCTCGCCCTGCTCAGAGCCAAAGCTTTTTCCTCTACCGTCTTCTCATCGCTGTATGGCCACTCGTGGCCCGAAGAAGGCGGCTTCACGTCCTTCGAGCTCAGGCCGCTGGCAATTTGGTCGCTTTAAACCTTGAGCCACTTGACGAGCGGCAAGAGGGCCGCAATATGCTGGTGCACCTTGCGACCTACCAGATGTCCCAGATGGACATATGCATGGCCACCTGCCACTGCTCGATCCTTGACCACCACGCGCTCCACGCGCTGCTCTTCGATGGCGACGAAGGCCTTCGTCAGGCTGGGCAGCTTCCAGACGCCGGCGCCGGCGGTAGCGGATTTCCCCCGGCCGACGAGATTCTATTCCTGAAGGACGTTCACCAGCAAGACGCAAGACCCAATGCAGCTGTTGCGGGATATTTCCATGATCAAGGCAGGGTAACGTCGAAGGATCTACAAAGATCTCATTCTCGAGGTGTAGCCTCTTTAGACTTTGCCACGTATTTGAACATATTCCGAACCCACAAAGCCGAGATATCAATCCCAGTCAATACAAGCCCTACAGGCAGTGATCCATTATACCAGAGACTCAGTAGACCATTTATACTTCTTGAGACGGTATCAGCAGCCAGTCAAGTAGAAGGGAAATTACGTCGAGGAGTCTCAAGAGATCTCAAGATGACACCAGCGAAGCTCCGTGCATTAAAGAGCAGAAGCCTTCAGACAGCAAGATTCAAACTCTCATCCTTCTAATCAATAATTCCGCAGGTTGACCTTGACGGGGAATCCATCTGCCGGGTGTGCTCCACCCCCGCCCTTGACTGCTTGATACGCCCTATTGCCGTTGACACTTCGAATACCGGATTTTGGATGAAGCTTGTCCCAGTCTTCGTACGCAGGCATGATGACGAACTCCCTCACGGTCATGGCCAACGCAACTTTTAACTCGATCATCGCAAGCGTCTGTCCGATGCAGTTGCGCGGACCCCACTCAAACGGCCGCCAGGCGCCTTTAGGGGGATACAACGGGTCTTCCGGGCCAACGAGCCAACGCTCGGGGATGCACGCGCCAGGATCTTTCCAGTATCTTGGGTTGTGATGTATCGCCAGGCTAAGAGTCCAGATGTTGCAGCCTTTGGTGGGGTGTACACGACCGTCTCCGTCGGTGATCTGAACGTCCGAACGTCCTTGACGCATCGCACCAGCGGGAGGAAAGATGCGAAGCACCTCTTTGATAAAGGCCGAAGTGTAGGGTATCTTGTTGAGGAGCTGCGGATCTTCGTGGATCCTACTCTGCGCCTGTGATGGGTCGTTACCGAAGACCTCGTCATGCTCTGATATGACACGCGCTACGATTTCCGGATTCTGAGACAGGAGATTGTAGCAATAGAGGAGGGTGCTGCTAGTCGTATCATGGCCTGCAAACAGGAAAAGCCGTACTTGAGGTATAATGATTTTTTTGATCGTCTGCTTCCTATCGACGCTATCCCTCTCGCTCAAGTCTTTATCGCCCAAGTCTTTGATGTATTCGTCGATGAATAGTGAAGCTATCGACTTCGAACGTTGTGTGTCGATTGGGTTTGTAAAGTTTTCAGAACGCTCGGCAAGTCTCTTGTCGATTTCTATAGAGATGTATTGGTCCAGTTCCTTCCCGTTGTGCCACAGAACGAGTGGACGGATCGTGAGGTACCTTTCTAATGGATTCAGCGGCTCGCGAAAAGACGTCCATTCGATTTGCTTACGGAGAGCTCCTGCTAAGGGGTGATCTTGTAACTGATGATGAAATCGGCTATCCCTACCCGCGATCATGTGTAAGCAACTTTCCAGAGATCATCGACTATGGTGAGAGGCCGCTACACTTACAGTACAACTGACCCGATGATATCAAAGGTCAACCTCAATGTTAGGTCCTCAAGTAATAACAACTCGCTCTTCTCGACCGCGCATTTTGCCAGAAGTTTCTTCCGGAAAATGGCCACTTCATCTGCAATAGCAGGCGCCAAACCCATCATATACCCGGCACTAAACCCCGGGTTGAACAGACGTCGCCAATGCTTCCACTCGTCTCCTTTCATTGTCAACAAGCTCCTTCCACCAGTTATCCTCTCGATGGGGTCGATGATGTCGATCCCTTTACCGAGAGCCAAGCTATCGAGCTGCGACGCTGCGTCGGCGTCTGCGAGAACCATCACAGTGCCACTGAAAGGCCAGAGACTCAGATAGAAAATACCGCTTGGGTAGTCTTCTGATATCTTCCACATGATGTTGTGGACAATGCTGTCTAGTGGCAAGGTTCCCATGATCCTTTTAATCAGTGGAAAGTGCCCGCCTAGGAAGGAATAGTCGGGTATTGGCTACAACGATTGTTAACACGGATCATCTGCGATCGAAACTATCTCCGCACCAATTCTGCTCCCTGCATTCGCCATATCGTCTGACGTGCGGCGTAAAACTTTGCAAGGAAGTAGAGTAGCGCCGCGAAGCATGAGGAAATTGTCATGGACCAGAGTCCTCCAACCATTGATAATGTTGACATAATGCTGTCGAATTATCGTCGACGTACTAAGAACTGAGTCACTCTTTAAGGAAGAGTCTTTCAATTCCAACCAAGTCTATGCGGATGAATTTGAAAATCGCAGAGGTTGGGCTGCACCGCTGCCTTGCTAGGTTGCTAGGAACATAAGGTGAGAAATCAAAAAGTTGTTGTCAGCAGAACGCCCATTTGGGGAAAGCGTCATCACAGGTAGCAGTTTAAGAAGCAACGTTTACTATTGAAAACCGCGTTTTCACCTAATCAGCCCTGCAGGCTGCCGTAAACGTCCCTGTGCCCCCCACAGCCGAAGTGAATATTATTCTTTTCCATCTTGCGATGCAGATAACGAGGTGTGCGTCTTATTCAATTTTGATAAATATATGTCCGACTCTTTCTTTTGTACCAATACTTTGCTTCACTCCCGCACCAAGCCATCAGTTAGTGTCGGATTGGAAGCCTAATTCGACCTCGAGTCAGCGCCAGCGCAGGGACCATCTGAGGGTCTCTATATCAGCGTTTGACCGGCGATCAGACTAACGGTTAAAACTTCTTTTTTCTATTTCATATAGAAATTAATATAAAAATAATTAACCCTTTATCATTATAATTCGATTAAATAAATCACTTTATAATTACGTAAACTAATATTAATTAATGATTTAACTATTATCGTAGATTAATAAAGCTATTATAAAAATAAAAAAAGCGACTTTTTAATACCGTATAAAATAAAAGAATCGCATTATTTTAATTTTTTATAAAAATCAAAAAAAAACGACTTTTTAACGTCGTATAGAATAAAAGATTTCCGATTTTTTAAACTTTTATTAAAAAAGAGGTATTTATTATATTAATAACGCCTTTAAATAGTTTATTAACAGAACCGGTTAAATTAACCGCCGACTATTAAAAAAATCCTTTTTTTTTATACTTTTTTTAATTTTAAAAAACCTTTTTTTTTTTACTTTTTTTTTTATTTATTTTTTATAATAAATACGTAAATCTATTTATTTTATATTTATATTAATTACGACCGGATTATATAATATTTATATTTATTTTATAACTTATAAAAATAAGCTTTTATTATATAACGATTAAATTAAAAAAAAAATCGAAAATATAAAATAAACTTTATAAAATCTTATTTAATTTAATTTCTTTTTTAATTTTTTTATTAACTTTTTAAATAAACAAATAAAATATTACCTTAACGACGATTTATAAATAAAAAATAAAATTATTATAAGATTTTTAAGTTTAATTAGCTTATTATAAGTATTTACTATATAAAAGTAATAAATATCTTTATAATTTAATAACAGGCGTTAAAAAAAAAGGCTAAGATTAAAATAATCTTAAAAAAAAAAAGATTAAAAACGGATTTAAAACGGTCTTTTTATACTTTTTAAAAAGAAATAGATTATTAAATAATAATAATTCGCTTAATAAATATATACGCCTCCTAGGTATTTATTTAAAAAGAAATGTACGTATTTAAAACGTTATTAAATTAATTATAATCTACCTTAATAAAATATAATAAAACCGCTTAAATTAAATAAAAAAAGTTTATAATAATTAAAAACGGTATTAAAAGCCTATTTATAAAATAAAAAATAAATATAAAAAATATTATAAAATAAACTTAAGGCGCGGGAATTAATTTAATTTTTAATAATAAGTTAAGCGACGATAAAAGGCTACCGCCGCTATTTTTAAATAAATTAAATTTTAATATATTAAAAGTTAATATAACGATCGTTTTAAATTTTAATATAAACTATAATACGATTTTAAATAAGTTAAGCTAGGCGTAAATAAAAATACTTATCTTAAATTAATAAATTATTATTAATATTTAGGCGTATTAAAGAAAATAATTATATAATAATATAAACGATTTTAATAGCGATTAAATTAATACGGCGCTACTATTTATAATTAAAATATATCGTAAATAAAACCTAGCCGAGCAAACCTTATTTTATTATATAATCGATAATTTAAATTATTAACTTAATAATTAATTTAAATTCGCAAATAAACGGATTATTAAAAAATTTAACGGATTTATTTATAATAATAAAGTCCTATTAAATTAAATATTAGCGAAGTAGCCTTATAAAACTTTTATAATAACGGTTTAAATAACTAATTTTTTAATTTAATTTAAAACGTAAGTTAATCGGGTAGTTAATCGATTCGAATAATTTACTTAGTAGATTAAAAAGCTTAAATTCTTATTTAAAATTATAAACGGAACTATTTCGGTTTTAAAATTTATATTAATTAAAAAGAAATTATTAAAAATAAAGTTATTATTATTTTTATAAACTTTTATTACGGCTAACGGATTATTAATAAAAATAAAGCTATTTAGCCTTATTTAATTAAATATAAATATTAAATTATAATTAATTAATTACGATTAACGTAATTTTAATCCTTTTTTTTAAATAAGCTATAAAAATTTAAATTTAAAAACGGTTAACGTACGGTAACTAACCGATTTATATAAAATCTTCTTTAAAAAAAGGAAGTACTTAGGGGGAAAATACGAGGTTTTATAAAAGACTTTAACTATATTCTATATTAATTATAAAAAAACTAAGATTTAAAACTATTAATATTATTTAATAATTATTATCGTTTTTATTAAAAAAGTTAAAGAATATTATTATTAAATCGTATATATAATAATCGATTAAAACGATTTTATTACGATTATTAATACCTTTCGAAGCCGTTTTAAAACTAATAATTAAAAAAAAGGGTTTTTTATTAAACTTAAAACCTTATTATTCGGATTAATAATAAAAGAAATAAAAGGTAAATTAAAGATAAAGATCTTTAAAAAGCTTATTTTATAAGTCGATAAAATTAATAAAACCTTATTAATAAAAAGAACCGACGAATAAAAAGTCGATTATTTATTAACTATAGTTTAATAAATTAATAAAATAAGATTTACTTTATAAAATTAATTTAATAATTATAAAGCGCTCTACGTTTAATTTAAAACCGGGTTTAATATCGAAATTAAAATATTTAAATAATAATAGTTTTAAATTAATAAAAAACCGTATTAATAATATTAAATTAACCGTATTTATAATAATAAAAAAAGAAAAGCTAAATACAATGCCCAATCGCAGGGTTAAAATAAAAAAATAGCTCTAAATAACCCTTAAAAACCTTTTATAATAAGGTTCCGTAGACTTTAAAAATACTATGTATATTAAAAAAAAGGCTATTAATCTAATAATTATTTAAAAAAAGAAAAAACCGAAATATATAAGCGATATAAAAAGGCGAAAGGAACCGCCGGTAAAACTAATTTAATTAAATATAATTAGTTCCTTATCGATTATAAAAGTAAATTATTTAAAATTATAAACTTTATTATAAGGTTTAAAAATATAAAAAATTTAACCGCTTACTTAATTAATAATAATAAAGATTTAAACGTTTTAAATAAAACTTAATAGCTTTATTTTATTTTATTAATAATTAACTATTTAATATTTAATAAAAAATAAGCCATAGAAGCTCTAAACGAATAAGCTTTTTTTTATAACTAGTTATAATTAGTTAATAAAGAGATTACCTAACCTCAAAACTCTTTAATTTAATCCGGGGTGAAAACTTTTTATTTTTAACTTTAAATAAGTAAAAAAAAAAGTAATTTTAAAAAAAAGATAAGTTTAATAGTAACGTTAAGACCTTTTTTATATAATTTAATTCATTAAATAAAAAGGATCGCGTAGACTTATTTTATTAATAATCGATATAGATTAAAAACCTTTTAAAAAATTATTTTAAATATAAAAGTTTTAAAATAGTTAATAAAAAGAGAAGGGTAGTTCTAAGTTTTAAAAAAGATTTATTTAACTAAATTTAATATCGCTAAGGCCGGTATTATTAAAATTATGTTTAGATTTAATAAATAAATCGTTAGGATCGGAATAGTTAATATTTAAACCTAATTCGGCACTATAATTTTTTATATATTACTTATTAATATGCCTTTTTTTTATATTTAATAAATATAGATCGCTTTAATATTATATTTAAAAACTTTATAAATAAAATTATTAACGGTAAGGCGTTTAAAATTATTAAATAATAATAAAGCTATATTTTTATAAAGCTTAAGACCGGTATTTTATCAATTTATTATTTTATAAAAACCGAACTACGGCGCTTTTATTAAAAGTTTAATTACTTATTAATTTAAAAGCTTTATACCTTATTTAAATAATTAAATAACGATATTAAAATTACGGTAATAAAATATTTAATTAAGTTTTATTATTAATATTAAATAAATATATAAAACCCGTGGCGATTTAAATTTAAAATTTATAATAAGCTTAATTTTAATTAAAAAATAATAATAAATATTTTCTATTTAAATAGCCGGTTAGTTTTTTATATAATTAATTTAATTATTTTTTTTAAATAAAGTAATTCTTTATTAATTTTTAAATAAAAACGGTTTAAGTAATATTAAAAGCGTAATAAATCGATACGTATTAAGGCTTATTTAATAATATATAAATTAATACCGGAATTAATTTTAAATTTATTAAATTTAGAAAAGAATATTAAATTATATAAAATTAAATTAAAAATAGTATTAGTTAAGGCTTATTATAATATCGATAAGATTAAATAAACTTATTAATAATTAAAAAGAGCGTTTAAAATTATTAAAAATAAAAGCCTAGATTTTATAAATAACGATTATTTATAAATAATATTAAAATATTATAACGATATTACCGGAATATAAAGTTTAATTTTAATATTTTTAATATTCGGATCGTATTTTAAAATTATTATTTTATTATTATCGTTACTCGATATTATTTAAAAAATATAAACGATTAAAAAAGTAATACGAATTTTATAAGATTTAAAAATAAAAAAGTAAGTTAATAAAGCCTTAGCGGTATATAATAAGCCCGATATATTATAAAATCTCGATATTTTATTAAACTTAAATATATAGGTTTAAAAAAATATTATAAATAAATAGACTGGATTATATAAATTAATCTTTATTAACAAGCGCTTTTATATAATTATAAAAGATCGAAATTAACTATTTAAAATCGTAATAATAGCGATTTAATTATATAATTAAATAAATAAAAAAATAATTTATAAAAAAAAAAAAAAAGTTAAAGGAGGTCGAATAATTATTTTTTATTTAAAAAGGTAAAGATTAAATTAATTAATTAAAAATCGTTTTTAATAAGATCGTCGTAATTAATAAATTAAATAATTAATTATTAAATCCGCCGCGGCAACGGCGAGGTCGGCTTTAGAAAAACTTAATTCCGTAGCTTTTTAATTATAACGGATTAATAAATAATTATACTAATATTTTCTATTTAATTAAAAAAAAATAGATTTTAAATTAACTTTTAAATTATAAAAAAAAAAGATTATTACTATAAAAAATAAGCCTTATAAGGCTTTAAATATTGTTAAAATAAAAACTTTATAAAATTAAAGTATATATCGCTTTATTTTATACGATTTAAATAAATACGTTAATTTATAAATCTTTAAGTTACGTATAATTTAAGAAATTAAAAATAAAGGAATTAATATATTATATAAGAAATCTCGTTATATAATTTAAAGATATAACGACGTTAAAAAAATAGAATTATTTATATAATTACCGACGGTTTAAAAAAGTAATTAACGGTTAATATTAGTTTTAATCCTTTCTTTTATTAAAAACGGATATTATATATAAAGTAAGGATATTATATAAATATATATTGTCGGATTGGAAGCCCAATTCGACCTCGAGTCAGCGCCAGCGCAGGGGCTATCTAAGGGTCTTTATATCAGCGTTTAACCGGCGATCTAACTAACGGTTAGAACTTCTCTTTTCTACTTTACGTAAAGATTAATATAAAAATAATTAACCCTTCGTTACTACGGTTCGATCGAATAAATTACTTTATAATTATATAAATTAATACTGATTAGTGGTTTAATTACTATCGTAGATTAATAAAGCTATTATAAAATAGAAGAGGCGACTTTTTAATACCGTATAAAATAGAGGAATTGCGCTATTTTAACTTTTTATAAAGACTAGAAGAAACGACTTTTTAACGCCGTACGGAATAAAAGATTTCCGATTTTTTAAACTTTTATTAAAGAGGAGGCGTTTATTATGTTAATAACGCTTTTGAACGGTCTATTGATAGAACCGCTTAAGTTAACCGCCGACCGTCGAAAGAATCCTTTTTTTTTATACTTTTTTTTAACTTTAAAAAACCTTTTTTTTTACCCTTTTTTTTTATTTATTTTTTGTAATAAATACGCAAATTTATTTATTTTATATTTATATTAATTACGACCGGATTACGTAATATTTACGTTTATTTTATAACCTACGAAATATAAACGTAAAATAAAAACATAAATAATAAACTACGTAATCTATTTAATTTTATAAAAGCGAAAAACGAGCCTTTATTAAACAATAATCCGATTAAAAAAGAGATTGAAAATATAAAATAACTTCGTAAAATCTTATCTAATTTAACTTTTTTTTAACTTTTTTATTACCTCTTTAAGTAAACGAATAAAATACTACCTTAACGACGATTTATAAATAAAAACGAGGCTATTATAAGATTTCTAGGCTTAACTGGCCTATTACGAGTACCTACCGTACGAAGGTAATAAATATCTTTATAATCTAGCAACGGGCGCTAAAAGAAGAGGCTAGGGCTAAGGTAATTTTAAAAAAGAGAAGATTAAGAACGGATTTAAAACGGTCTTTTTATACTTACCGAAGGAAAATAAACTATTAAATAGTAATAATTCGCCTAATGAATATATACGCCTCTTAGGTATTTATTTAAAGAGAAACGTACGTATTTAAAACGTTATTAAATTAACCGTAATTTACCTTAACGAAGTATAATAAAAACCGCTTAGATCGAGTAAAAGGAGCTTATAATAGTTAAAAACGGCGTTAAAAGCTTATTTATAAAGTAAAGGATAAATATAAAAAATACTATAAGGTAAACTTAAGGCGTAAGGACCGGTTTAACCTTTAACGATAAGTCGAGCGATAATAAAAGGCTGCCGCCGCTGCCTCTAAGTGGGTTAAATTTTAATGTGTTAAAAGCTAATATAACGATCGCCTTAAGTTTTAATATAAGCCGTAATACGACCTTAAGTAAATTAAGCCGGGCGTAGGTAAAAGTACTTATCCCGAATTAATAAATTATTACTAATATTTAAGCATATTAAGGAAATTAGTTATACGACGATACGGACGATTTTAATAGTAATTAAATTAATACGGCGCTATTATTTATAATCGAAATATATTATAAATAAAACCTAACCGAGCGAACCTTATTTTACTATATAATCGATAACTTAAATTACTAGCCCGACGATTAATTTAAACTCGTAAATAAACGGATTATTAAAAAATTTAATAGATTTATTTATAATAATAAGGTCCTATTAGACTAAACGCTAGCGAGGCAGCCTTACGAAACCCTTATAGTAACGGTTTAAGTAATTAATTTCTTAATTTAATTTAAAGCGTAAGTTAATTAAGTAATTAATCGATTCGAATAGTTTACTTAGCGGACTAAAAAGCCCGAATTCTTATTTAAAATTATAAACGGAGCTATCTTAACTTCGAAATCTACGCTAATTAAAAAGATATTACTAAAAATAAGGTTATTATTACTTTTATAAACTTTTATTACGGCTAACGGATCGTCGGTAAGAATAAAGCTACTTAGCCCTATTTAATTAAATATAAGTGTTAAATCGAAATTAATTAATTACGGCTAATACGGCCTTAATCCCCTTTTCTAAATAGGTTATAAAGATTTAAACTTAGAAACGGCCAGCGTACGGTAACTAACGGATTTATATAAGATTTTCTTTAAAAAGAGGAAGTACTTAAGGGGAAGGTATGAGGTTTTATAAAAAACTTTAACTATATTCTACGTTAATTATAAGAAGATTAAGATCTAAGATTACTAATATTATTTAGCAATTACTATCGTTTTTATTAAAAAGGCTAAGGAATATTATTATTAAATCGTATATATAATAATTGATTAAAACGACTTTATTACGATTATTAACGCCCTTCGAAGCCGTTTTAAAATTAATAATTAAAAAAAAGGGCTTCTTATTAAACTTAGAGCCTTATTATTTGGATCGGTAATAAGAGAGATAAAAAGTAAATCGAAAATAAAAATCCTCGAAAAGCTTATTTTATAAATCGATAAGATTAGCAAAACCTTATTAATAAAAGGAACCGATAAACGGAAAATTAATTATTTATTAATTACGGTCTAACGAGTTAATAAAATAAGATTTACTTTATAAAGCTAGCCTAATAAATATAAAACGCTCTACGCTTAACTTAGAACTAAGTTTAATATCGAAACTAAGATACCTAAATAACAATAGTTTTTAATTAATAAAAAACCGCACTAATAGCACTAAGTTAACTATATTTATAATAGTAAAAGAAAAGAAGCTAAATACGGCGCTCGATCGCAAGGCTAAAATAAAAAAACAACTCTAAACGGCCCCTAGAAGCCTTTTATGGTAAGGTCCCGCGGACTTTAAAAATGCTATGTATATTAAAAAAAGGGCTATTAATTTAGTAATTATTTAAAAAAAAAAAGAACCGAAGTATATAAACGATATAAGAGGGCGAAAGGAACCGCCGGTAAAACTAACTTAACTAAATATAATTAATTCCTTGTTAATTATAAAAATAAATTGTTTAAAACTATAAACCTTATCATAAGGTTTAAAAATATAAAAAATCTAACCGTTTATTTAATTAATAACGACGAGGATCTAGACGTTTTAAATAAAACTTAATAATTCTATTTTACTTTATTAGTAATTAGCTATTTAACGTTTAATAAAAAGTAAGCCGTAAAAGTTTTAAACGAGTAGGCTTTCCTTTATAATTAATTACGATTTATTAATAAAAAGATTACCTAACTTTAAAACTCCTTAATCTAATCCGGGGTAAAAACCTTTTACTTTTAACTTTAAATAGGCAAAAAAAAAAAGTAATTTTAAAAAAAAAATAGGCTTAGTAGTAGCGTTAAGACCTTTTTTATATAATCTAACCGATTAAATAAAAAAAATTACGTAGACCTATTTTATTAATAATCGATATAAATTAAAAACCTTTTAAAGGATTATCTTAAATACAGGAATTTTAAAATAATTAATAAGGGGAGAAAGGTAGTTTTAAATTTTAAAAAAAATTTATTTAGCCGAACTTAATACTGTTAAGGCTAGTATCGTTAAGATTACGTTCGGACTAAGCGAATAGATCGTTAAGATCAGAATAATTAATATCTAGACCCAGTTCGGTATTATAACTTTCTATATATTGCCTATTAATACGCCCTTTTTCTTATATTTAATAAATATAAATCGCCTCGGTATTACGTTCGAAAACTTTATAAATAAAATTATTAATAATAAGGTATTTAAAACCGTTGAACGACGATAAGGCTACGCTTTTATGAGGCTCGAGACCGGTATCTTATCGATTTATTATTTTATAAAAACCGAATTACGGCGCCTCTATCGGAGGTTTAGTTATTTATTAGTTTAAAAGCTTTATACCTTATTTAAATAGTTAAATAACGACGTTAAGATCGCGATAATAAAGTAATTAATTAAATTTTATTATTAATATTAAATAAACGTATAGAGCCTATGACGATTTAAGTTTAAAATTTACGACGAATTTAATTTTAATTAAAAAATAATAATAAACGTTTTTTATTTAAATAGCCGGTTAGTTTTTTATATAATCAATTTAGTTACCTTTTTTTAAATAAAGTAATTCTTTATTAATCTCTAAGTAAAAACGGTTTAAATAGCGCTAAAAATACGATAAATCGATATATACTAAGGCCTACCTAACGGTATATAAATTAATACCGGAACTAGTTTTAAATCTATCGAATTTAAAAAGAACGCTAAATCGTATAAAATCGAGTTGAAAATAATGCTAATTAAGGCTTATTATAGTATCGGTAAGATCGAATAAGCCTATTAGTAGTTGAAAAGAGCGTTTAAGATTATTAAAAATAAAAGCCCGGATTTTATAAACGATAATTATTTATAAATAGCGCTAAAGTATTATAACGATATTACCGGACCATAAGGTCTAATTTTAACGCTTTTAATATTTAGATTATATTTTAGAATTATTACTTCGTCGCCGCTATCGCCCGATATTATTTAAAAAACGTAAACGATTAAGAAAATAATATAAGCTTTATGGGATTTAAAAATAAGAAAGTAAGTTAGTAAAGCCTTAACGGTATATAACGGGCCTAATATATTGTAAAATCTTAATATCTTATTAAACTTAAATATATAAGTTTAAAGAAATACTGTAAATAAGTAGACTAAATTATATAAATTAATCTCTATTAATAAACGCTCTTATATAATCGTAAAAGATTAAAACTAACTATTTAAAGTCGTAATAATAGCGATCCGACCGTATAACTAAGTAAATAAAGAAATAATCTATAGGGAAAGAAGAGAAAAGCTAAGGGAGGTCGAATAGTTACCTTTTATCTAAGAGGGCGAAGACTAGATCGATTAATTAAAGATCGTTTTTAACAAAATCGTCGTAGTTAATAAATCGGATAATTAATTATTAAATCCGCCGCGACGGCGGCGAGGTTAGCTTTAAAAGAACTTAATTCCGTAACTCTTTAATTATAACGGATTAATTAACGATTATATCGATATTTTTTATTTAGCTAAGGAGAAAATAAATTTCGAATTAGCTTTTAAATTATAAAAAAAAAAGATTATCACCGTAAAGGGTAAGCCCTATAAGGCTTTAAATATTGTTAAAATAAAAACCTTATGAAATTAAGGCGTATATCGCTTCGTTTTATACGATCTAAATAAATATACTAATCTATAGATCTTCAAATTATATATAATTTAAGAGATTAAAGGTAAAAGAACTAATACGCCGTATAAAAAATCTCGTTACGTAATCTAGGGATATAACGACGTTAAGAAAGTAGAATTACTTACGTAATTGTTAACGGTTTAAAAAAGTAGCTAACGGTTAATACTAATTTTAATCCCTTCCCTTATTAAAAACGGATATTACGTATAGAATAGGGATATTACGTAAACGTATACGTAATCCGCTACTAATTTAATATAAAAAATCTTTACTTACTTCCTAAAAAAGATAACTAGTAAATATCTAAAGGGTACGATTATCGAAGTACTTAAACTATTATATAGGCTAATAGAATCGGGAACTTATTAATAGGCGACCTATTACGATTTCTATATTAAACAGCTAAATATAATTACGTTAACTTACGATCTATACTTATTAATCTTTAATTACTTAAAAAGACCTTATAGGATCGTTAATATATAAACCGACGATACGCTAGGCATATTTAATATCGAATTTATATAAAAAAAAAATAAAAAACTTAAAAAAACTAAATTTACCGCTAAATTAAAAAAGATCCTTACCGCTAACTATTTATTAACGTTTAATAATAAGATCCTTACGATTAAAAGCGATACCGTCGTTTTTTATTAAAAAAGGTAAAAAAAAAAGATTACCCTCGTTAATTTTATATTATATAATTAATAAAAAAGATATTAAGCAAAATAAATAAAAAGATCGTATATTATTAATATTTACTAACTAAAAATAACGTTTAATATTATAAAAATAGCGTAAGCTACGGATCTAACTAAAAAAAACGTTACTACGCTAAATAAACGGCTAAACTAATAAATAATAAACTTAGATCGCGGGCTAACTTATTATCCACTAAATTTAACCTTTATTAAACTCTACGTCTTTATTAACGGATCGTTTATAAATAATATAAATCTAACCTTTTAACTCGGATATATCATTATTTTAATAAACGAGGCTATAAAAAACGACAAATTTATAATATACGATAATATCGTCTATTATTTATTAATTAAAAATAAAAAAATAATTAAAAGCGTTTTAATTTTAAAAGTTTATAAGATAATTAACGGCGTCGACCTTGCCTACGCGATCTCTATTACGTTTAAATAAATTACGAATCGATTAACTTTACTTATAATATTAACAATCGTTTATACGAATTCTTATTTATTATATAAATACCTCGTTAAATTAAATATTATTAAAAAAAAAAGCTAATAATAAATATTATAGCCTTACGGTAATCGTACGAACGACATAAGATTCTTAAGATTCGTTAAATTAATAGCGAAAATAATTTAGTAAACGTTTTTATTAAACAGAACCTAAACCTAGGTCTAAAACGATTTATTAACAATAGAACGATTATAATACGTATAAAAGGATAGGTTATATAGAAAAGGCCTATGAAAGAAGCGGAAAAGGAATTATAAATACTGTTTTTATTAGCGTATTATACGTTATTACGAGATTATCGAATTACCTTTTTAATTATACGAGATTAATAATAAAAGAGAGATAGTTAGTATCGGATTAGAAGCTTAATTCGACCTCGAGTTAGCGCTAGCGTAGGGGCCATCTAAGGGTCTTTATATTAGCGTTTAACCGGCGATCTAACTAACGGTTAGAACCTCTTTTTTCTACTTTACGTAGAGATTAATATAAGAGTAATTAACCCTTCGTCACCACGGTTCGATCGAACAAATCACCTTGTGATTACGTAAACCAACATATACATAATTTATTATTAATTTAATATAAAAGTTCTTTATTTACTTTTTTAAAAAAATAATTAATAAATATTTAAAAGGTATAATTATCGAAATATTTAAATTATTATATAAGTTAATAAAATCGAGAACTTATTAATAAGCGATTTATTATAATTTCTATATTAAATAGTTAACGTATATATATAGCGAGTCGTTTATTATAGCGAGTCGCCCACTTTCCTTTCCTTCTATACCTTTTATCTTAATAACTATTTTTCTTTACGTACGATTATAAATTCTTTTTTAAATAAAAGTCGTATTATTTTTATATTTTAAGTTATTAAAAAAGACTTAAATTTATCTGTACGAAAAGTAGCTTTTATTTATAATATCTTAAGAATAATATTTTATAACCGACGCGCTGGCCTATTATTTTAATATAAAATTCATACGAATTTAAAAAAAATAACTTTTTTAAAAAAAACCGTAATTTTTAAATAAATTATTAACTTAATTAATTAAGGATTTTTATTACGATTTAATAACGTACGAAATATAACCGATTACTTTTTTATTAAATACGATACGACGCATATTAAACCGCAATAAATAAAAAACTTTATACGACGTTAATTATAATTAAAAATATTTTTTTAATATAGAATTGATTATTAAAGGGTATTAGTTAAGGATCTTATAATTATCTAAGCTTAGTTTACTTTTATATAAAATACGATTACGAAGTACGGAATATACGATTATAATATTTATAATTTTAATAAGACGAGCTTTTTAATAAAAATATTTTCGTATATAAAAGTTATTATAACTTTTAATTATTATGGAAAGCTTTATATAAAATAGCTTAGTAATTAAGAATAGGTTTTTATTATTTAAAGTGTATATGCGGATAGCTAAGCGCTATTTCCGTACGTTATTATAAAAGGTAAATATTACTTTTTTTTATAGTATATTAATAGTTAATTTCTTCCCGAATAGCGTATTTACTTTAGCGAAAATGGATAGATTATAAATAAAATCGGTTTAGATTAGCTAAAGTATTTTAAAAAATATATAAAATCTCGTACGAAGGGTGTTAAATAGCTTTTAATTTTTAAGAATTATAATAGTTATAAATCGATTAAATTCGATAATTATTATAAAAAACGTAGTATTATCGCTTTTTATATACCTCTTTATTTATCGTACGAGCTTTAGCTTTTTAATATTGGTTATTTTAGTTTATTAAAGGCTTTATATAATAAAGAAATTAAAAAGATAATACGGATATAAATTACGTATATTACTAAGGACGATTTTTTTTTTGCTTTTAAAATAGCTTTTTTTATTTTAATAAGCGAAGAAAACGTACGAGCTAATTTTAAATAAGCTAGAATTATATTTTTTAATTTAAAAGTAGTTATTTCCTACTTAGATTTTAAGCTAAAAACGCTAATATTATTTAATTTATATTTAAGTAGCTAGGGCTCTTAGGACCTAAAGATATTAATTATAATATATAACGCCGTACAAAGCTTTATTTTACTTAAAAAACGGATTTATAATTATTAATATAGCTTATTAATATATTTATACAAAGTTATTAATTTATAAACTAAAAGTATTAATAAGTTAATATATAAATTAGCTTTTATTAAAGTTAAGTGCTGCGGGCTTCGTATAGTAAATAAGATATTAAATAAGCGCCGGAGGGCTAAAAAAATATAATTACGTTTTAAAGGCTTATTTAATATTATTAAGGCTGAGGTAATCCAAGTAAAAAAGGGGGTTATTAATGTTAAAAGCGAAAATATATATTAAGAGGATGCTCGTACGGAGGGGGTTAAATTGCATAAGCAGTAATACGGTAATTACGGAAAAATTAGATATAATATATAAATATATTAAGTAATTTAGGAGACCTCTAAAGAAGAGGCTAATGAGTAGTTCTAATTAATTTTATACAATATAGCTTAATTAACTTATATAAATAATAGGAGGGTATTTAAAAGTGGGCGACTCGCTATGATGGGCGACTCGCTATGTATATATATTAAGTATAATTATATTAATGTTACGGCTAGCTAGTCGTAATAAGGTTTATATTAATAGAAGTCGGGGCTACGATATTTATAAATAGTAGTCGTCTTTAAAATAGCTTTAAAGAAGCTATTATCTATAAGTCGTTAAGTAAGAAGGCTTTAATAATCAATTATAGTCTTATTAATAAAGTTTTTAATAAAAATAGTTAAAAATAATCGTTAAATTTAATATAAAAATTAATTATTAAAAAAGCTATAGAAATTTATCTTTAAGCTTAGCTTAGGCTATCCTATATATAAATCTTAATCGTAAATATATTTTTTATAATATCTTATTTATTATTATTTAATCGTTTATTAAACGGTTATTTATTTTATATTTTTATAATTGCTTGTTTTATTTATTTATAAGCGTCTGTTTTTTATTTTATTATATGATTATAGTTATATAATTTATTTATAATTTTTTTGTTTTAAAAAGGGCCGTTTAAGTTTTTATTATTATATATATAATATAATAGCCGCCGTAAGTTTTATAAAATAGGGCCTTAGTTTAATAATACGTATTAAGTTATAATATTAACTTTTTTTTTTAAAAGTCTAGTTTTTAAGTTTATAAATAAGTTATTTATTTTTAAATTAAAGAATTGTTAAATATTTTTATTAAAATGTATTAACGCTATATTAAATTAAATCGAAAAATCGAAATTATAAATAACTATATTTCGTCGCCGTTTATTATATATTATTCGTTTTTTTAATAAAAATATAAAAATAATACCGTATTTAAATTATCGTTCTCGGGGTATTTATTACTTAGTTTTTTTTAATTCCGATATTTACGAAATATATTATCGTTTAAATATTTTATACGATATTTTTATTAATATTATTTATATTTATAAGTTTTTTAAAGATTATTTTTTATAAGTTTTAATTAATAAATATAATAAATCGTTTAGTAATAAAGTCCGATCGTTTTAATTATAAAGAATAAATAAAAGAGTCGCGGTTTTAAAAAAGGGTTATAAAATTATAAAAAAAGGCTAAGGCTTATTAAAAGGCTTAGGTTAAATTAAATAAATCGTTATTTAAATTAAAATACCTTTGTTTTTAAAAGTAAATAATATTTAAAAAAAGTCGTATTATATTAAAAGAATTTCTTAAGGATATTGAGAGTGTTTTTTTAATAACCCGGGAGGTATAAGCTAATAATATTTTTAGTATTATTAATTAGGACGCCGTAATAATTAAGAGTATTAAGTTTAAATTTAATTTTAATATTCTTTAAGAAGTTATTAAGAGTTTTAGAGGTTCGTAACGGGTTCTTATATATTATTTTCGTATTTATAGTCTTTTTATTTAATAAAGTACTTTTCTTAGTTTTTTTTAATTCGGTAGTCGATAACTTACTCGATTTCGTATTTTAATTAATTAAGTTTAATAATAATACGATCTTTAATATATAAGTTTTTAAATATTAACTTTAGGAATAAGATATAAAAGACTAAATAATATCGTATTATATCTAAAAGTTTTAATTTAAAATTAATTAATAAAACTTTTTTAATAATTTTAAAGGGTTTAAGTTTTTTATAATCTAATTTATTATTTAATCGCTTTATTTTAATATTATAGCGAAGGAAATATACGCTATTTCCTTTTTTTAAAATTAATCTATTAATTTTTAATTTATCGGCGTATTTTTTTATACGCTATTATATAAACTTAAGGTCTAGGGAGGCTTTTTTTTAGATTTTTTTAAGTTTATTTACGTTTATTATGGCTTTTATAGTTTATAGTCCTTCGCGTATTTCTTTATATATAGTTAATTAGAATCCGTAATTAAGGTAAAAAAGGGATTTTTTTATATTTTTATTAACTACGCTATTATATATAAACTAGGCTATTAATAGTAATATTATTTAATTATTTTAGTTATAATTTATATAGTAACGGAGGTATGTTTTGAGAATTTAGTTAATCTTTTTTATTTATTTATTAGTTTATAGATAGAAAGAAGTTAATAGTTTATAATCTATACTAAGTTATGAAATTAAAAATCTTTAAAACTTAGCGGTAAATAATTTATTTCTATCGGATATTATTTTTTTAAATAAACCGTAGTTAATAATAACTATTTTAAAAAAAGTATATATTAATTCCTTAGTATTATTTACTTTTTTATATAGTATAAAATAGGTAAACTTAATAAGTCGGTCGACGATAATTAAAATATTATCGTATTATATATTCGTTAATAGCTTTTTAGACTTTAGTAGTTTAACGATAAAGTCTTAGGAGATTAAATATTATACTTTTAAGAGTATTAATAATAGTTATAGTTTTTTATAAGGTTTATAAAGGCTATTTTTGTTTTTTTTATAAATATTGTAGTTTTTAATAGCTTTAGTAATTTCTATTTTTATAGCGGTTTTATCGTAATATTAATGAATCCGTTTCTATATTTTTGTAATACTTTAGTGACCGTATATTTAAGTATTATAAACTTTTATAATAAGCTTAGGAATTATTTTTTTAAACGGGCTAGTATTAACTTTTTTAGCTATTATAAAAAGTTTTATAATAAGTATAAGATTACTGTTTATAACGGGTAGGTTAACTAAGTATAAGAATAGTGCTCTCGAAAGGTAGGTCTCGTATTAAATAGAAGTTAAATCTTAGCCTTTTACTACTAAGTAGCGAGAAGCTAATTAAAAAAAGCCCCCTTTAGCTAAAACGGGGCTTAAATAATTTATAGCGTTTTACACTATACTAACCCTATAATAATTATACCTGTTTAAAATAATTATTTTTAATTAACATATAAATCTTTTAGCGTAGCGGAAAATCCCTTAATTAATTAGCTAATCCCTTAGGACTTAGTCGCTAAATATTCTAGTTATTTAGTAATTTATATAAATAAATTAAGTTATTAATCCCGTTTTCAAAAGCGGTTACTAAAAGGATATTTTTTATTTTTTTTTATTTTATATTTTTAAATAATCCTTTTTTTATAAATATTTTTACTTTATAGCTTTTCTTTTTTAAAATTTTTATTTTATTAGCGTTTTTTATTAACTTTTTACGATAGTATTCTTAGCCTTATTTATTAATTAATTAATTCCTTTTTTTATAATAATTCTTGATAGATTCCTTAGTTTTTTACCCCCGACGCTATTATATTTTATTATAATCGTAACGACGATTTTAAAAGGTTTTTTAATATAAAAAACGAAGGCTTTTTAAAATATGGCCCTTTTTTTTTACGCGATTTAATTAAGTTTTTTAATTAAATTAATAATAAAAAGCCGGTATTTAAAAAAGAACGTAGCGATTATAAATTTAATAAATATTAAAATAATAAAAAAATATATAATATTAACGATAATGAAGAAAATAAAAATATTAATCGAGAGGATAACGAGAATAAAGCGAATAATAATAATTTAGATAAATATTAAAACGAAGAGGAGTTTAAATAAAAGGAGGTCCGTAGTAATATTAATAAAGAAGAGTAGATTAGTTTTAATATTTTTAATAATATAGACTTTAATTTTAATAAGATCCTTAACTTAGGTCCGGAGCCTATTTATAATAAGTCCCCTTGGCCGTATATATATTATATTAAAACTAAATATAAAGACTATTAAGAGGGTAAAACCCTTATCGATAATATATTGACTTTTAATTATATATACTTTTTTAAAAGGGGTAATTATTATGTTTAATATAGCGAACGAGGCGACTTATATACCGTAGTTTATTTTTTTATTTTTTAGGTTTTCGTAAGGGTATCGTTAATTAATCGTAATCTATTCTTTTATTTTTAAATAATTTTTAAAATATTTTATAAATATATTCGGCCTTATTTTATTTTTACGTTTTTTAGGAGTTTAAAATAATTCGAGAGGAACTCGGCGATATTTCCTAAATTATATAAAAGTATTTTGTTTAAATAAATATTAACTACCGTCGGGAGTATTATTATCCCGTTTTTAAATTTATTAAATAAGTTAAAAAATTCTATTTTTTTTAATAAGCTTTAATTAACTCTTTAATAAATATAATATTAAGAATACTAAGCGATATACTTAGCTTGTCGTAAGTATATTATTTACCGTTTTTATTTAATCCGTAGCGTTAGCGACCGTTTAAAATATAGTTTTAAAATAAACGGTCCTTTTTCGGCTTTAATTTACTATATAAACTTATATTAATTTATTATAAAAAGTATATCGCTAATCCCGGCCTTATCCCTAGTAATTAAGGATAGTTAATTTAATAAATATATAAATATAATAAAATAACCGCCGTTTTTTACCGTTTAATTTATTAATAGTTTTTTATTAAAGTTAATAACCCGGCTTTAGTCCTAGTTATTTAAAGGATTTTTTAGTATATCGATAGTATTAATATAAGTCTTTTCCTAGGCTAGATTCTAGCTAGTACTATTTTTAATATTTTTTTTTATTAAGTTTTAAAAAGTAATAGCCTTATTTTTACTAATAGTTTTTAATAATTTAAGCGACTAATCCGTTATAATTAATATTTTTTTTTTAATATTCGGGTTTCCTATTAGTTTAGTAATTAAAAAGTTACCGATTCTTAAAAAAATTATAAAAGTTTTATTTTTTTATTTATATAGTCCCCTTTTTAACTCTTTTTTTGTAATTTTTAATAGCTTTAGACGCGTTCGTTATATCTTCTTTACTAGTCTAGGAGTTATACTTCGAAGGCTAGCTTATTTACTTAATTAAATAAAAATGACCGTCCTTAATATTTTTATAATTAATTACCCTATTTAGTTCTTATTTTACCTCCTCGTTTTTTAAATTAAGCATAAATAAGGGTTCGTTATTATTATAAGTTCGCTATCCTTTTAAAAAACTAATAAAAAAAATATTATAAAGTTTAAAATATTTCTTAAATAAAATAAAATAATACGCTTATTTCCTTACTTTTTTTAATATATAAAAAGGTTTTATAAATTTAGGAAATAATTTTTATTATTTAGTTTTAAACTTAAGGTTCTAAGTAAATAAAAAGACGAGCTAACCTTTATAAAGTTCTTAGGGTTAGTAACGGTTATTATAACTTTTTTATTACTTTTTTATAGTTTTTTATTAAAGCTTTTTTATTTTAATTTTTAATTAATTTAACTTCTTAAAGCGGTCTTAAATATTTTACGTTTCCCTTTTAAAGATCTCGTCCCCGAGATTATATTTAAAATCTAAGTAGTAACTTAATAACGCTTTAAAAAGAGCTTTGCTAATAGTTACGTTTTTAGTATTATTATAAGTAAACTAGGCCGTTATTAATAACGCTACCTAGTTATCTTAATTACTATTAATAAAATAACGAAGGTATTGTTCTAAGGTCTTATTTATTACTTTAGTTTATCTATCTATTTATAAATAAAAAGCTATAGAAAAGCGCCGCTTTACCTTACTATAGTAATATAGATTAAACTAAACTTAGTTAGTAAATAATAGTCCTTTATTATTAATAATGCCTTTTAGTATCTAGTAAACTAACTTAACCTTATTATAAAATAGCTTTACTAAATTTATTACGGTTATTATAATATTAACGGTAAAAAATAAGTAATATTTAGTAAAACGGTCTATAATAATTAAGATTTTATTATATATTTAGGTCTTATTTTATAATAACGGTAACTTTATAATTATATTTATAGAAATCTTTTAGAACGGCCCTTATAAAAAAAATAAGGATTTTAGGCTTTTATAAAGCTTATATCGTTTAGTTTTAATAAAGTAATATATTTTATAACTATTAATATACTTACTTATATCCCTATTTAGATTAGTTTATTAAAACTTCCGCTCGATAAGTTTTAAAATTTTATCCTTTTTAAAATAGTTAGTTAATAAATTATCGTAATATAAACGTAAAATCTTAGCTTTTAAAGTAGTTTTTTATAATATAAAGAGTTAATTTTTAAAGTATAATAGGTTATTACGAAGCCTTTAGTTTTTAAATAGTTTTTCGTTTTTTAATTATAATCGGAATCGTTTATACTTTTAGTTGTTTTATTATAATAACTTAATAGTTTATTTTAAAGTTTTATTTATAAATAAGTTATAAATTTTTTTTATTTTTAAGAACTTCCGAGCTTAACTATATATTAAGGTTTAAATACGGACTTTTTTAATTTTTAATTAATTTATTTAGTGTTTTTAAAAGGGATGAACCTTTTTAATTATATTTAATAAAAGCTTTAGATTTAATACGGCTTCGTTATAATAATTTAGTTTTTTAAACGGCCTATCGGCGGGGTTTCTTTTTTTAAATCGATATATAATAATAAAGTCGTAGGGTATTAAGTATATATATTAACGAGCTTATTTATTTATAATATAGGTTTAATTTATAAACGAGCTTAAGTTTTAATAATTAATTAAAACTTTTATAAAAATAATAGAACTTTCTATATAATATCGCTAAGTTTTAAAAAATTTTATAATAGCATATATCTCTTGATTTAAAGTTTTTTAATTTAATTTAACATTTTTAAACTTTTTAAATTAGAAAATAATAGGGTATTATTTTTTATTAAATTACTTTTGAAAAAAGATTTTAAAAGTTACGTAATTCGAAGCGTTTATTTTTATTTTTATCGATAATCCGTTAACGAAATACTTTAATAAAAGCGTTAATTAAAAAGCTTATTAAAAGATTTTAAAAACGAGTACTGCTCTCTTATTTAACTAAATATTTTTAACTTTTTTACTATCTTTACTCCTTTTTAAAAGGTTTTTAAGAGGCTTAACTATTCGTAAATACTTATAAATAAACCTTTAATAGAAGTTATAAAATCCGAAGAATACTTATACTTTTCGAAAGGTTTAGGGTATAGGTTACGACGAGATCGCTTTTACTTGACTAAGGGTTATAAAGACGCCCTTAGTTAATAAAATAAATCTTAAGAACTCTACCTTTTTTTAATAAAAAGTATATTTTAATAAATTAACATAAAGCTAGGCTTTCCGTAGCCTATTTATAATTTAAAATAGGTAATTCGTATAAATATTCTTATCTTCTAAAAAAATAAGAATATTATCTAAATATATAATATAAAATATATTAATAAGCTTTTTTAAAGCTATGTTAATATAACTTTAAAATATAGCTAGCGTATTTATTAAATTAAAAGGTATAACTAAATACTTATATAACTTATAATAAGTACGGAAAGCTATTTTCTATTTGTCTTTTTTATAAATACGGATTTAATAATAAGCCTTTTTTAAATTTAATTTAAAAAAATATTATAACTTAATAATCCGGTTTAAGATTTTTAAAATAAAAAATAAAAAGTAGCGGTTTTTTATTATAACTTTATTTAATTTTTAATAATTTATATATAAATAAAGATTTTTATCCTTTTTAAAAATAAAAATAATTAAGGCGTTAGTAAGACTTTTAAAAAATCGGATTCTTTTTTTTTTAAGCTTAATATTAATATACTTTTAAAATATTTAAAACTCGTAAAAAGAAAGAAAATAAATAAAATTTTAAAAGGGTTTTTTTTTTTTATAATTTTAATACGATAATCAATAGATTTTAATAAAATAGGTATAATAACTTTAGTTATATCGAAAATATCGGAAATAAAAAATAATTCCGGAGGTAAGGGCGGAGGGTCTAAGCTTTTTACTTTATTTTTATCCAGTAATAAAAGCAGTTCCGGTAGTATAACGATAATATAAATATAAATAATTTATTAAGCCTTTTTAATAAAGCGAAAGGATTTAAACGACTTTTAATACTTTTATTTTATTTTAAACTATTATTATCGTTTAGCCTTATTAAAATAAATATCTTAATTTATAATAGTAATTATAAAAAAAAGGATAAGACTTCTATTTAAATAAGGGTCCCGATTTATAACGACGTAAACTTAAATAAAAAACTTAATAGTTTTTTTTAAATTTATAATAATTAAGGGAATAGTATATATTTTATATATAGGAATACGAAACTATTTAATAGTTTTTAATAGAAGGGAGGTTAACTTAATTTAATTAAATCCGAATTCCTTTATAAAAAAGTATAAAACTAAATTATACTCGGTACCGGTATTTAAATTATAAAACGTTTATAAAGTATTCTTAAAGCTTTTAGTTTATATAGGAATATAAAAATAAATATAAGTCTTTAGTAAAAGAAACGAGGGAGTATAAGGACTTATTTTTTTATTAAGGCTTTTCTTAAGGAATAATCTTTTATATTAACTTTTTAAATAACGGAAAAACCTTTATTTTTTCCTTATTTATTTTTTTTTTATTTAAATAGGAATTAATTAAATATTTAATATTATTATAAATATAATATCGTAACGGTTTTTTATTTTTTTTTATTCGCGGTTTAGAAGCGTTATTAATAAAAGTTAAGGCTTATATTATAAAATTAAAGTTAAGTTTATTTTTATTTTAGTTTTAACGCCTTTTATTTAGTTCTTAATTATCGTCGTTTTTATTTAACTTTTTTTTTTTTTCTTAACCTATAATTTATTATATTTAGTCGGCTATAGCTATTATTTTAGCTCTAATTTTAGAAAAAATAAGGTTAAATTTATAAATATTTTACTAAAATTTATTTAATAACTTAGCGTAAAAAAAAAACGTATGTTCTTTTTTAAGAGTAGTGAACTCCTTTTTAAAAAAGTAAAAGTAAATATTAAAATTAATAAGATTTTAAAATTCTTTTTAATAAGTTTAAATAATATTTTATATAATTTTAAGCTTGTGGTACGTAACGTTTTATAATAAGGATCGAGTTTATTTTAAAAAATAATCGAAATCTAGAGCTTCGTCGGCTTAATTATCTAGTAATTTTTTAATATATTAAGATTATCTTATTTAATAATTAACGTTTATATAGTTAAAAGCGAAGACGATTTTCGTAATATCAGAGCGAAATTTATAAAGCGTATTTAAAAAAGCTCGATTAATATCTAAAATTTAATTATCTCGATAACGAAAAGTAGTCTTTTCTATAAGCTTTTTAATATTTTTAATTTTAATTTCTTTATAATTAAGAAAAGAATTATTATTAAAGCGATTTTATTAATTTAAAGCTTTAGCGATTCTTTTTATTAAAGCGTTTTATTATAAAAAAACCGAACGAGATTATTATAAGGCTTTTTTAAATTAAGCGATACGCTTTTTAAATACGGATTTAATATTGTTATATTAAGTATTCGACCCCGTTTTTATTAAGTTTTTTATAAATATTCTGCTTAACTTAATAATAGCGTTATTAAAAAAACCGCCTCTTTTAATCGTTTTATTATTTATATAAAATATTATTTTTATAAATAGTCGTAAATAAAAGATTTAAAGTTATAATAGGTAGGTTAATTAAATATAAAAATAGTGCTTTCGAAAGGTAGGTCTTGTATTAAATAAAAGTTAAATCTTAGCTTTCTGCTATTAAATGGCGAGAAGCTAATTAAAAGGAGCCCCCTTTAGCTAAAACGGGGCTTAAATAGTCTGTGGCGTTTTACGCCACACTGACCCTGTGACACCGTTATCGTTATATTTAAGGATTACTTATATTTCTTTAAAAACCATAACTTTATAGTTAGGTTGTTTATTAAAAGCGTCTATTTTACTATTTTTTAAACCTTTTTAATAAATAATTTAGAAATTAAATTCGGATAAAAATTCGCTTTATTTAATTTATTATTTATTTAAATTTTTATTTATTATAAAGTTTGTAAGGTTTTTATAATTTATATAAATAATAACTTCGTATTTAATATTTAAAAACTATAGTTTTTATTTTTTAAAAGCTTCGATTATAATTATTAATTTTTTATTATAAATTTATTAATTTAGTTCTGTTTTATAAAATATTTTAAAATAGAATATATAAAAATAAAATACTTTTTATTAATCTTATTATTTTAAAATAGCTTTTATAACGAAATTTAAGGTATTAATCTTAACTTTAAATAGTTTCTTAGGTCCGGGATTATAATTACTAGTTCCGAAATAACTAAGTCTTTAACTTTATTAAAAGCTTCTTTATATTTTTTATCTTAAATAAAAATTATATTTTTTTTTATTAAATTATTAAAAAGTTTAATAATATTAATATAGTTTTTAAAAAATCGTTGGTAAAAGTTAACGAATTTTAAAAATAATTATATATTTTTAACGTTAATAGGTATAGGCTAGTTTTTAATTATTTTTACTTTAGATATTTATATATAGATTTATTTTAATATAATTATATAGTTAAAAAAATCCACCTTTTATATATAAAATTCGTATTTATTAAGCTTAATAAAGAGCTTTACATCTTAAAGTTTTTAAAATATTATATAAATATATTTTTTATAAGTCTCGAAATTAAAAAAGAAAATAAGGATATTATTAAAATAAACGATTATAAAAATATCGACGTATTCCTTAAATATATAGTTAATTATTATTTAGAATATAATAGGTACGTTAATAAGTTTAAAAAATATAACTAAGTACTTATAAAATCCTTTACGAGTTTAAAATACCGTTTTTTATTCGTTTTTTTTTTTAATTTTAATTTAATTAAATACTTTTTTAAGGTTTATTACAGTAAACTATTAGGCTCTATATAATATTTCTTTAAGTTTTACGATAAGGGGTAATAAATAGTAATTCTTTTTAATAATTTCGTTAAATCCTTTATAATTAATTATAAATCTAAGCTTTTTTTTACTTTTCTTAAATATAAAAAAAATTAATACTCCTATTAAAAAAGATAATAGTTTTATATAACTTTTCTTAAGTTTATTATTAATATACTTATTAAGTTCGTTACATTCGAATTAATTTATAAAATATAATAAGTAGAACTTAAGCTATATCTTTTTTTTTAATTTAATTTTTATATCTTAACTATTATATTTTAATAGTCTTATTTCTTTTTTTAAAATAAATAGTTTTATATAAATCCGGTATTTTTTAAGTATAGTTTAAAATAGGTCCGATCCTCGATCGTCCGTATTAAATACGAATATTTTAATAAATTCTATCGTTTTAATAAAAGCGATATATTTAATTTATTTTTGTTTATTAAGTATTACGTAAAACTTATCTAAACCCTTTTTATTAAATCGTTTAATAATTAAATCTATTTAATAAAGTTAATTAATTTTTTAATTTATTTATAAATTATATTTTCATAATTACGAGATTTTTAAAATAACGTCGGTATTTTTAATTTTTATAATATTATATTTTAATTATTTTAATTAATTATTAATATATATCGTAAGGTATATAGTCTCTCGGTTAATATATTCGTCGTTATAATTAACTTATTTTTTTTTTATTATTTATAAAATATATAAATTCGTTTTTTATACTTATAATAATTTATATTTATTTATCGTTTTTAATAAAATAAAGATGTTTTAAGCGCTGCTATTAATAATAATATTTATATTATATCTATTTATTTAAAATTTAAATCGTAAATATTCCTTATTAAGGAGTATTATAAAATATAAAAATTTATTTATTTTAGCCGCTTTTCGTTATTTTTTTATAATTAGTATATTTAGTTTTTTAATATCTTAAGGGCTAGTATTTATCTTTTTTTTATAAGCCGTTCGTAATTAACTATTAAACTAGGACGTTTTTATCTTTTAATAAATAAATATAATACGTTAATAATATCGTAAATATCGTTTATTTTTTTATTAATAAGTTTTTTCCTTTTAAAAAATAATTTATAATTTTTAAATATTTTAATATTAAATTATATATTTAAAATATATCGGTTATATAAGTAGTCTTTTAGGTCCTTAATAAGTTAATTTAATTCTTTTTAAAAGCTTATAGATTTTTATTATTTTAATTGCTTATTTAAATCGGCTTCTTTTTTAATAATAAAATCGTTAATATTAAATAATATCTTATAATTAATTTTTAATTAAGTATATCGTCGAGCGACGTCGTAAAGTTCGTTTAAATTATAAAATAATTATTAGCTTATTAATTATTTATAATTTAATATATTAATATTATTTAAAAGGGGGTCGTAGTTTAGTCTTTTAGTATTAGATTCCGTAAATATATCGTTAGTTATTTTTTTACTTAAGTTATTTAATTTAGTGTTTTTTTTAAATATAGGGAAGTTTTATTTTAAACAGAGTATATCGTCTTTTATTATTATTTTAAATTATTTATATAACCGTTATTATAAAATAGTAAGGACTATTTTTATAATTAAATATTAGAGAATATAAGCGTCTATTGTATAATATATTTTACTTAATTTTTTAATACGTTAATAATAACGTTCTTTTAACATTTAAAATCCGTATATTAAATATATAATATTTATTTTTTTATTAATTTCGTATTCTAGTTAAAAAAGGTTTTTTTTTGTTTTAACTTTTAGTTATTTTTAAAATCGTTATTAAAATAAGGCGAGTATTGCTTTTATATTTAGTCGTCTTTTTTTTAGTAATTAGTTAATTTTATAATAATTAGTTAAGATACGAATATAGTCTTCGTTATAATCTTTTATTATTAAAAAGCGCTATTCATAATATTAAATTATTTTATTAAATACTCGTCGTATTATATAAATAAATTTATTTAGAATTCGTATTTTATAAACTAAAATCTTTTTTTTTAGCTAAAATAGGTCGTTTTTATTTTTAGTTACTATTCTTTTTTTTAATTTATTTTTTATTATTATAAAAGTTTACGTTCGTTTAGGAAAGTTAATAAGTTATGCTCTAACTATTTTATATATTATTAATAATATTTAGATATATTTTTTATTATAATCTTCGATAGTCTTAAGGCGTTAAATTGTTTTTTACTTATTTATTATAATAAGGGTTCTATTAAAGGGTTTTTTAAAGTATTATTTTAATTATTTTTTACTATCTCGGTAGGTAAAGTAATTATTATCGTAATATACGGTCTATAAAAGTAATTTATAAAATACTTTTTTAAAAGTAATTTTAATTTATTTTTTAAAAATAAGTTATTATTAAATTTATTTAGGTTATTTATAATTTTTAATTATATATCTTAACTTATTATAATTATAATATTTAAATTCTTTTTTTTAACGGGATTAATTTTATTTTATTATATTAAGGTCTATAAGTCCGTTATATTATTTATAAATAATAGTTTATTAAGGATTATTATTCCTATTATAGCAGTATTTTTAATTAAAGTTATATTAAAGTTATTATTAATATTTATATTTTAAATTAAGTTCTTATTATCGGTCCTTTTTTTCTTTTTTTTATTTATAAAAACGATTATCGATTTTAATTACGAATTCGATATATTAAAAGAAATTATTTAGTTTATTAAGTTTAACAAGTTCGTTCTTAACTTTATTTTTTAGTTTTTAGTAAAATATAAAGATTTTAATATTATTAATATAATTGAGTTAGGCGTTAAAGCGTTTAAACTTAGCTAAGTAATCTTTTATTAATTTAATTTATTAAAATTATAATATATCGCGCTCGGCTTATCGTTTCTTATTTAGATTTTAAAAAAGTAATTTAAATATTTTTTTAAATCTTTTAAAATTATAATAAATATTTTATATTTCGGAAGAGTATTCATTGAGAGTTTTTTTATTAAAGTATTTTTTTTAAAAGGGTTTAAATTATTTAAAAGCTCGTTTTTTAAAGAAATTAGCGGTATATATAACCTTTTCGATTTCGTTATTAAAATCTTTTTAATAAAAGTTTTAAAAATTTTTAATTTAAATTAAAAAAAATTTTAAAATTCTAAAAGTCTTATTAAAAATAATAAGTATATTAAGTTTAAATTTTTATTGTTTTTTATTAAAAAAGGTAATAACGATATTAATAGTATTTTAAAACGTATTTATTTAATTAGCGAAGTTTAAAGCTTTTTAATATTCGTTTTTAAATTTTTTAACTATAGTGTTAAATATTTTTTATATTTCGATAATATTACGGTTGTTTTTAATTTAAATTTTAATTAATTAGGTAATAATAATATTAAAAAGGTCCGTTAATTTTTTATTATATTAAGTATTTTAATTAACGACGCGGCGTATTTAAATATATATTATTTTATTAAGGACCGTATTTTTGTTAAAATTATATTTAATATTAAGTATTTTTATATCTTTTTCGATTTAAACTAGCTCGGCGTCTAAAGCCTAAGGCTTTTTATTTTTATTAAAAAAAGATTTAGTAAATATCGTTCGTATTATTTAATAAGTTTTTATAAAGTCGACTTATTAAATAAAAATAATTAAAATATTATAGCTAGTTAGTCGTAATAAGGTTTATATTAAAAGAAATTAAGGCTACGATATTTATAAATAATAATCGTTTTTAAAATAGTTTTAAAAAAGCTATTATTTATAAATCGTTAAATAAAAAGGTTTTAGTAATTAATTATAATCTTATTAATAAAGTTTTTAATAAAAATAATTAAAAATAATTGTTAAATTTAATATAAAAATTAATTATTAAAAAAGCTATAAAAATTTATTTTTAAACTTAGCTCGGGCTATCCTATATATAAATCTTAATCGTAAATATATTTTTTATAATATTTTATTTATTATTATCCGATCGTTTATTAAACGGTCGTTTATCTTATATTTTTATAATCGCTCGTTTTATTTATTTATAAGCGTCCGTTTTTTATTTTATTATACGATCGTAATTATATAGTTTATTTATAATTCTTTTATCCCGAGGGGGGCCGTTTAAGTTTTTATTATTATATATATAGTATAGTAGCCGCCGTAGGTCTTATAGGGCAGGGCCTTGGTCTGGTAATACGTATTAGGTCGTAATAGTTAATTTATAATTTATAATTATTAATTTCTAATTATTTAAAAAGATTTTATAAAATTATTAATATATAAACCGACGATATATTAAACGTATTTAATATTAAATTTATATAGAAAAAAGATAAAAAGTTTAAAAAAGCCGGATTTATTATTAAATTAAAAGAGATTTTTATTATTAATTATTTATTAATATTTAATAACGGGATTTTTATAATTAAAAGCGATATTATCGTTTTTTATTAAAAAAAGTAAAAAAAAAATTACTTTTATTAACTTTATATTATATAATTAATAAAAAAAATATTAAATAAAATAAGTAAAAAGATTATATATTATTAATATTTATTAATTAAAAGTAATATTTAATATTGTAAAAATAACGTAAACTATAGATTTAATTAAAAAAAACGTTACTATATTAAATAAATAGCTAAGTTAATAAATAATAAATTTTAATTACGGGCTAATTTATTATTTATTGAATTTAACTTCTATTAAGTTTTACATTTTTATTAACGGATTATTTATAAATAATATAAATTTAACTTTTTAATTTAAATATATTATTATTTTAATAAACGAGGTTATAAAAAACGACGAATTTACGATATATAATAATATCATTTATTATTTATTAATTAAAAATAAAAAAGTAATTAAAAACGTTTTAGTTTTAAAAGTTTATAAAATAATTAACGGCGTCGACTTTGCTTACGCGATCTCTATTATATTTAAATAAATTACGGATTAATTAATTTTATTTATAATATTAACGATTGTTTATACGGATTTTTATTTACTATATAAGTGTTTTATTAAATTAAATATTATTAAAAAAAAAGGTTAATAATAAATATTATAACTTTATAGTAATTTTATAAATAACGTAAAATTTTTAAAATTTATTAAATTAACGGCAAAAATAATTTAATAAACGCTTTTATTAAATAAAACTTAAACCTAAGTTTAAAACGATTTATTAATAATAAAACGATTATAATATATATAAAAAGATAAGTTATATAAAAAAAGTTTAAAAAAAAAGCGAAAAAAAAATTATAAATATTATTTTTATTAATATATTATACGCTATTATAAGATTATTAAATTACTTTTTTAATTATATAAATTTAATAATAAAAGAGAAATAGTTAATATTAGATTAAAGGCCTAATTCGATTTTAAATTAGCGCTAGCGTAGGGACTATCTAAGGGTCTTTATATTAGCGTTTAACCGGCGATTAGACTAACGGTTAGAACCTCTCTTTTCTACTTCACGCAGAGATTAATATAAGAGTAATTGACCCTTCGTCACTACGGTTCGATCGAACAAATCACCCTGTGATTACGTAAACCAACAGTTAGAAACAACTGTGTTGGTGCTTGGAAGCGGCCCTGTTTGGCTGATTGACCACTCTACTTCTCAAGCAGTTCTGACCCCGAGGTACAAGCTCAAGTGTCTTGAAGATCTCGAATGAGACATATTTAGCGAAACAACATTTTGATATTATAGCCTGTGACAGGTTGGCCACACACGGAGCCAACATTAGCAACCAGCAAGCCTCACCAACTGGGCCGGAAGTCCAACCTGGTGTTGCACACCAAGTTGACCTTGTTACAAATCCCAAAGAGATACTTAGGTAGTACGAGGGTGTACAAAAATAGCCCGTAAGTTGCCATCATGAACGAATATGCACGTTGAGACTATAGCGTAAGAGTGTTGACATACATCCCTAAAGGAGTTTCCATTCTATGTAACCCCAAAGCAAAACGGTGAAGTAATTACAAAAACTCCCGAAGACTCTCAGCCACGCTGACTAGATCCTCAAAGACATGCCAGTGGCCCACGTTGGGGAGCACAACCTGGCGAGAGCCATTGATCTTTCGCGCATATTCTTCGACCACCGCTGGGGAAGATGCCGAATCCTCCTGACCCGTGACCAGCAATGTCTCAACATTGAGCTCTTTGAGGTCAATATCACCAGCCGAAGCAAAAGCTGAACATACCTTGGCGTAAGCCTCTGGGTCCTGACCTGCGAGACTGAGCCGCACAGCAGCCACCGCCAAAGGGTTATTCTTCTTGGTATGACCTGAGACTTGGGACGCGACGACATCTTCGATGATTTCGGACAAGCCCTGGCTTCTCGCGAGAGCCACGGTACTGGCCAGATGGTCCTTTGTAGAGGGAAGGAGAGGCAAGGGGGGCGGTCCCAAGAGGACTAGTTTCTTGATATTTCCAGGATGGGCGAGGGCATATTTGATGGCGACAAGGCACCCAAAAGAGTGAGCAATAAGAGTCGGAGGCGAGGTGACGTCGGCCTCTGCTTCAACTAGTCCCAAAACATCCGAAAGATCTTGAGTCAGGGAGTCGACGGTGATTGTCTGAAGGGAGTGTGTTGGTGTCAAGCCATGTCCCGCGAGGTCATACACGTGTACCGAGGCGGACTTTTCGAGTTCGAGAGTCGATATCAATGGCAGCCAGTAGTCTTTGGTGCCTCCGAGGCTGTGGATGAGAATGATGGGGTCTTTTCTGACCCCAAAACGCTGGTGACCTGCTCCGAAGCGGCCAATCTTTTCTTGTAGGCCAAATTGCCCGTGTCTTGACTTTTCGCCGTTCTCGAGGCGAAATAGCTCGGAACACTGTTCTTGGATTCTGAGTTCGGTAGGGTTCAACTGCAAGTGATCGGCAACTCTATTCCTCAGAGTGCCTAGGCCAGAGATAGTAACGGCAATTTCGTCACCAGGTTTTAAAAAAACCGGAGGGACTCTGCCAATGCCAACACCGGCCGGCTTCGGTCGCACATAGTTAGTATCGTTCCACTTAAATGCAAAACCTGTGAGAAGAGGCTTACAGTGCCGGTGGCGATAACATCGCCCGGCTGGAGCGTCTGGCCAGCAGACAGCGTGCTGATGAGATGAGGGATGGAGAAGATGAGATCTCTGGCCGTAGCATCTTGACGTAGTTCTCCATTAACATGAGTCTGCAAGCGCAAAGATCGGCCCCAATCTGGTAAATCCTCCTTTCGTACAGCACTCGGGCCCTGATCAGATATCATCAGCTTAAACTTACAACTTACAGCTATAATTCAAGCTGGAAACATACCATTGGACAGAAAGTGTCTGCGGACTTGCCGATGTAGAACTGCTTGTGGTCTCTTTGTCGTTCTCTAGCAGTGACGTCGTTGATGATCGTGTATCCCCAAACATATTTCCAAGCCTCATTTTCATGGATCCTGTACCCAGATTTACCAACGATAACCCCAATCTCGCCTTCAAAATCAGCGCTTTCGGTAAAACCGTCATGGATGTGTATTTCATCTCCATGGGCCACGATCGATGTAGCGCGCTTTGTAAATATGACAGGATGGCTTGGCAAGTCCACCTTGTCAGAGCTATCGTAGCCCGAGCTATTAAATTCCTTTGCGTGTTCCATGTAGTTCTTGCCAACAGCCAGGACATCTCGGCCTGAGATAGGAGGCAGTAGCTTCACATCCTGCACGCTTAAGACTGGATCAGCAGCAATGTATTCGTGAACGCCTGCCACAATGACCTGGTACAAGTTCTCAACAGGTGTTCCGGAGTTGAAGCTGAGGGGCTGGATACTTTGCGATTCTACGTCGAGATGTCCGACTCGCGGAGAATTGTTGACGCCCTGCTGTCGATAGGCGACAAAGTTTATAGGATCTTTGCTATGCATCGTCATGGCTGTTAGTTGTGACGTTTCGTAGTAACTATATCCGTAAAGTGCATGAAATGAAGCAGGAACTCAGACTTGTTGCAGCACAGGTACATGTTGCATACATGTTGCAATAAGATAAGGGCAAAATGCCAATCGATGATACCATTTCCCACGAATCTGGTCATGTTGTGTGACCCACCTGTCACTTAATATGGATCCACTGTTGAGGGGTTGCAGAGCATTGCATGAACAGCATCAAGACCCCAGGTCGCTTCAAAGGTTGTGAAAAGCTTAACAACTGTAATTATTTGACAACCTCGCTCCGGAGTGCATCATCAATCACTCTAGGCTACATATCTACCTCTCGTCTTTTAGCACGGTTGGCCTTACCTCATAATTGCGTCAGAAATAGTACCTTTTTCTTCCATTGACCTTCACGTAAATGTCTAAGTCATTTCGTGGTCAAAGGTCAGGTCTATTGTTGTGCAAGTACTATCTGTTGATTTGCGACCTGGGCTCTCCCAATGAAAACACACAGAGTAACCGAGTATGTCTCAAGTTTTTGTGAACACTTCCAGAGGCAGAGTTGTCAGCTACCTCTCGGACCCGGCTTAGTCTCGAAGAGAAAAACCATGTAGTCAGTTTTTCGTTGCCAATTTGCCTTTCAAACGCCGCTTTTCGAGTTGTATTGATGTTTAGTGTTGAACTCGATGTTTCCACTCGGTGTTTCCACTCGGCATCCAGAATCTACTACCGGTGTCCGAGTCGGTTTGTGGCATCGGCATTTGCTGCAGTCAACTATGAGTGCCCGTTCGTCCGTTCGCTCTCCGTAACGGCGACTGGCTTCGTGCTGCGCCGGACTTAAGCAGCCAAATATCCATTCGGGAATGCGTCACCGCGGGGGCAATGAATTTCTTCGTAAGAGTAAGCGCGATCTCGTCAGTGATGTCGCAGTCAGACGACTCGATGTTATTGGCTTTCGTCGCCGAACCATATCACTTTCAGCTGTCACTACATGAAGCTTACCAATCCACAGTATTTGTCTACCTTGGTTTCCAACATCGTCAGCAGCGATTCTACACGTCGGGTCAGCTCTTCAGACCTGCGGGATTCACTGTTTCCCACATCAAGCATTCCCCTACCACCACCACCGCCGCCGCCACCGTCCAGCCATGGAGCCTAACAACTCATTCGTTCTCAAAGATGTCAAAGTATTCACTGGAAACGATATTTTCCACATGGGATATGTACATGTGACGAATGGGACTATCACCCAAGTTGGTGTTGGAGACTTTCCTGGAGATGTCAAGGACGGAATAGCAATCATTTCGCAGCCTGGTGATACGGTGATTCCCGGATTAATTGATGCTCATATTCATGCGCTCGGTGGTGACATCAACAGCATCGAGCAGTCCTTGCGGTTTGGTGTCACTACGGTTTGCGACATGCACAACGAGCCCATTGATAACGCCAAACTGAAGGAGGTGAGTTCGCGGACACAATCTGCTTTGAGCAAAACATCTTTGAGTAAAACTGACTTCAAAATAGTTGGCTAGCATCTCGGCGAACAAATCTATTTACGCAGACTTTAAATGTGCTGGTGTGGGTGCCGTCATTGAAGGCGGATGGCCTATTCCGGTGATCAGAAAAGTATTCGCCAACAACCCGTGCGGAGATCACATCGTTGACCAGATCGTCTCTACATGGCCAATTTTGCATGAGCCGGAAGATGCGGAACCCTTTGTCGAACAACAGGTTGAAGAGAATGGGGCATCCTACATCAAGATGTTCCACGAGATTGGCGACACTCTCGGCATGGACCTTCCACGCCCTCCAATGGATATCCAGAGAGCCGTTGTCGCCGCCGCCCAAAAGTATGGTGTCATCACTACAGGCCACGCATTCAGCTATGCTGGTGCTATGGACCTCCTCCACGCCGGTGCCGACGGGTTGAGCCACATGTTCTTTGACCAGCCACCCAGTGATGACTACGTCCAGATCATGTTGGACAAAAAAGCGCATTGCAATCCGACACTCGGACAGTGTGCCTCCCAGACAGTGGAAGGTCAAGATTTCCAGAAGTCGTTTTTTGAGGACCCGTTTGCACAAAGACTGCTCATCCACAAGACCGCCGGAGAGCCTATGGGGCTGGCGGCCAAGCAGAAGCCCAAGGCGTCTGTTCTGAATGCATATTCAAACACCGCCGCCTTGTACAGAGCAGGGGTTCCTCTCATTCTGGGAACTGATGCTGCTGGAGGAAGCATCGGTCTACCTTACGGCCTCGGGATGCACATAGAGATGCGTATGTTTATCGAGGAGGTGGGCATGTCTCCATTGGATGTTCTCAAATCCGCTACATCGATCACTGCAGAACGGTTCAAATTTCATGATCGTGGAAAGGTTGAGTGCGGGAGAAAAGCAGATCTGGTGCTTGTGGAGGGCGATGTCCTAGAGGCGCTGTCTGAAAAGAACGGGAGATGTCTTCCCATCAAGGCAGTATGGAGAGACGGGGTACTAGCTTCAAGTTTCTCATTATGAAGAACTTCAAATTTTTCTGCTTTGGTCAGGGAGTGAATCTGCTTCTTGATACAAAATCATTGAATCAGAAATTGATTAGAGACATGCAGGTAGCAAGCAGAACACAAGAGAGGAAGTCATCTGGGACAATCAGAGACCGGTACAAGTACAATTAGCCTTTCAAAGATCCCTAGGCAGTACATTACGATTTAGCCAAATAAGATTGACTTTTTTTACTACAGTGGTTCCAACAGTAACAAAGTCTGTCGTGTTCGAGTCGGAGCATTTATGCTAACATGTGGAACTCAAGCATAAAAAGCCTTCCGGCGGTTCTTTTGGAGCAATATGCCCAAGCAGCCATCATTTCTACAGCTTCCAGTAATTACATGTACCCAGCTACACTGGTCAAAGATGTAAAAGTATGGAGGAAAGACATGCTTCGCATAAGACTAAACTCTGTCCTGGCTATAGCGAGAGTTGGATAGCGTGTGATTGCTTACATCACCAACTGATCTGATGAAATTAGGCATGGCAATTGTCCCATTTTCAAGAACGATATAGGCAGTGGTTTCGGGCATTCAGAATAGACTTCTAGAACTCTAAACGGCCAGCAGATTGGTTATGGGGATGGTTCCATGTGCTCTGGCTCATCTTTCCCGATGGCTGATTGAGCAAGCGACTTGATCTTCCGTGACCGGGTTGAAAACTTCATTAGATAGTAATATTTTGTGTTCGAGATTAATCAATCAGAAGTCCAGAGCATGGGACAACTTGGACCTTGTTTGACGCACCCCGGCGCTTTCCTCATTCTGGGATGCAAGTCATCTCCTCGTAAACTAGCTACAAACCCTGAATAATTGTTTCCAGTAAACTTCACCAAGTCGAACAGTTTTCAACAGGTTCATCCTCACATCACAATACATCCGTTCCACTCGTATTTAACTTTATCGATCCTAGGAGCTGCCCTGTGAATATTCATAAGGTAACGTACTTCGAGTGGAGTGGAGGAGAACGATATCACGTTTTCCACAGAGCTCGTTGAGTTCCCCAACGAGTACCCACTTCTGCTCTCATTTTCTTGGCCAAAGCGTATTTTGCCTTGAGGTCACCTTGCTATGCCCTTCTTGAGAGGAAATGGCATGTCGGGTTACTCTGCATAAGCAGGCTCTCTTGGCAACTGGTTGTAAGAGCCTGGACATGGCTTAGAGAGCCTGCGGCAAGGCATCCATTCCACGAAGCCCACACAGATAAGGGAAGCACATCGGACCAATCTCGCGATGGCTGACGTGTGCTTGGGATACGTGCTCGAGTGGACGCCAGTCAAATACGGCGGGTATCACGCAACCCTTCGGTGAGGCGGGAGATGCAGGTAGAGGTGCCGTACATGATAGCGCTGACCAGCCACCAGCCTGTGGAAGTGGGGTTCTGTCTGACATACAGCCAGCCTCAAGGCAACCGAAGCGATGTCGCCCGATCACAGCCGGTCAGAGATTAGGCAACCAATGAGGCCGCTGTAGACGTTCAAAACCTGTGGAACACAACCACATCCAGGAAACCGATCCTTCTGGCTTGAGCTTATTGGGGGCCGGTGGCAATACAGTCGAAGTCCGAGCCTGATCGCGGAGACTCTGACACAATCTGTGGGCTTAATTCTCGCTATCCCTCAAAATGTGCAGGAAGATTGGATTAAGCCCTTCGCATTGTTCCCCGCAAATAGCTGGAATTGTCATATCGGTCGCGCGATGAGAGTCTCAACCATTATTGGATATAGGATCCGACGAGATGATCTCGAGGCTTGGCTTCAGAACACTCAAGGCGCAGGTAACTTCGAATTGACAGTAAGCCTGCTTCGTTCCCCGTGTGGAATAAAGAGAGAGAGAGAGAGAAAGAGCTGACTTGTGTTCAATCAGACCAAGGACGGCGACTATGTAATCACGGCTCCACAAACAATCACTCAGGTAAAACCCAGGTTTCGAACTCAAGTCTTACCCGAAGCTGATCGAAATGATGTGAAGAACGACGTCAAGCACCTGAAGATTCCCAAAAAGAAAAGGACCGCCAAATCAGGCTAGGATTAGTGACTGGTTTGTCAATGTGGTAATTGGTCGCAGCTGGATATCCTAACCCCCACGGAAGTTTCAATCCATGGAGCGCGAAGCTCTGTCTGGCGGAATTTGGAAGCATGTGTGTTGGCTGCTGGGCTAAGGCATTGGGGCCACAGGCGGAGCGCCTTTAGAATACGCTGGTATTACACTCCTCTCAACTGCCTCAATACATGTCTACCACGTTCCCTAAGGCAGACTCCTGCATACTCAGGCATGTTACTGCGAGACATGCGACGGAGGGGGCTGTGTTTAAGGAGCTCTGCAAGGCAAACCGCACCCACAGCCAGTAAAAGTCTTTCGACCCATCCTGACCCCGACCCCGCCACCCGACCCGGAATATAGATGTTGTCGGTCTTAAATGTAGCTAGCCCTCCTCTAGCTCTTCTTAGGGCGGTCCGAATTCCAAGAAGAATTGAGCCAAAGCCGAGTTATACCAGCCCTACCGTCTTCAATATTGGAACTCTATTATCCTCATTCGTTTGATCCTAAGGCATCGACACGAGAAGCTCTCACCATGCAGGCATATGAAACGTACGACCGATTCCTGGAGCTTTGCCGTGACTCCAATCAATATCCCCGATTACAGCTTAAGATACAACAACCTCATGAGGCCCTTTATGGGGAACAGCAATGGGAAAGCCTCCAAACGAGGAGCTGCTCTCTATTTGATGACGATTCATCGATGATTACTTTCTGGGAAACCGGAAGACGCAATAGTAGGAAGAAAGAACATCCTCATTAACCTAGGTCGTTAACCTAATGTCAATAGAATTTCCACATGCGGAACAAACAGTTTCAGATGTAGATGCCCTTCGATTACATCTGAATCGTGGGGACCAAGATCCACATGTTCGTCATGTGTAAGTTGCTATATCTCACTCTCGAATTGCATTTCCTGACAAGCCATGAGAAGCTTCGTGGGCGCAGACGACTCTAGGTCACCTTTGAGTTGCTCTATGGACATGTTCAAACTCGTCTGCTCCTATCACCAAGTCGACCCCTCCTTCATGGAGCCAGTCTTTGCTTTTGGCCAGCAAAATGAGCCTCTTGACCTTTGCTTGGCCCAATTCAAGGGCAGTGACACGCTTAGCTGTCCCGCTGAGAGCCTCACAGCGCTTCCTAGGCTCGGCCGTTCCGGTCGCGAAATCCAAATGTCTTATCTTCTCCGGTCTGCTGAGTCTTCAGACAGCGGCAATGGCGTCTGGGACTGGCAAATTCGTCAAGTCGCAAACTATCATTCCTTTGACGTGAAAAGCGGACGGGCCTTCTGGTTTACTATCAAGGCAGATGATGCTTTTGAAGACCGTATTAAGAAGACAAGTCCACTTCTCAAAATTCCAGCAAAGACGGAAACCCAAGATGGAGACGTTTCTCTGTATCTTCAGGCCTCGTTGGCTACCCATTTACTCCACTTATCATGGTGCGATGAGAATTGGCGCCAGTTCATCAACGATACTGAGGCAGCAATCCGACTGATTGTGAAACCAGCGAGCAAAGCGATTGTAGATGATCTCATTGACAAAGAGTCTAGCTTCCTGAGCACATTCCCAAAGCCTTTGAGAGACTCCCGTAACCCAACCATGTACTCGAAAAGTCAATCTAGGTCAGCCACGGATACGATAGCCACCACGGTCGGTGCTGGTGATAACAAGACGTCAATCTTGACCTGGATGACAAGTGGAACAGCCTCAACACTCAGCTCTTGGCTTAGACAGGAAAAATCCAGACAGGCTGACCCGGAGATCGGTGGCCAGAGCCACGCTTGGACATCAGAGTCGAGACCATCATTTCCCCAGCCGGATACATGGGAAACCCTCGACCAATTTCGGTTCAAAGACATACAAACTCTGCATAAACACTCCGAAAGCATACATCGGGCCTCTCTAGCCCTGGAACTAGACATTGGCGTTCTTCGCGACATCTGCAACTTCTACTCCCAAGCCGCTGCAACCGAGTTCCAAGGCGATGTTCCGTGTGAAGCAGCGATAAGCGGCTTTATCAAAGAGGTCCAGTCTATCATCAGGAGGTTGGAGACCCGACTGCAGCAAATGCGCTGCTTGTCCATCATCCTAAGTCAAAGTGTACAGTTGGTAAGCATAATGAGAAACATGGCAAAATGCGTAAATTGAGCTAACGTGAAACTTCAAAGTATGAGCGATTGCTCCAACAGCGAACAAACCATATCGGCAACTGGTTCGCCGAAATTGCCCACGAGAACACCAAGCAGATGCAAGTCATCACAGACAAGACATCGAAAGAAACGACTTCGATGCATGTCATCACAATCGCGACCCTCATTTTTCTACCGGCTACCTTCGTTGCAGTAAGAACTGCTTACCCGAGTCTCTCCGGGCTAATATGAACTTCTGACGCAATGGTAGACTTTCTTCCAGAGTGGAGTGTTGCTTTGGAAAGAAGACGGGGTAGAAGACATGACGGAACCGTTTGTTTGGAAGCGCGATAGCTTAATGCTCTTCTTAAGTTTCTGCGGTCCTCTGACCGCGGCCACAATTGGCGGCTGGTTATTCATGTGTGTACGACTGAGGAAAAAGGCACGACGGAAAGCTTGAAGGCTGTGCCAACTGCGTATTGCGAGCAACAATACATCATAATTAGCATAGAGCCGAAGGGGGTCCCTCACCGCTCCGTATCCTACGGAAATGGATTTCGTTTCCTATGACTTTAGTACATAGTTAACATCGAATATTCACCGACCTCCTGCTTTCAAAGGAACCAATAGCCACCATTGACCGTTTCCGCTAGGGAGGGAGGCGTGGGTCTTGCAAACGCACCATTCTGCACGTCATGCAACGCCGCCGAGGCGTGCAGGAAGCCGCTTCTTCCGCTCAGTGACGAGTAAGGCACAGTGAGTCTGACAATTCCAGCATGCGACATACCTGATAGCCCAGGCTGCATATCGAATGGATTTCTCTGCCGATCAGGAGTAATACAACCCATCCCCTCCATGCAGGCTGTCCCTCCTCAATACCCTGTCAAGCCGAACCTGACCAATAATGGAGCGAAATTCCCACCAAACGCAGAGCAAGCGCACTGGTGTGTCTGAAAGCTGAGTCGATGCCTAGAAGCCACTAGTTGCCTCATTAGTTCGCCAGAGTGATATTACATTTATAATGATGTGATCAACCGTATTAGACAAGCTGATGTTGGCTGGAAAATGCTGCCCCAAATCTTTCACGCACCAGAGCCCCCGGAAAAAGCCAAAAATCTGTCTGAGATTTGGCTCGATGACCCTCAAACCAAGCGGCTCTGAACTCTCGATCAATCATTGCCCGTGTTCTGATTCACTTTGACCTCAGTGCGCTTGTCCTTATTCAAAGTTAACATCATCTTCATTTAGCTAAGCAATCTGGTTGGCAATCTGTCCAATTCAAACTAGCCAGTTGTCATTTCCCCACATTCTCCAGCTCTCAAAAACGGAAGAAATGAAGCAAGACGATGTTATTGCTGAATTCAAGCGATATGTCGATCAGTACGTCATCGATCACAAATGCTACGGCATGCGAGGTTACGAGGATGAGCCGGTGGCATTTGTTCCGCGATGTGCGCTGGTGACTTTCTGGACGACGGACAACGTGAGACGCGTTTTTTACAGTCGAGAAGACTGGATCAGAGACAGCACTTCCACTATTCAGGCACATTACCTCCACGTTTTCTCCATTCTCGTCTACATGTCGCAGCCTCAGCACATATCGCTGTTCACAGAGTGTTTTATCAAAGACACATCATTGCCACTGGATGAGACACGGTTCGCATTTCTCGAGGGAGAAGAGAAAAGAATCTTTGAGGAGTTCCACAAGGAACAGTGGAGATTCTACCCCTTCTTGTTCGAAACTGAAGGAGGGCCCAAACAGCGTAAACTACATCTTCCACCACTACAGATCATTCCTATCATCTCGAAGGACCCGATCAAACATTCAGGGGATGTTCAAGACGATACCGTTTGCGTTTACCGAGTGAAATTGCATCCACTTTGCTTTGCTCAGCAGGTAAGTACATCAGATATATCCCAAATGCTCAAAACCTAACTCCCTTCTGATACATTCTACCAGGAGGTAGTTTTCAAAATCTATCGCGATGTTGACTCGGAGGTCAATCAAAGTTACGAGAACGAAGTAGACATGTACACACAGCTCGATGAACAAGCGTCATCATATGATTCCATCATCAGATACTTTGGCTCATTCGAGATTCCTGGTTTCCGTACTATAGTTCTCGAGTATGCTTCAGGCGGAAACTTGAAATCTTTCTTCGAAAGATACCCTCCTCCTCTGGCTCACTCAGATCGCATCCTCTTCTGGGACAATCTCATGGGTCTTTTGGGTGGCCTAGATGCAATACACAATCTCAGGAAAAGCCGAGGGGTTAAGGGAGCTTGGCTACTCACAGGGTCTGTTACTAAAACATTCGGTTCCACCAAGTCTATGTCTTGCTAATCTCCAACATCACAGAACTCATCAGGATATCAGGCCGCAGAATATTTTGGTCTGCCCTGGTACCTCTGACAACATATCCATATATGCTGCAAAATTCAAATTCGCAGACATGGGGACTGGCCATATTCACAGAGCCAGACACCAGGGATTAGGATTGAATGCCCAAGACCACTCAGGGAATGGGATGTATAGTAAGGCTGAGCGCTTGGTCTGAAACAATTTTGGTATCAATTAGCTGACTCTGCTATTCCCTAGGTGCTCCAGAAGCATACAGAGATCATGGCGACTCAACCACAATCCAATGGGAGAGCGACATTTGGTCCCTTGGAGGGGTCGCCAGCGAAGCTTTGGTCTGGACGAGATGGGGCGAGTATGGGCGCATCATGTATCAGAAAGACCGAGTGCTCGAAACTCGTGAATCTCCCTTAAACGGCGGATTTCACGAGGGAGCTTTTTATGACGGAAACCCGTTCGGAGCATGCCTTCTGAATGCGGTGGACTCATGGCATAGTAAAGCTATCAGCTATGCCGGTGAGGAGTCTCAATGGCTTTCAGAAGTGAGCAACTTTCTTCTGTCGGGTATGCTTTCGACAAATCCTAGAGATAGGCATAAAGCCTTGGAGCTTCACGATGCATGGAAGAGCAGATTACTCAACGGCCCTCACTTGGTTGAGCCACACGAAGAGCAAGATTCGTTTCTGTTCAGGCCTTCAAGGCCCCGGTCAACATCTCTGCGAAGGGGAACTAGTCCGCTGAGTTGGCATCCTGAAGAGAATTCTGCCGACACAGTGCCGCATCGACCAAGGCATGGGCTCGGAAGCTTTTTGAATCAGGAAGGGCATTTGTCTGTGCCAATTCACAATCAAACAGCACCGGAAAATGAACAGAGATCTTTCGATTTGAATAGAGCACTAGAGTCTTCGCCAACCAATGCCGTCGCAAACGCTCTGAATATCTGTCCTCAGACGACCTCACCAACTGAAGGGGGATCTCAATCGATAGGAGCTTCAGAACAGCCAGCAAGACGAGACATCCCCAGTCACTCCTCAACGCATGAACACCAGAATGAGATTGTCTCACATCATCATCGGGAAGGATTACCACCCTACACAGGACCACATCTTGGGTTCTCTCCTCCGAACCATCTTTCATTGACCCCGGGACTTATCCCCTCCAACGAGCCCCATGTTGAGACAACGATTGAGCCAACGACTGAGACAACGATGGAGAATATCTGGAACTTATGCATAGAAGGAAAGGAGTATCGCCCACGCTCGCCATTCAGGAGGATGGGAAGCACGAGATCCAATCTCAAAGGACAGCCTCTTAAGGCATTCCCGCAACTTATATCATCCCTTCAAAAATTGAAAGGAGAGACAGGCCGTGATCAGGTAAGACCATACTTGGGCCACCTTTGCTTCCCACTCTAATTATCGTTTTCTCAAGATCTTTCTCGTGGATGACTCGAGGTCGATGATGCCTCACAAGAAGAAGGTGGCCACAAGCTGCCAAGTTCTCTCGTACTTACTCAAAAAGGGAGGAGTCGACCCGAATGCAACCTTTGAAGTCTACTTCACCTCATCTTGTCATCCAATCCAGTCGACTAGAACCTCAAAGCTCAAAGAAAGCATAGAGAATATGGATTTCCTTGAAGAACAATGCAACATGGGCCCAAGTTTGGACGAGGTGGTCAGCAAAGCTATAGTGAATCCCAAGCCGGTCAGCATATACGTGTTGACAAACGGTCACTGGAACCTTAGGAACCAAGACAACTTCTGTGGTGTCGATGGACCTATCAGACGCCTGGTGACCCATCTTAAACAGGCCAATGCTCAACAGAACTGGATCGGTGTTCAGTTTATTCGCTTCTTTCTCGACCCGGCCACCGCTGCTGATAGGATTGGGGAGACTCGGTTGAAAGCGTTAGACGATGATTTGAAGAGAGAGACTGGAATGTAAGTTGACACTCGACTTGTTCGCAGCAACAAACAACTGCAATCTATTGTGATTAGTATCACTGACGCCCACTCAGAGATATCGTCGACACAAGAAATTTTGACGCAGATGTACGCAAAATCTTACTTGGTTCAGTCGTACCAGATGAGGACAACTCTTGAATCTTGAGGGGGTGAACGTACTTTGGCTCAGAGAACTTGGCCGACGTGCACGTTTCTCAGGGGCGTTCAAGGCGTTAGGAGCGCGGTATATAAATAAGACACTAGCTCATTCGAATGGAACTCTTTCGAAGTTAAAGTTGTGGTCTTTTCTCTTGACTACCAATGTTCTCAGTTGAGCTATCACTTGGGAATACAATGGTTGTAACAGGGCTCCAGAAAGGCTATGAAAGTTGCATCGTACTACTGTGCTTTCCTGGCATTCACCTATATGTTTCAGAGACGAAAAGAATTATTGCGTAAGTCTGATTTGGGCTAATTTATACTTGTGAAACTGTGTGCAAATGCCTCTATCAATCTTATGCCGACATGAAAGAGATAGTTGGACACTAACTTACTTCCACTAGTCAGCTTCCAACCATGAGGAGATGTTTCTAGCGTGATTTTCACTCTACGATCATCTTTAAGACCAATGGAGATGGGAATGAGGCCAGTTTTGACAACCGCATACAAGCATTGGATTTCTTACATCATCTCTCGATCCTCTGAAGTGAGAGGCTGAATATAAAGCACTGACGGTTGGAAGAAGGCCTACCAGCAGTGGCTCATTGCAAAGGAGCCCTAGTGAGATTTTATGAACTGGAAGGGACAGTAAGCGGCCCTGGAATGAGCAGGCAAGGAGACATGAAACGTCCTGAGAGTAGGCGGTCTCTAAACAACCCCACGTCTCAATATATCAATTCTTTTTCCAACGTGTGCCGATGTGCTCTGTTCAAGAATGGTGTCGCCTTACTTCCGGTATCTCGATTCATGCCAGATGTGTACGATGCACTCTAAATATTGGGGACACGAGATTCCTGTTTCCAATAACGCTTTTGGTGAGCTCCGTGTCATTGCATTGTGATATGCGACAGTGCCAACGTCGATTGCGTTAGGGATCTGCTCCACCACGTGGCCATACGGGCGTACGATTGACATTGGACGGTGGGCAGATCAATGCGGTTCACATGCAAAGACATCGACCCGTAACTCAGTCAGGCCGCAGATGTCTACTAGCTAGCGAATCCGAGAAGACCCTGGGACCATCTATCCGTCACATTAAATCATCTACCTGTTGATCTGCCAGCTTCATCGGTTCAGATTCCAGAGTGAAAAGGCTCAGAAACGCTCGCACCATGAACTCTGGTGTCATGGAACGTGAAGATTGGAGATTTGGCGTTCGGGCCTGATCGTTCCTCAGGTTTCCATAACCGTTGCTCTGCGGGAACTCCGGGACTGGCGTCATAATCATCATGTCCAACACCACCATCTCCTTTCCAAACTTACTTGGCTTTTTCTCTGGACGTGATTGTCGCCCAAAAGTCAGTTTACAAGGTCTGTTCAAACAGATATCGGACTCGCAAGAGCTGGAAGCACCATCTGAAGTTTCCAGTCGAGGGCCAGGGAGGATTCATAATCTTAAACAGTCCGGGCTCAGTCTGGCCATGACGTGATCGTCTCAACTTGTCCCGGCGGGAATCTGTGATTCTCCCCCTCGGAAAGCCATGACTGATAGCTGTTCGGGCCGCCCACGAAAATCTTCTGACAGCTTGGTGTTCGAGAATCACGTGCAATGTCTGAGAGGAGTTCTGCACAGTAGTGTATTGTTCGTGGATCTGCCGCAGGTTCTGAAACAAACCCTTTGAGAGGCCCACCTGTCATGGTTTGATCCTTTGCAGCCGTTGATCAGACAAGTTGAGATTTCATGACACAGGATTATTCCCCTGTAAATTTTGAATCGAATCCTCCAAAAGTCAGCTTTCCGTCGGCAGAGCGATGCATTTACTGCCCACGCAGTAGAGTTGCCGGGTGGATGTCTAAGCCGAACTGTTGGGGTGGTGTTTCTGAGTTCAGCTGAGCAGGTTTTGGTAGATGTGATATGGTTTCGGGACACGGCATACCCCTGCTGCGCTTACGGTTCCGTAAATTTGGAAGCTCGTACACACGGACTCTGAATTACGTTACGTTACCTCATTAAGTCTGGGTTGAAAATCGTCCCGTCCAAGGTTCGAGCATCGGCTTCCCAAAGTTGTTGATACCGCACTCTCTCTGCATCAGTCTGTCGTCCTTGCGGTCTTTGAGGGGTCATAGACATCTCAGCGGCGCGTCAACTTAGAGTTAGTGTAGTGCTCTGACTTAGAGTTGGCATAGTGCTCTGACTCAATAATGGCACGGCTGCGAAGTTCCACATTAGGAGGTGCATCAACACCTCATGAAATTCTCCCAAGATTGACCATTGTCTTTGCTGTTGGCAAAACGATTAAATTGGTATGTCGTTATCTAACAGGTTGAATAAGAGGCTCATGGATTGGTGGGCCTCACTCCGATATTGTCTTCCAAATGAAAGAACAATGCTTGGACCGTCTCGCATCGCGGGGTCCTGTTTTAGTTTTTTTGAACGCCAGTGTATCATACCCGTCTCTGGCCTTGGGACATGCTCCTCGTCCTAGACTGCGCCGATTGCTCGCTTCCTGCTCGTCTTTTTCTAGATACTCTCATCTTAGTCGTTAAAATGGTATGCGTCAAATCATTCGTGTAGTTGCCTCAGTTCTTAACCCTCGAATCCCGAGCCGACCGGCTGGCCCGCTCGACCCGACGATCGCCATGGGTGGGCCGTGGGGTGGAGGAACCCCATCGCTCAGCTTCGGAAAGAAGACCGTCTTTGATGGAAGCGCCTCTTTTTGATGCCTATGACGGTAGAGTGTGAGATCCAAGAAAATCGGTTGTATTTGTGAAGCTTTCACATACTGCGCAAAGATGGCATCTATCGCCAAAACGGGAGACGGTATTGTGGCAGTGAATGGAGCCCTGCAGAGTCACGTGAGCCGACCGATCGCGCTACCTCGCGATCTTTCGAGGACGTACGTAGTAGTTGGAGCAGTAGTAACCCATGGTGAGGATTGTTTAGATATGTGAAGATTTGGGTAGGACAAAGGTGTCAAGTGGACGTTTAAATTGGTGAACGTGGGCGAGATAGTAGAGTGGATATTGGAATTTTTGAAGGGATGGACCAGCCTGGATACGATGGGAGATTGAGCAGATTTTTCTGATTTTCGCGGGACGTCAAAGAATGCCAAATCGCTTGAATGACCAGGAGCAGATGGAGGAGCAGGGCTTGGGAGAAACTTATACCATATACCCCAAACGCCACCGGCGGCCAGACGCCTGCAATGGAGAAGGTCCATTAATAACACACGCTCTTGGATAGTCCGGCAAGTTTCTTTGCGGCGGCAGAGTAGCAGGCCACTGCCACTTGGCTCGCTTTGCGTCGTCCGCCTCAACGAAACGAAACAAGCCTCGAAGACCGTGACACCTGTCCAGGGCTCGCCCTTTCAGGAGCTCCCAGTCGGCTTGTGGCCCGACAGGCAAGTCGAACTAAGCCTAATAATCATCCGACGAAATGGCTTTCACCGTGTCATACAGGGGGAAGGGAGGGAATGGACGGATCAAATCTGGTGGAAGAGCGATAGGCACCGCCTTGGACACCATGAGTAACAAAGGGCGAAAAGAGGGGACGGTGTTGAAGCCCTGCGGGCCTGTATTGGGCCAAAGTTTCTGCGTGGTCAGTGCTTCACTGGCACGGTTTCCAGCTTTCCGGGAACCCAGCGTGCGCCCCTTGGCCCCCCTTGGCCCCTTTGTTAGTTGTTTGCTGCTTGCAGTTGTTGCTGCGTGCTCCTGGTCCTTAGCTGGCGCTGTTGGAGTCCAGTGCAAGGGAGATAGCGCTTGGTTGTGTTTGTAGCAGTCCGTGGGGTTTGTCTCTTGATGACAGGCGGCGACCCGACTCACGACGTCTAACATTGGCGGCCCAAGAAGGGAAGAAACATGAGGCAGGACGGTACCAAGACACGAGATGTGCCAATGCTAGGGAGATTTGCGGGGAACATCGCTGAGCGTGGCAGGTGTTATCTGGGGGCGAAGGGCGTTTGCTAGGCGTGCTTGGTTTCAGATGGGACCGAAGTGCAGAGTATGGTACACAAAGTAGGGACGGAGTGGCTCAGAAGGGTACGTGTGCGTCTCTTGGAGAGCGGGCCCGCTCGCATGCGCGGCATGGTACTCAGATCAACCGGGTGTATGCTATTTGTGGTGATGACAGCTGGTGTTCCGGAGAAAACAAATGCAGGTTAAGCCTTGCTTGAAGTTGATGGAGAACGGAGGATCCTCTGCCCGGCGGCGGGTTATGCGGATGGAGCTGGCCGAGACCGTTCGGAGGGGTTCCACGTCAGCAGTCCAATGGTATTGAGTCAAGATAGGGCTACAAACTCCAAGGAGCATTGGCAAAACTGTGATCTGATGGTCTCATCCACATTATTGAGGTCTCCAGAATATGGAACAACAGAGACTTTGGGAGCCGGAGGAGACTAGATTGAGACCACATACCATGCCGCGGGTTGCGGGTACCTTACCTCACCCTTCCTAGCAAGCCGATAGACCAATGCGGGCCGCTACGGCGCCTCAAGGCGGCGGCTAATGCCTTGGAGTTCAGGTGAGGCAGCCCCAATGAACGGCCAATGAATTTGCATATCCCTTCAGAAATGATCTATGCGCTTGTGAAAGCCAAGGAGAAGTGAGAAGACGTCACGAGTGATGGATAGTATATCGAACTGAGTGAGAGCGAGTGAAGATGTAAGTGTGCCTTGAGATGAGTAATAAGCCTGTGACAGCTCAGAGATGATTATGTAACGACCCATGGCCATACCTCGCTGACACAGCACTGAGCACGTGCGAGGAGGCTAGTTAAGGCTAAGGCAGGTGGGGCCCTTGGATCCGAGCTCAAACTCTCCCATGAGCTCCGGGACGAGTTCCATCTCTTAGTGATATTTCGCATCATCCTACTCCAAGGTCAGACCACTCTGCGCTTCACACCAACCACACCCGCTACAAACAGTTGAAGCCATTAAAAAAGCCGCGATCCATATCGCCAGAGGAAGCGCCTTAGTTGAACGTCAACCAATCCGAACCCCGTTTACCAAGACACGCCAATTGGGCAACGTTGTTCTCGATAGACACAACTCGACATGGCCGTGTTCGGCAGCAAGAAGTTCCAGTCCTCGGCGGCTACCAACACCTTCGCCGCCAAGTACCGGGCTCAGATGGCCAAGCGGCCGTTCCTCCTCTTCGGCTTACCCTTCGTGGCCGTCATGGTTGCGGGCTCGTTCGTCTTGACGCCGGCCACGGCGATCCGCTACGAAAAGTACGATAGACGGGTGCGACAGGTGACCAGGGACGAAGAACTGAATATGCGCCGGTCAGCGCGTAAGGTTGACATGAAGGAAGAATATTACGTAAGTCTTGCCAGTGAGCAGCGCAGCGGCTTGTTGCAAGGAAAGAAGACGCCTATGAGGCAGGACTGACGGAGGACAATAGCGACTTGCGGCCAAGGACATCGACAACTGGGAGCAGAAACGTGTCAAGCGATTTGCCGGCGAACATGACGGTATCATTGGCGAGTAGAGAGACCATCACGATGCGCCTTGCATCTCGATCGATTGAAGGGCCACAATGTATTGGTCCAGCTTCAAAATGCCATACTTGGTCTCGTCAACACGTGTGCATCGAGATGGGATGAAGATAAACATCAAAAAAGCAAGGAAAATTGCTTTCCCTCAGTCGCGGCCACAGACATCACGGCCAACTCCCTCGCTTAGAGTCTCAGCTCAAGCAAGAACGCGACCGCGGCAAGGCGCTTGTTGTGGCAGAATTATTGACGCAAGAATGTGCACATCTTCATCTCGGCAGCATCTGACCTTGATCAATGCGCACAATAACAATCAGCCACTCCGTGCCCAATCCCACAAGCCACCAAGGGTTCAAGACCAGCTAGGCGTCGCCTTTAACGTCACTCCAGAACCCCGTTGTCAATCATTATTTGGCAGGTCTCATGTGGCCGCCATAGCGGCCGTGGAGCGGGACGGGAGGCATGCACAAGATGATCACTATTAGGGGGAGGCGTCTGACTGTCGTGATTGGGACAAACACGATGCACAACATCAAGGCGGCTCTCTTGGGCGCTTGCACGCGGGATGACGCACCAGCGGGTCGATCTGGGTTGGCGGCATTATATGCGGCCACTCCCTGTCGAGTGTACAAACATGAAACATCCATCTTGATCTATCAAAGACACGTTTGGGAGATTTGGGAACTTGGCCGATGTTGATGCTGTTCCCATTTAGGCACGGCCACTCTAGCCCCTGTGCCCACCCCTACCGGGAAGAGTCTGATGCAGCGCGTGCCGCGCTCGTCGGCTCCCTTGATTGCTTCACAACAAGCCACGACATAGGCAGACATTCCAGATGAAGGCTGACGCTCAAGTTCAATATCTAAAGCAGAGGGGTTCTGTATCGATGTCGACTAGTAGCATGAGAATATCAACTGCATGAAAATATCAACATTTGAATCATTAAGCGTTCTTCGGCATACAACTGAGTGACCACATGTCCAACGCACAAGACAATTGTGCCTGCCCTGCATGCTCTGGCAATCGGAAGCCGCGGCTTGAATCTGACGACGATTATGGACGGACGATGGCACATCACGATTGAGGTGACTTTCTTTGACTGAATTACTGATGAGAAAGGCAACGGTTTCCTAATCGCATGCAGCAGCAGCAGCAGCATCGGCCTCTACCGGAGGAGGTGTCAATCAAGCCACTACCCTAGCGCAGAGAAGTCAGCCGTTCTGTTTCAACGTCTTCGTGTTCTCATCGGTCGATCAAGTCGCACCATCAACCCAAGGAAAAAGCCCGGTTGGAAACAGCCGCTGTCAAGACAGCGGCGCAGAGTCGCAGAGTCGCAGAAAGATTCAGGAGACGCGTCTCAGGACGGCGTACCGCGGACGGGGGACCAAAAGCATGTCGATCGGGATCGACGGGGCATGCCATGCCGTCACTTCGTTCCCCGCCAGCAGAGGAGCCCGGCAGGATGGTCCTGGGGGCGGTTCACTTTGTCAAACCTGATGGAACGAGAACGACATTTGGGTCAATGAATTCCAAAGGGCTGAGTGAGTGAGGTGCTCGGCACGGCGGATGCGCGGAGAGAGAGCGTTGTTGGACGAGCGAGTTCTCGGTCTGGCAGCTTTCGCACGGCGCCCGCGGAAAAAAGGTAGTGTTTGTGACAGTCATCAAGTAGCCTGACTGTCATCAAGTAGTCTGGTAGAGTCATCAGTAGACTGACTGTATTCTTGGAACGAACCCCCTTTTGATACGGATCCCGTTGGCTGAAGCTGATGGAAGTGCTTTGTGGCGCAGGAATATCTCCAGCGACACTAACACGCCGATTAACGCTTACGATTCGTTTGCGTGGATTGCTGACGCAAGGCTGTACTCAGGCCATCATAGCGTGCTTGGCGTGGTGTGTGCCGCGCAGCCTCGAGAGAGCCGAACGATCTCCTATTGTAATCCATCACGATGAGCAAGCGAGTGAGTCGGCATCCGCTGGAGAGGTCTCATTTCAAAACTCCCAGGTGATACAGCGCGCAGAAGCTTTGACCCGGGTGCCTGTAAAAGGCGATTTTCCGTCTCCTTCCCTTGCAACGCCCTCCGAATCATCGGGAATACAATCTGGGTGTCTGGCTCTAAGCATCACCACCAGGTGGAAATCTCGGCGAGGCCATCAGAGAAACGCACACCGGCCGGGCGGCGGTTAGGAATGGGGAGATATGGAAAGGGAAGTAAGATGATATAGCGAGTGGGGAGGAATGCTGAGCTGAAGAAAGAGGGTGTGCACCATGAGACGGGCTGATAGCCTTGGCTCAGTAGGCAACCTCCAATGGTTGACCGCGAATGGCTTCTTGAGCACCACCACAGCATGGTCGGCCCTCCACAAGAGTGCAATTACAAGATCATGATATGTGAAAGAAGGGTGACCACTCCCTGAATCCTTGCGGAGCTCTCTCTCGCTCGACCGACGCAATCGTGAGATCGAGAGGGAAGAATGTGTTGTGACCCCCTCCGACTGCCTCCGGACTTAATTGTCCAACCTATCAAAATCTATTGAAGTCCTTGGGGCTCATCACGATGAGGGGAAAGACATCAGCTGAGTGCTGCGAATTTGCTAGGATCCGGTGTAGGGGTTGTGGACTTGTGCTGAGCTAGCCAAGAGTCTGCCAGGGATGGTAATGAGGAAGTACACCTTTCTGGGGGAGCTCGATCAGCTGGAAGTGAGGGGCAAGACCGGGTGGCGTCGGATGCTTGGCCGGGCGTGGGGAAACTATACCGAGGCCGGGCGGTGTTTGGAAACAAGAATCCCGACGGCACCGGGGATTATGTAGGAAGACAAAGGCGCTTTCCAATGGTAGAAGGTCAAGATGAAGAAGCAGGGGGGAGGGAGAGGAAGTGAAACAAGGTGAGCTGTCACTATGTAAGACTCACTGCGGATGAGGGCATTGCATGCAGGATATGCGATGACAGTTGGCAGCGGCGGTTGCAAGAATTCAAAGAAAGGCATTGATGAACTCATTTTGCCATGTCGGCTTACCCATCATGCCCATTATGCGAACGGCGGCTGCTACCGACGCGTTTTCTGGAAGAATCGCATCTCTCATTTCTGATATCTGACCGCTTCTTTCACCACGCAAGGAGAGAGAGAGAGGGGAAACCTCATCTGTTCGTGACCTACCCTTACACTAGTGTGACAGGTTATCAACGGATCTCTGCACCGTTTTCTTTTAGCTGCAGGAACACGATGAAGATGCTGACCGTTCGCGGCCTAGCTCTCTCTAGGCTCCATCTCAGGCACCATCACATCAGAACGGAGAGTGCGTGAGTGTCACACGGTGGTGTGTGGGTTTGTGTGTGTGTGATTGAATGATTCCCGCACGACAGCGGATGTACTGCCAAGAAGAGGGATGTCGTTTTGCCATCCACAGCGCGCCAATCCTAAAGAGGCTGAGACGAGTGCCTATCCTACTTAAAAAAAAAAACACATCTCGAGATTCGTCAGCCACTCAGCAGCTGCGGCAGTGGCTTGTCGGTCTCTTTCCCCTCTATTCTCACTTCCGTTCACGCTAGGCGGCAGCGTCTTGCAGCGTTTTGCACTCTTTGGGCATGGCTCAGGTAGGATCGTCGAAATTTGGGGGAGGGGATTAGACCAGATCATGGTGTGCTACTGTACGGTCACGGTACCGGTTCGTCAGCAGCAGGAGAATAACTCCGAGAGACTGCGACTGTCTTTCCGAGGCAAGGGAGAGAGAGGTTTTTTTTTTTGGCGAGTAAGAGAGAGTGTTAAAGGATGCGTAGTGGTAGTGGTGGTGATGGTGGTGCCCCTGTCTCGGTCCGATATCGCGTTCTGTACACTTTCGGAGGGGGGAAAACACCGCGGCCGTTGATGATCACCCGCAACGCATGGCATGGATTGACGACGGGTTCAGATAGTGTCCTCCGATGCACGAT